>NC_038045.1:30405894-30705894 GCF_002211085.1 Panicum hallii | reverse complement strand
TGCCCTTCTCCCTCGCTTAGTGTCACACCCTAAAATATTTAATTTTAGGATGTGAGTATCTTTTAGAATGTGTTCATCTATCAATAGGGTTTCCTGAGAATTTTCTAGAATTTTTTCTGGCAATTATTATCATTTATCCTAAAGCTAGGTCCATTTTTTTTTGGGAAGGCTCTAAAATCTTTTTCATGAGTCCCAAATATTTTATTTGGATTCCTCGTGTCCCAAATTACCTCCAAAGTTTTCCTTGAAATTTTTGGAATTCTTGTGGATATATTTTTTGTGGTTTAAAAGATTTACTAGACTTTTCTAGGTTGATTTTAAGCTGAAAATATCTTTTGGAAACTGAATTCATTTTCTTTTCATCTCGAGCTGGATTCAACTCATTTTGGGACTATTCCGCCTTAAATCCTAGAATCGTGCTGTGGGCAAGCTTGAGCTTGACCGCCATCATAATCTCATCATCTGTCGCGTTTTGACAACAAAAAGTAAATCAGAAGCTTCTCCTTGAGGTACCAAAGCGAACACCCATGTTTTTGCCTTTTGCCTTTTGCCTTTCCTTTTCGAAGCTTAATAGCTCATCAAAGATACCTGACCGCCACCACCATCGATCATCTTTCTTCGCCAAGCTGGAGTTATCTAGAAGTCTTTCCATTTGCCCTTTCTTTCTTTCTTTATCTCGTAGTCGGATCAAGCCGTTTCTTTATTGTCCATCCTTTTAACTCTATTCTCTCCGACTCCCTAAGATGCCCCATCATGGTACCCATCCTCTAACCTTTCTTCTCGGTCAAACCTTACTCGAAACGGAACCGTAGCTCGATTTCAACGTTCTTTTTCGATGGTGCTCCACTGTCGTAACTACCAACGACTCGGCATGATCTCTCCCTTCTCTTTTTCGCACTCTCAAATAACTCGTTCATGTTCAAACAAAATTGTCAACTCGTTTTTATGTTCGGCCCTCACCCGAACCTGTTTCAGCCCATAACCGGACTAGCTCAGCCATTCCCATTTCCTCTTTCCTTTACCACTTCCTTCCTTCTTTGCTCGCTAATCTATGGGGCCCGCTGGTCAGCCCAATCTCGCTTCTCCCATGGGCAATCTGGACTCAAAGATGAGTCCCAGCCTGATGCGCCAACGTTCTGGGCGTGCGTAGCATGCCAAGCCGGGTTACCAACCCCTACAAAACCTAGCTGAGCACCCTACTCCCTGCGCGTTCCCTCCTGCTCGTGTCTCCTGCGCATGCGAGAGCGCCGCCGCCCCTAAGCCCTCATCTCACACCCCATGCGCATGTTCCCTCCTCGCATCGCCCAGGCCAGTGCCACCGCCCCCTGCGCGCTGCCCTCACGCCCCTACCGCCTACGTCTCCCCCAGCGCCGCCCCTACTGCCTGAGCCAGTGTGCCACCACCAGAGTGCCGCCGTCGCCCTCCCCCGGTGCACAACACCTGCCTGCGCCCCTCCGTTGTGCTGCAGGCGACAACCAGGAGTGGCAGACCCCCCCCCCCCCGGCGCCGCCCCTGCGCAGCCACCTCCTCGCGTGCGCCTCTCCTGCAGCGCCGCCGCCCCCTGCCAGCCTCCCCAACGCCTTGCCCTGCCCTTGTAGCCACACCTTCCCCCTACAGTCGCGCCCTCCCCCCTGCTGACCGCCCCTGCCCAGTGCCGCCGCCCAGGAACAGAGGCCGGGCAGAATCGCCGCCGCAACTTCTCCGGCGAAATTCGGCCACCACGATGCATCCCCGCGGTAAGTAAGGTATGGAATCGAATCCCCTCATCATCCTCTTTCTTTTGCCCCGCTCCTCACGATCTCCCATGCCCTAGAATGACGGGAATTTGCAAAACAGTGGGCGCCGGCCACCATGGGAGCTGTTCCCGAGCTTCTGCAATTTAGCCCCCTGAAAATCTTGTAATTCCTGCAGTTTTTCGTGTGTCTTCCAAACTTCGCAGAAAACCCCCTGGATCTATTGCATCTTTTCAACCCAGCCCCACCTGTGGTATTTTTAAGATCTAACCCTAAACTTTTCCTAATTTGCGAGCACTATTTCTGTGTCTTGCAAATCTTCCCTGCTAGCCCCTGAAATCTATAGCTAATCACGTATAGGTCCTTGCAACCTTATTTTGTGCATAGTTTCCTCATTTTAGTTCCGTTTCGACCCATTCTTTTTATGTTAGTCTTCTAAAACCCTAAGCTATCATTTTGTAGCATTGTTGCATCGTACTTCCTGTTTTTAAAATTAAAAATAAATTTAATTTGATTAATATCCTCTCATCTAGTTTCTCCAATTAAAATCCAATTAAGTCTTTACTCCGGTTTTCTTAATTAATGTTAATTTTATTAATATCAACTTAAATGTGTTTTAGTTATAATTTGTTTAGTTCAACATGAATCATAAAGTTTGACGTTTAGATGCTCTCACCAGTTTCTTTTCTAATTAATTGTTTAATTAGGATAATTTGTACATTGACAATTATATATAAAGTTTGACTAAATTGTACCTCGTCTTTATAAATGCAAACATAACATGAGTTAATTATAATTAGGGATATTCTCTTTTGAATATATTTTACATTAGTTTTCTAAATTACAATAAATGAAAGCATATAGTTCTTTTATTTCTTTTATAACACAAATTTTTCGATAGTTGTTTCTTTTCAACCCTAGCTCCGTTTTCCATGTTTCTTGCGTCCTCTTGACCGTAGCAAGGAGCCCTATCCTTTTGTACACTCTTTTAAAGCTTTCCTTTTGTTTGTTGTATCTGTTCTTAGTTGTTCTTATTTGTTTGCTTGCTTGTATGCTTCGGTCTGATGCTTGTGTGACGTTAGAAGAAGCGTGATCCAAGAGCTTTGACGATTTAGAGTTTCAAGAACAAGAGTTGAAGACTCTGAACAGCTATCTGAGTAGCTATTCTCTAAAAGAAAGGCAAGTGTTTCCTTGATCATTCTTTTGTCCTAATAATCACAATAAATATAACTTTTTTCTATATGCATGAATGTGTCCTAATTTCGATGGATCCTAATTAAGAATATGCCTAATCTTTATGATCATTCCTTATTAATTTGGGTTTTACCTTTATGTTGGGTAGCTATTGCTTAGTTACTACAACTGGTTCTGGTTTTGGAATAATATATAACTATGATGACAACAATGGTGATGTTACACCTATTTTATCCATGTTCATGCTCTTTGTGTTGTTAATAACAAGATCATATGTTTTAATCGGAACATGGACAACCACCCAGGAAAACAGTACAACCACAATATTACATGGCTCTAGTCTTGGCTGATTAATTAGAAACACTAGCTTATGATAATCTTACCAAAAGGGCAAGAGGGGTTGCATCGACGGGGTATAGCTCGGTCCTCTTAAGGCTTTGATATGTGGTCCTTGGCTAAGGCACTACCTCACTAGGGAGAGTTATGACCGCTTTGACTTTTGAAATCTTAGCAGATTGTCATAAGTTAGGCAATCTTTGTAAAGGCCTCGTAGTGAATCCCTTGCCACTCACCTCGGAAGTGTTTAAGAGGCTAGCTATCTCGGGCAAATTGGGAGACACGAATTGTGGGTAAAATGTACAACCTTTGCAAAGTGAAAATTGATATATCAGCCATGCTCACGATTAAGAGCAGTTTGGACCCTCACATGATAACTGAACTTAAAGATGAATTAAATAGTGGACCATGTTTATGGTTATGGTTATGTTTCTGTTATACCTGTTCTGTTTCTTTTAATATGGGTTTTGATATGAACTTATATCTTAGTAATCAGGTGCTAATAAAACTTGACCAAATAAAATTGCTTATCGCAGTGAGCCGGTCAGCCTTTCCTTGATTTTGGCCTTCATATCATATAATTCCTAACACTTGCTGAGCACCAACCATAAGTATACTCACGCTTGTTATAATTGCTCCTCAGAGGAGAAAGTGATGTGAAGTCTTTTGAAGATGATGCTGTGTTCTAGGCCTACGCAACCCCCGGTCGATTGCCTGTGAAGTTTGGAGTCTTCATTTCCAGGATAAGCTGTATAACTCTGATAATCTTTATAGTTTTTTAACTCTCTTTTCATGATACTGTTGCTGATTATTCACTGATGAAGTTACTATATGTATGGAACTTGATCCTGCCATACATATAGTTATGCATTCGTGTAACATTTCAGGTACTTAGGAGCTAGGCACACTAATTTCTAGTATGAAGTTGTGCTTGTTAGTGTGAAGTTTGTGTTTATTTTGATGAATGCCTTTAAAAACTTAAATACACGTTAAAGGGTATTTCTGTAATATTGGAAAAATTAGGGTTCTTTTGTAAATTGTGTGTAAATGGGAGGTAATTTCAAAAATGTATGAAGGGTTGATTTGCAAATGTAAGTTTTTACTCTTTAACCACTGTAAGAAGTGTAAATAATCCAAGGCTTCATTGAAAAGGTAAAATTTATTTTGAATTTATTTGAAATTGAATAATTTGTTGGCTTTTAAAAATAATTTCAAAACCCTAACTCTTTTGAAGTTGGACCCTAAATCAAAGTGCTAGATCTTTTTAAGCTCTACACTTTTGATTTTGGGCATATTTTCATTAGAGCTATAGTTTGGAAGAAAATTTTACTTTACAGTGAACTCCTTGAACTTCTACAAAATTTATGAATAGGTCCTCATCTTCTTCCTCCTGCTTCCCCCTCTCTGTTTCTCTGCAGTGCCGCCTGCCGCCCATCACCGGCGTTTCCCCCGGCAGCCAGCTGCCACCTTGCCGCTCTTCCTATGCCACTTGGCCCCTAGCTCGCCCGCCTGCCGCTCGCCCGACCCCGCTGGCTCCTCCTCGCGTGGACGCGTCACGCCGCTACCCGCTTGAGCCGCCACACACGCCATCGACCGCCAGCAGCTGCTTGCCACCCACCCGTGTGCCTTTTTTTAGCTTTGGAACGCGCCCAATGAGTTTCTCCCTTCTTCTATTCCCTCGCGCGCACCCGCATTCCTGTTCTTTTTCTCCACTCGACTACTGCGCCGGAGCTTCTCTGTCCACCGCCGTCAGCCGCCTCTGCCGCTCCTCCTCTCCAATTTCATGCTCCACCAACAACGCCGCATCTCACTGCCCCTTCCTGACCCGCTCTTCTTCCTCCTCCCCCGCGCGCGCAGCCCAGAACGCCGCGTCGGTGATCTCACTCTCCGCCGCCGTCCTATTTCTAGTCGAACCGAAGTTTCACCCATTCTCCTCCCTCGCCAAGAGCACCATCAGCACCACACCTCCACGCCGAAGCTCCCTGACCAATTCCCCTTCGCCTTCCTGCACTCTGGTCGCCGGAACACCGCCGCCGTCCTCGGAACCTCGCCGCGCCGGCTCTGTCCTTAGTCAAACCGCCACCTCCGAGCTTCTCTTCTACAATTCTAGCCACCCCCAAGTCTGTCGTGAGCTCCTGAACCTTTTTCCCCACATTCCCCTCGCTGCCGGTGAGCCTGCTCGCCAGATTTTAAATCATCGCCGCTCGACTTCTTCTGTTCAAGTCGATTAGGGACTCATTTGCAAGCCTCTGTTTCTTTCTAGGGTCTTTTCTGTAAAATACAAAGAATCGATCGGCTAGTTACACCGATGCACAGATCGACTAGTTACACTGATGCACAGATCGACTAGTTACACCGATGCACAGATCGACTACTTACATTGATGCACAGATCGGCCAAGGCAAGCCGATGCACACCCCAATCGGCTAGACAAACTTTCTGAAAAACATGCTGTGAAGTAGATCCGATCGGCTCTGTAGTAACCTTCACCAAATAGCCATTTTGAACAAAGTTTCTACAACAGAAACTCTACTTAAGTTTATTTTTTTCAAATCTTTTTGTTGTTTGTACAAATTAGTTAAGTCTTGAAGTGATGTATTGAATGTATTCTTGTTGGATTGCAACTTTATCGTGAAAATAAAATATTAAAATAATAACCATTTTCTTCAAATTATTGCATATCATGTAGATTTGACGACACTCACTAATGGTACCTACGAGCTAATCCCGGAACCCGACGAGGGTATTTCTGAAGCTCAAGTGAATGTCGTCAAGGATCTTTCCGAAGCCCCGAACCAAAGTTCGGAAGATACTGACATCACTGACCCTAGCCTCACCAGTGAGGCAAGCCCCGGTGCATAATCCAGTATTTTAAATTATGCACTTATATTGTTATATATCTATATTATGCATTAAGTTCTAGGAGTTGTTATAAAATCCTAGTTGCATGAAACCTAGGAACCTATGTAATGTTTTCGAGTTCTTATGGAGTCAATGCTCTGCTAATAGGACCGGCAGAAGTCGAGTGATTTCCTATCACTCGCGTGATATAGGAGTTGATTGTTTACTTTTCTGCAATCACTATAAGGATCACGGACGGGGTTATGTGCAGTATCATGGCTTGGAATGGTACCCCGTCTGTGTTGATCAATTTGATAAGGCCACAGTGTGTGGTAGTGGTGGTCAAGCGTTTGAAAGTACTAGCCACATACCGTAAATATGGTACGCGGTAAGCCTAGTACCTGACTGGCCCGGCAAGTGGACATATCCCCCACCACTCGAATTTTGGTTTATGTTCACACGCACCGATGTGTGGGAGTACATTCTGTATAGCAGACGGGAGTACGGTCATACAGTCACGCTGTAGACATACGTCCTGCACATTGGATGTGCGTATGGTCCTGCAGTCGCGTGTGGTGGCGCTGATCCACGACCCAGAATATGAGGGGAATGGTTGCCCGGAAAGAAAAGTTTCCAAGCGTGTGAGTTAGGATCCCTTGCAAGGTTATGAAATTCAATTCAGAAATCGTCTGTTTCTCACGGTGATTGAGACTGCTTGATACTTCTGCCACATAGAGTAAAAAGAGCAACAGTTGATGGAACAATATTGATGTATGCTTTAATAGCTACCTTGCTTGTCTAGTATAGATGCTCACTTAGAATGGTTAATTGAACTAGAATCTGAAAGCTAAAATATGGAAATAAGGACATACTCTTTGTTGTTTTTCAGCAAAAGAAATCTAGAGCCTTTCAACCTCTCATGGACTAGTTATGGGCTAAGTATACCCAATTGACGGGTAAGCCTTGCTGAGTATTAGTATACTCAGTCTTGCTAGTAATGTGGTTTTCAGGTATGTTATTCTAGGACTCAGTTGCTAGTTCCCCTTGGCCCTGCACTTTACCGCCTGGCTGGTCCGTGGAATGGGATCCGTCCCCGGCCGGCAATGACCCTTCAGAATGACGCCATGCTTTGGGCTAAGTATGGTGCCTGCTTTTGCGACGTAGAGTCATGTTGTTGTTTCTTTTCCGCTGCCATCTCTGAATAATGTCCGTTAAAACTTGAAGTTTTCGAACAATGCCTGTCTAAATTTGTTTTAGCTTGGTTTGCAGTACTCTATCAAAACCCGGTTTGTAATAACTACTTGTGCCTATGTTGTAAAAATGTGACGGTGATTGTATCTCTGGACTCGCCTTCATGCGAGGTACGCTTGATCGATCCGGAATCCGGTGGTTTCATCGGGATGTTACCCGACAGACCATTGGGTTGTTCCATTTGAAGTGCGTTGAGGTCATGTCACCTGTATAACGATGGTCTGCGCACTTGAGTCGGAATAATTCAAGCGGTTCTGCCACAATTCGGTTTTGTCCTTAAAACTAGGTGTGACACTTAGTACCTCATAGCCAAGTTCTTACTAACCCTTAACCATCTTGCCATCTTAAATCGCTTGTAGCCTTGCACCACAATATTTACTCATTGAATTCCATTTGTTCAACAAATTGATCCATATATCAACTTTGTGATCAAGCAACCAAGAATCTTTACTTCTATTGAATATTAAGCTCTTGATCAGATCTTTTCCTGATCAAACTATCATTGCATTATACTCATTGAATTTCATTTGTTCAACAAATTAATCCATATGCCAACTTTGTGATCAAGCAACCAAAAATCTTCACTTCTATTGAAATATTAAGCTCTTGATCACATTTCTTCCTTCTTGATCAATATACCAATACATTATCAATCTTTACTCATTCATACAAGCAAGCTATCATTCAGATCATATAATAGCCCTTGCAACTATATCTATATCTCTTTGTCTTTTCAATTTGCTTGCCCTTTCTTCAATTTGAGATATTATAATGTTGGTACACTTCTTTTCAATGAGACCTATCCAAAGCTCATCAAACTCATTAGTTCTTTAATTATGTTGTCATTCAACCACCAAAACCCACTAGGGGGCCTAGATGCACTTTCAGTCTCCCCCTTTTTCGTGATTGATGACAACACAATTAAAGCTTACACATGATTGACAAAAAATAAGATTTTGAATCCTACAATATAGCAAACTCCCCCTAAGTATGTGCATTGAATGAAACTTCACATTTTTTACTTGAAACATCAAATGCACATACTAAGCTAATGTGTTGGAACTCCATCTATATCTTAGCATCAGTGGGGTGAAATGTGTCAACATGATAACCGTGATGCACATGATATATGATTTCACCCAAAGAACTAGAGATTAACAACACACTCAAAACATCAATATCACACACTATCATGAGTGATCCTTATTAAAGATACCGAATTGAGATCTATCCTTGCATACACCAAGCAAATAAGAAATCTTACTTGCCTCCCCTTTACCCTATAAAATCCACAAAGTATCCTTCCCCCTTACACATTCTCCCAAAATCTCTCCCCCTTTGGCATCAATCTCCAAAGAGGGCTCTCCATCAAAAAAAGGAGACATCAGGAACTCAAAGGTGCAAAGGAACGCAAGGTTTTAGACAGGTTCGGGCCGCTGAGAGCGTAATACCCTACGTACTGTGTGGTTTGGATTGCCTTTGATGATGATTGTGTGATCTCCTGGGTGATTCCCTGGATGATCGCTGGGTCCTTCCCTAGAGGGGGTCCTGTCCAGCCTTATATAGTCTAGGAGGATAGGTTTACATGGAAGTCCTAATTACATGCAAGCCCAGGAGTCCTACCCGAGTACTTTTCTAGTAGTTCTCTACTGTATCCAACTAGTTTGACTACTGTAGGAGTAGTTCTACTAGGATATGAGTAGTTACAACAGATGTAGGGCGTGGGCCATGTTCCAACCATTATCCTAGAAAAAGTATGCCACGTGTACAGTCCCATGTACCCGGGTCTAACAAGCCCCCGAGCTCTTCGTAGCCGAGTACTGCAGGTGTCCGAGTACTTCTGAAGGCGTCTTCGAGCTCTCCCGAACTTCATCTTGAAGATATCCTCCGAGTACTTCCTTGACCGCATCGAGGCTGTGAGGTGCTCATGCCCCGAGTGTTGTCTTCTTTTATATGGGGTGCGATTAAACTCGCACTCTATATGGAGTAGCCCCCGAGCCTTAGGTTGACTCGAAGAATCATGCTGAGGGTCAATTCAATCTTGAGTCTTCTATCTTTATCTTACAGCAGATTTGAAAAATAAGATACTGATGACACGTGCCCCGCAGCCCCCAAGCCTTAAATCCAAATCCCTAAGGTTTGGAATAAAGGATCCAATGAATCGTGGCATGCAATATATGACAGTAGAGATTTGATGGTTAAGATGGCCAAGTTGGCTCAGTAATTCAAACACCACTTTGTTCGGGAAGCATTCCCTGAAAAATAGTTAAACAAATAACATTACCAAACAGCGCCCTAAATTACCACTCAAATCAAACCTTCGTTGCTGAGAGCCGTGTTGTATCCAGCCCCCGAGATGGGGAGCTAGATGAGTCGCATAGGATATGCCTAGTAGTCGATGGCGCCAGCCCCCGAGCCTAGGTATTGGCCAATTGCCTCTGGATCTTGAACTATCAATAAAGCCTACTAATCGGAGTCGATTCCGACTAGTTTTGTAGGCGAGATGAGTAGTCGAAGTAGTCGCCAGTGTATCACAGAGCATAGTCGATTCCGACTAGCTTGTAGGCGAAATGAGTAGTTGAAGTAGTCACCAGTGTGTCGTTGTGCACTCTTCATCAGGTCAATTAGTCACCGACGGCTGACGATGAGCCCAACTAGTCGGAGTCAAATCTGGCGAGGTGTAGTCAAGCGTTCTTACAAAGTAGAAGTAGTCGTGGGCGATTGTTGATGAAGCCAACTAGTCAAAGTTGAATCCGACTTGCCTAGCAGCACGGTCCAGATCAGATCCCCTGTAAGGTAAACATAAAAGTATGTTGCAACTGATATACATGATATCATGTTGGGAGCAAATCCCAGCATTGTAAAATGCATGTAAAATTTTTTGCGTTGTACTCTTGCTGGGTCGCATAATGACACCGGGCAGGTAGCCTGTTACATTAGGCACCTGATCCCTGATTACCGTAAACCGTTGCGCAGGGAGCTTGGCCACGTGCACACGTAGTTGCATAGGTGTACAGAAGAGTCGAGGTGTCATGGTAAGCTTACACTACCTGGGTTTTGTATCAACTGTTAAGAAAACTAAAACAGTCAGTGCTGCGTGAAAAAAAAGAGAACACTCATGGAGCACACTTATAGAGTATAACTCGATCGCCCGTGTTGCAGGGCGGAACGTGCAGGCAATCGGGAACAGGCATGACATGGCCTGTGAAGAGAATGCGCATTGTGCAAAAAGTATCCAAGCCTGTGAAGAACAAGTTGGAAAAAGTACAAGTGACTTAGCTTGATTTGTGGACGATTGTCGACGTGCCGCAGCGGCCGTCAGTGGAGCCGCGATGGTTTGTTGATAAAGCTGACTAGTCGGAGTCAATTCCGACTAATTGTTGACTGTGTGAAGCCCACTCACGACTAGTTTTCTTGCTGAAACAAGTAGCCGGAATAGTCAAAACACGCCTAGTCGTGGATGGTTGTCGATGAAACCGCAGCAGTCGTCGATGGAGCCGCGACGATTTGTTGAAGAAGCTAACTAGTCGGATTTGATCCCGACCAGTTGTTGGCTGTGTAGAACTAGTCGTTAAGTAGCTTAAAGCTCATCCACGACCAGTTTCTAGTCGAGATGAATAGTTGAAGTAGTCATTGGCGACGCAGATTTGTCGAAATAGTCGTAGCCGCTGGCAGCAGTGCGTTGGCGCTGCGGCGCTAGCTAAAGGTGAGCCACATCATCAGGATCAGTGGTGATGGCGCGTCTCCATTGTGGCACGAGCTGAATTCGACTCCATCACGAGTAGAAGCCGGGTTGGATCCAGACTTGTTCTTACGGTTTCCGATTAGATCGAAAAATCAAATTCCGCCGAGATCTTTGGCGAGGTCGTTAATGTCGCGGCAGGATGCTGGAGCAGATGCCATTGGCTCCCTGGTTTCAGCGAGGTGGTAGTTGAAGCCACCACCTCGTCGGCGATGCAGACCCAGAAGCCGAGGATGGACGCCGGCGAGGTGGCCAACTCTTCGTTGGAATCCGAGTCATAATTGAGAACGGGGGGCCCGCGAAGGGTGGTGGCTCCCTCGTCTCAAATCTTGAAGAGGCAATCCAAGTTCTTCTCCAAGTCGGGGAGGGACTTGGATCGCGAAGCCTCCTGAGATCAGTTTGAATCCGATCCGAGTAGTCCTGGTGCAGCACGAATTGAATTCGCGTTGAAAAAGAACATCTTTTCGATCTACCTGGGCAGATCGGGGAGCAGCAACTCGTCGAGGTTGCAGCTTCGAGTCGATGTAGATGTCTCCGGCTTCCTGGAGTCGACTAGGCAGTTGTTGAAGCCACCCAAGCCGTTGGCGACGCAGATCCAGGAGCCAAAGACGAAGAATGTGCCCTCGTCGAGCATGGTGCTGGTGAAGCTGAGCGATGCCATCGAGTTCTCCAGTGGATGCTCGATGAACACCCCCTACCTGGCACACCAGCTGTCGGTGTTTTACCACCACGCCTACTGAGAGATACTTCCAAGGTGGTGAGTTTGTAGGTAGGGTGTCGCCGAGATTAGGAACTTGACGATGCAAAGGAACGTAAGGTTTTAGACAGGTTCGGGCCGCTGAGAGCGTAATACTCTACGTCATGTGTGGTTTGAATTGCCTTTGATGATGATTGTGTGATCTCCTAGGTGATTCCCTGGATGATCGCTGGGTCTTTCCCTGGAGGGGCTCCTGTCCACCCTTATATAGTCTGGGAGGACAGGTTTACATGGAAATCCTAATCGGGTACAAGCCCAGGAGTCCTACCCGGTACTTTTCTGGTAGTTCTCTTCTGTATCCGACTAGTTTAACTACTATAGGAGTAGTTCTACTAGGATACGAGTAGTTACAACAGATGTAGGGCGTGGGGTCATGTCCCAACCATTATTCTAAAAAAAGTATGCCACGTGTACAGTCCCGTGTACCCGAGTCTGATAACCCCCTCTAAACAGGAGATCACCCGATCACCACCTAAGGCAATACAAACCACACAGGACGTAGGGTATTACGCTCTCAGCGGCCTGAACCTGTCTAAACTTTATGTTCCTTGCACCTTCGATTTCCTGATCTCGGCGACACCCTACCTACAAACTCACTACCTCGAGGGTATACCTCGGTGGGCGTGGCGGTAAAACACCGACACCTCTGGCACTTCATGGTGAGATTGGAAAACAAGTAGCCGACATGCTTGAGAAAGGACTGATCCAACCCAGTGCAAGCTTGTTTTCTTCAGCTGTGCTCTTAGTCAAAAAAAAACAAACTGTACCTATCACTTCTGTGTGGATTTTCTTCATTGGAATGGGTTAACCATGAAGTCCAAATTTCATGTACCTATATTTGACCAGTTATTGGACAAGTTGGCAACAGCGTTATGGTTTTCCAATTTGGATCTAAGGGCAGGTTTCCATCAGACCCTCTCAATCCCGGAGAAGAGTTCAAAATAGCTTTCCAAACTCACTTTGGCCAGTACGAGTTTAGAGTTATGGCCTTCGGCTTGACAGATGCTCCAGGATCCTTCCAGGGAGCAATGAATGCTACCTTAGCTCCGGGACTGCAGAAATTTGTCACTGCACAAAGGTCTATTGCTTACCTAGGGCATATCATCGGTGAGCAGGGTGTTGCCACCGATTTAGCAAAGTGGAGGTTATTGTGAACTGGCCAACTCCATCTTTGGTCAAAGAATGCATAGTTTTCTCGGGCTTGCTAGCTATTATCGAAAATTCGTGAAGCATTCGGTATTATTTCCAAGCCTCTCACTAATCTGCTTAAGAAGAATACAATGTTCGTGTGGATAACTGACCGTGACACTGGATTGAATGTTCTTAAGAAGGCCCGAGCAATTTCCTTATATACCACCAAGAAAACTTGTAATCCCTTGTATGCCATCGTTGTGTCTATGACACGTGAGTCCCTCCACAGTCACTAATAGTGGTATATAAGGGATTTAAGATTTAACTAATGGCATGTGAGGAATTTTTCCATCTTCTATCCCTGTGTTAGCATTGTTGGATTTCTCTGTTCCATTCGCGATAGAAACTGATGCTTGCACAAATGGAGTTTGTGCAGTCTTAATGCAATAGGGTCACCGCTTGGCATTTATCAGTAAGGCGCTAGGACCTCGGACTATGGGATTGTCTACATACGAGAAAGGGTATCTCACCATTTTTGTAGCTTTAGAGCACTGGCGTTGCAATATGGTGAATTTCTGATTCACACTGACCAAAAGAGCTTGATCCATTTGAATGAGCAATACTTACATACGCCTTGGCAACAAAAGGTGTTTACCAAGCTCCTTGGGTTACAATATAAGATCGTCTATAAGAAAGGCTCTGACAATCATGTCGTCGATGCTCTCTCCCAAAGAACATCGCCTGCGGAAGTGATGGCTATTTATCATTCCACACCTCAATGGCTGGAGGCCGTGATTGCATCTTATGCTCAGGATCTAGTTGCAGTTGGCCTCGTACCAATTTGAAGCCAGAGTCTATGCCGAACTTTTCACTGTCTGCTGGTGTACTCAGGTACAAAATGAGAGTGTGGCTCGATCATGATAAGAACTTGCATGCTCAGGTGATTGCCGGGATGCATAGCTCAGCCTTGGGGTTGGGGGTATTCTAGCATCCCTGTAACGTACAACTGACTCAAACAATGTTTCTTCTGGCCAAGCATGAAGTCGGAAGTTCAGGAGTTCGTCCGAGCCTGTACCGTGTGCCAACAAGCCAAGCCCGATCGGTCTCAATACCCAAGTCTCTTGTAGCTGTTGCCAGTGCCGACTTCAGCTTGGAACATGGTTTCTTTGGATTTCGTGGAAGGCCTTCCTAGCTCGCTCCGGTCAGGCTAATAGCAGTTTTGTGGTGGTCGACGGTACTCTAAGTTTGCATACTTCATACCATTACGCGCCACTCATTCACTACTCTGTCCGGGCATAGGCTTATGTGGAGCACGTCTACAAGTTGCATGGCATGCAGACTTTTCTCATCTCGGATCGTGATTGTGTGTTCACCAGTAACCTAAGGAAGGAGCTATTCAGTCTGTCTAGCGTGCAGTTACGCATGAGCTTGGCGTACCATCCTCAAATGGACGGACAAATGGAACGCGTAAACCAGTGCATGGAAACTTATTTTCGTTGCTTCATTCACGATTGCCCATCTAAGTGGTCCTCTTGGCTGTCTCTGGCCGAGTTCTGGTACAACATGAGCACACATTCAGCATTGGGTCATTCCCCGTTTGAAGTTCTGTACGGCCACACTCCCTGTAACTTTGGTATCGACATTGCCTCTGCTTGTTTTGTGTCGGACTTATCCTTATGGCTCCGAGAGAGGAAGGTCATGCAGGTCTGTCAGCATTTTCTACGTGCTCAAGATCGGCTGAAGCGCCAAGCAAACAAAGGGCCATCTGAGCGTACATTCCAAGTGGGAGATCAAAGTTTACCTTAAGGTTCAACCATATGTTCAGTCCTCCTTGGCCCCTCGAGCCAGTCAGAAGCTGGCCTTCAAGTACTTCGGTGCCTTCCGTATCCTTGAATGAAGAAAAAATTTCAATTTACTCGTAGCTAAATTCTGAATAACCCTCTAAACTATAACTTGTCATTTACTCATAGTTCAGTTTACCCTCTAAACTATGTCATTTAGTTCATTTTACCCCATAATACAATTTGTCTTTTTTGTTTCTCCATACACAAGTTGAATTTTAATTTTAAATTTTGCAAGATAGTAGTGGACATCACAATGCATATTAAAAAAATTTATTATAATTTTTAATTGTTATTTTCATATAATTTTGAACTCCAATTATTAATTTATTATTAAATATTCTAACCTATCAAAATAATGATAACAAATTATGTTGTATTTTTTCTAACATGTGTTATGATGTGTAATATCATCTTATAAAATTTCAACTTAAAACTCCACCTATGCACGGAGAAATGAAAAGGACAAATTGTATTAGGGGATAATTTCAACCAAAGGGTATAGTTTGAGGGGTAAATAAACGAAACAATAGTTATGGGGTTATTCGGACTTTGGCTATAGTTGAATGAATTGGTGTTATTGCTTACAAGCTGGAATTGCCTCCATCAGCTCTTATCAACTCGGTTTTTCACGTCTCCCAGTTGAAGCAGGCCGCCGGCAATCAGGTGCGCTCCCTGCTACTCAAGATTCCTTTGCCATTCCAGAATAGGTTCTCCAGCGTCGAGTTACTGCGGGTGATCGTCCAGTGTTGCAGGGCTTAATCAAGTGGTCAAGACTACCTGCTTCCTTAGCAACCTGGGAAGATATGGAAGCGCTGCGCCAACGATTTCCTATGGCTGTGACTTGGGGACAAGTTGATTCTCAAGAGGAGGGGGATGTTAGCAGCACCTCAAGATGGGCCTGACCCAAGAGCCAGCCGGCAGGTGAAGCCCAATACGCGAGTGAGTGGCCCAGAGTGGGTGAAGTAGAATCTGTTATAAGAGAGGAGAGGGACGAAATAAAGGGAAATTCATTCATGTAACAGAACAATATTCTCTCAGTTAATCCTGCCCTCTGCCGATCCCCTTGCTTCCGATCCCAAATCGCTCCTTCTTCCTCCAATCCCCGCTACCGCAGCTCTGCTCCTAACAGACCCCGTAGGTACACTCATGTTTGAGTGACACCTACTTAGTCATATGGATAGTAACATGATCAGCTGAACGCTTAGGCTGTCGTGGTGCTCCTATCCTCACCATCTCAGGGGGAGGTAGTGAGCTGGACTATATTTTTTAGGATCGGTACCAGATCTCTGACTTGCAACCATAAAATCTTGCAAGGTCAAGCAGCTTAGGTTCCTCCCCTTGGAACACTTGTTGCTGCAGTACGGACGGATGCTGGCGTGGATCAGCTCGTTTGATTATTTGAACTAACATTCAGCACAGATTCTACGTGTCCTACAGGAAATAGAAGGTGAAGCTACGTGACCACCGATGGATCCATTGGGACAGCTTCAGTCATGCAACTCATACATACATTCGTGCCCACTTTGACCACTTCCCTGGTCTAGTGGACCTTCTGGCTTTGGACCCTACATTGAGATTGTTTTGTGAGTTCACTTTTTATCTCACCTGATAAGGAGATCATGCAATAAATGTTCAGATGTCCTTTTCATCAACTCACTAGATAAAACTTCCAGGATTGGCTGACGTTCCTTGCTTCACAGGGTGGTTCACCCTTAGGCGAAGCCACACACACCATACATAGTGCACTTGTTGGAGGTTGCATGCCGATAGATGAGCAGATCCAGTGACCATGGCTGTGATTGGTTGCCTGTACAACCTATTGTCTAGGCTTATAGAATGCAATCTAGTTTTGATTGGATGCTTGCACAAGCCTTTAGCCTGGCCCTGCCAATGCAAAAATGGCATGCAAGCCTGGCTAGCGGGAAACACAAATGAGTTATGTTCCCCACTATGCAGGCTGCTCAACGTAAAAAGGATATACTTGGTATCTTAAGCCACCCAATCAAATATGAGCACCTTGCATTAATTTAGTCTGATTAAGATTGATTAAGATTGACTTGGGTTAGAGGTAGCCTAGCTAGGAACTAGTGCAACCAAACAATCACAACCTATAACCTATGTGAGCCACCCTTTGCTCCTCGCTTGCCTTACTTGCCAGACCCTCTCCCTTAGGAGGCAAATGCCATTCACTTATCTCTGAGGACTTTGCTACCCAGGTCAGCATCCGGGATCATTTAGGAGAGGTGCTACTCTTTTCGTGGAGGTACATGTTCCGAAGTTCTGCAGCAGAAGCAGCAGAGTTTGCTGCAAGCAAAGAAGGCTTGTCACTAGCTATGCCTTGGATACAAAGCCCAGCAATATTGGAGTCTGATTGTTACACATGCTTTGCAGCTCTTTCTAAGCAAGGAATTGACCTTTCTGTAAGCTGGATTGAAGAATGCAAGACAATTATGAGAATGTTGGGAAGTGTTAAGATATATATCTAAGGCCAATAGAGTAATAAAGAGCAAAACAAAGTAGCTCATGAGCTAGCACAATATGCTAGGCACCTTTTGTAACTCAGCTGTTTGGCTAGCCGCTAGCAACAGTTCCTAATTGTATCAATCGTTTTTCTTGAAGATTGTAATACTAACAATCATAATAAATAAAGCTCTCTAGTCCATGAAAAAAGAACCCGCACATACACCCAAATTTCTTTTTAATTTTTTGGTAAATTTTGGCAGATTACATTGCTCATGGAATTGAGGAATGTTTTTTTTTCTGAAACACACAAACACTTCCATATATGCACGCTTACCCTCTATGACTGCACACATGCAAACCTACTACCTTAAAAAAAACTAGGCTGACAAATCTTGTGATTAATGAAGACATCCTAGGTACCTCACTATCGATGGCCATATGTACCACTGAAATAATGACGCCTTTAATTTCTAAAGTATTTCAGAAAAATCTAGCACCTATGCTAAGTTGTGGACTTGAAACCGAGTAGACATATCCCACCATAAGAAATTTAACCAACCGAGCTATCTCAGTCTTAAAAAATGAGGAATGTTACACAAGCATGTGAACTAGTATGGCTAGGCCTGCTGATCGACTAGCATGAGTAGGCTTTAACCTAAGATTTTCGAAATTGTAGCAAAGAATGGACGACATTAGTGGAGCAGCGGGAATAAAAAAGGTATTAACTTTATGATATCAAAATTTTACGGGGAGCATTTCTAAATAAATGTTAACCCTTAGGTATGAATTGAGCATAGTTGGTTAGATCGTGATCAAAACATATTCACTTAGATTCGAGTCCTCAACTCAAACTCAGTATGGGTACTCATATATTTCTAAGGTTGTGTGATCCTTGCATGAATTGGTAGCGGTAAATGAACGGCTACATGGGCGTGGCGGCATCAACTCGGCACCTGTGTGCTCGTATAGATGCTCTCGTTTCCTACTGTTGCTCAGAAGTCAATGGTAACCCATAATCCACGTGTAAAAAACGAAATTAATATGCCCCCTGATTCTGCAGCCACTAAAAAGAGGCAAAAGGCTGGTTTGGCAAATCGCGATCACCAACAGAACAGGACCTTACCCTGAAAACTGGAAGATATCAAGGTGAAAGCAGCCAGCCCGTTCCTCCCCCAGGCCCCAACCACGCAGGAGTTCTTTTTATTTTTTCTTTTTCTTTTTTGAAACTAACCACGCAATTATTTTTTGAGAGAGAGAGAGGGAGAAGAGTGCAGCAAACAAGTAGCTCGGCCATACCATTAAATAGGCCGCACATCACATTAACTAGCATTTCAGTTGCAACACTTACTGTCAAAGAGGAAAAAGAACACTAAGACTATTGCTTCCCGCATCTAAGCTGTTACTCCATCATAGGCGACACTTTAGGAAAAAAAACGACCGGTGGGAAAGAACCGCGCCCACAGCGTTACCATTAAGAAGGGACCGTATTACCCTGATCGAGAAAAACCCACGAACCCTGACTCATGTCCATATAGGCTAGACCGAACTTGGGCCAGCATTCCCGTTACCCGGGCCGGCGCATGCAACCTGAATTATACCGGCTCAAGTACGCGAGTCCATTCCAGAGGGCTCCAACATACTTCAAACGGTATAATCCCTTGGCCTGTCGGGTAGCGTCCCGATAAACCACCGATACAGGATCAATAAGGTTAACTCACACGAAGGTGAATCCAGAGATACAGTCACTATCATATTTTACATCACAGGGAATCACATTACAAGAGTTTCCAAAAGTAGTTCGAAGTTCCAAATTTAGAAAAATTATTACAAACTGTTAAAGTTGTGGTTTTTGGCAACGGAAAACATACACGACGATTTACAACACCTCGTCAAGACGGATGTCATGCTAAGTCCGGGCACGACATCACTCGGTATCATCAGTATTGGCCGGGGACGGATCCCATTCCACGGACCAACCTTCTAGGAGAGCACAGGGCCAAGGCAGGGGAAGAGTAGGGCCTTCAAAGATATTACCTGAAAAATATATAACTAGTAAGGCTGAGTATACTAATACTCAGTAAGGCTTACCCGGGATTGGGTATACTTTAGCCCATAACTAGACTCATGAAGGTATTGTAAAGGTTCTGGGTTTAATTTCAGCGGAAAAATGCAACAAGGAATGTGAATTAGTTTTCACATTTTAGCTTTCAGATTCTATTTTCATTAACCATTCTAGGTAAGCATCTATACTAGACAAACAAGGTAGAAATTATCATCCATCAAGATTATTCCATCAATAGTTACACTTCTTACTCTATGTGGCATAAGGGATAAGCAGTCTCAATCTCCGCGAGAAACGGACGATTCTGAATCGAATTTCAACCTTGCAAGGTAAACCTAACTCACACGCTTGGAACATCCAATGATTGTTCCGTTGCAACCGTTTGCCTTTCATTCCGGATCGTGGAGCAGGCCACCACAAGCGACTTGTAGGACCGTACGCACACCAATTGTGCAGGACATACGTCTGTAGCGCGACTACATGAACCCGTATTCCTATCTGCCTTGCAGAACGTACTCCCACACGTCGGTGCGTGAGAAAAACCAAATTACGAGTTGCGGAAGGTATGTCCACTTGCCGGCCCGATTGGTTACTAGGCTTACCGCTTTACCATATTTCACGGCATGTGGCTAGTACTTTCAAACGCTTAGCCACCACTACCACACACTGCGACCTTATCAACTTTTATCAATACAGACGGGGCAAACTTCCAGGTCATGTTACTGCACATGACCCCGTCCATGATCCTTATAGTGATTGCAGAATAGTAAACATTCAACTCCTATATCGCGCGAGTGACAGAAAATCACCCGACTTCTACCGATCCTATTAGCAGAGCATCTATGCGATAAGGACTCAGGTACAATACATTGGTTCCTAGGATTCATGCATCTAGGGTTCCATGTCAACTCCTAAACTTAATGCAAGATAGGATATATATAAGTATAAAAATGGTAGTAAATTGAAATACTAGGTTATGCACCGGGGCTTGCCTTTACTGGTGGGGCTGGAGTCAGGGATGTTAGTACTATTATCTTTCGAACTTTGGTTCGGGGCTTCAGATAATCCCTTGGTGATGTTCCCTTGGTCTTCAGGAATATCCTCCGCAGACTCTTGGGAGATCTTGTAGGTACCGTTTGCGGAAGTAATCGTATCTACATGCAATGCAACATTACATTTAAGTGTGCACATAAAATTATCTTAATTCACGATAAAGTTGCAATCCAACACTCATTTAACACACTACTCACATAACAACCAAAAAGATCTGAAACTAAACTTAGACAGAGCTTTAGGGGGACAACTAATTAGAATCGGCTGATAGAGGTAGGAATATTAAAGGTATAGTGTTTCAAGGATAGAACAAGGAAGGATCTTGCTGATTAGATCTAGTTATCAGCATGTTTTTCCTAATTGATGGTTGGTGTATCGGCTTGCCTTAGTCGACGAGGGTGCATCAGGTTTAGCCGATTGATGTGCTTTGGTCGTGCCTAACAGAGGCGTGTCGACTGTGCTATCTTACTGATCTAGAGTTGTGTACTTTGGTCTGAGTAGCCGATTGATAGGTGCATCGGGTTCCTAATTGATCGATGAATGCATCGATTACTTTAACAGAGGGGTGATTTCTAAAGCAGCTGTGTCTTAATTGAGATGTGCTTAAGTGTTATTCTAGGTAACTAGGTGTGGTTGTATCGGTTTGATTACGTCAGCACAACAATTGAGCGACGTACAGCCGATGGGGTTATCTAAGTTAGACCTGTTACAAGAACTAGGTGTAACAGAACACTAACATTAGATTAGGCTGATGAGACCATAAGTGCGGAATTAGACTAAAGAGGATGTGACTGATGGGTTTGTGCTGATGGGGATATGTTCTACAGATGTGCAGCCGATGTAGGACAGAACAAAAGGATTGTATCGGCAGTAGCCGATATTAGATAGATAACAACCGCATCAGCTAACCAGCCGATGGTAGAAGCATATCAAAAGAAGTGCATCGGCTGACAGCTGTTACACAGAAACATCATAGACTCAAAGGAAACGGATGCTTAGCAGCTGAGCTGATAGCCGACGCTGAAGTATAGCTGCAGAGATGTATTGGCTAAGCAGCAGATACACACAGACTAACAAGGATCCTTATATGAAAAGGACCTTAAGAAGACTGCAATCAAGACAAGGACAAAGTCTTGATGGCAGGGATATGAGCACTCGTGTGATAGGATTAACTAAATATCACATATCTCCACTTGAGACATACATCCTATGATTTACCTTTCAGCTACAACATATGCATATAACATAAGGTACAAATAAAGCACTCATTCCCTAATATTTAACTTAGACCACAAATCAAAGACTTTCAACTCAAGATCACAACATAAAACTTGTAGATTTTAACCTAAGGATTCAAACAAAACTGATTTTGTACTTTTATGAACTTCTTATGAATTTCTATGGAATGTAGAAGTTCACTGATTTGAAAATAAAGAAGGCTCCGGAAATTTTACAGAGAACATCCTAGAACCTTCTAAATCGAAGCAATTAAGTCCCTGGTCGGGGAAAACAGAGAATAGGAAGATAACGACGATGTTCCGGCAAAGGGGTTGCCGGCATTAGGAAGATTCAGTGGGTCAGGGCAAACCTTGGGGTAGCCTTGGTTGTGGAGGAGAACGGGCGGAAACTGAATTCCTGCGATGAACAGGATTGGCGGTGAGAAGTGCTCGATGGTGACGAGATTCCGTGGGTGACGAAGAAGCTTGCCGGGAAGGGTTGTAGTGGGTGGAGGATGGCCTGAGAGGTATTTCTCACGGTGGCCCGTGGTGGCGGTAGTCGGCTTTGCCACGGCAATGATGTTCCGGTATACAGGGATCAAAGAGGCTCGATGGGGGGGGGGGGGGTCCAGAAGTTTCTTCGAGGTGTTGTGGTCTTGCTTGAACGATCGGCGAGGAGTAGGAGCTGCTGGACGTCGTGGACTTATGGGAGGAGACGATGGAGCCGGATTGGTTCGCTATGCCAACTCCTCCGCGAACCTCAGGGTTTTCCTGCTCACGGGCTAAGCCTCCACTGCTCACGTGTGTGCTGCAGAAACACGGTCGGCACACCAACGTAGCCTCCTGCAAGACCGCCGCGCCTGGTCGCATCTCCTGCGCGCTGTTCCTGTTCTGCTCCCGCACCACTGGCCCTCAGCCTGCTTGCGCGTGGTCTGCTGCCTCACACGTGCACACGCCTGCGGAATCGAGCCGAGCCGGCCACTGGCAAAACACTTCCGCTCGCACCTGCGGACGCGCCAGTTCAATTCCGCTCAGACCTCCGGGTCCTGCAACTCTGACGCCCTTTCCACCTGCTGTGACGCCATCAGGGCCGGCCTACCACCGCCGCCGGTCTTGCGCTACGCGTCGAACCCGTGCCACGTTGCTTCTGCTCTGACCGCCTTGCCGCTGCGCAGCTGCTCCTTCCGAGCTTGCCGCGCCATACTCGCCCTCTCTGCCTCCGCGAGGGCCGTGGTCTGCTTGCACTAGGCCACCTCTATGTCCTCCACGAGCAGCTCGCCGTGCCGCCTGACCTCGTCCGCTGCCTTCTCCTCAACGGCCTCCGACGTCCTCCACGCGCGGCTCTATTGCCCCCTGGGCGGGTCCGCCCCGAACCATCGCGCTGCAGCACCTCCACATCTGCGCGCGCGCCTGCACGCTGCCGCCGGTCCCGAGCTCCGCTCCAGCGCCCGCGCCGCCCGTGCCGCAGCTCCTTCACACGGGGGCCTCATTGTCTCCCTGCTGGTCCACACCGAGCCGCCAGTACTGCGCCGCACCTCCTCCCGCGCTCGCGCGTGTGCGTGCCATCGCCTGCCGCGGCCCGGGCTCGCCCACGGGGGAAGGAAGCACTAGGCGCCGCCGAGCCCGCCGCACTGGAGCCGCCCGCCGCTGTCGCCCGTGCCCGCACCGAGCCGCACGCCAGCGCTGCCAGCATCGCCCGCTCCCGTACGCGCGCGCCCGAGCGCCCCGCCCTGCCGCCGCCGCCAGCCGCGCCGCTGCCTGGAGCCGCGAGCCGCCCGCGCGCCCTGCGCCGCGCTCGCGCCTGCGCCGCCTAGAGCCGCGCCGAGCCACCCTGCGCCGCCCGAGCTGCAGCCGCCCGCCGCTCGGGGCCGCCTGCTCCCGCGCCGGCGCCCGAGCCGCGTGGAGGAGAGAGAGAGGGGCGGCCGGGGTAGAGATAAGGATGGAGGCAAGAGAGAGAGAGAGATGCCGCCGGTGGGGAGAAAAAGAAAGGGCGCCAGGGAAAGGGAGAACAGAGAAGAAGGAGAAATGGAATTCTCCTAAGGACTTATGCGCAAATCTAGAAAATTACATGGACCTCTCTGTAAAGTATAATTTCTCATTAATCTAAAACTCTAATGAAGAAAAGCTCAAAACGAAAGTTGGAGAGTTTTTCAAACTCTACAACATTGCTTTAGGGCCCAAGTTCAAAAACCCAAAGCTTATATCTTTACACATTAAATTTTGAACAAAGGTTGGATTTGAATTACTTTTGTCCTAAAGAGTGTAACTTCATAACATTTAGGACCTAAATGCAAGCATTTATGACACGTCATGATGCCGGGATAGACACGTCATAATGATTGGATAGACATGTCATGATGACTTGCACCTTTTACACTTTAGTCCTGAGTAACTTTGAGAATTACTTTTGTAATTCAACTACTTGCATAAAAGGGCTTGTACTTTTATAAAATTACATAAATACCCTTATTTTCACAACTTTACCCAAATTTTTACACACTTCAACACATACATTTCAAATGAAACTTTTGGGTAAATATATATTTTTTTACAGGGAATAAAGTAAGAAAAACATGTTTGCAAAATCACCCTTCACTTATTTTAGTTACATCCAATTACATTTTACAAAAATAACCCTAGTTTTTCCATAATCACAACCGGAAACGCGGTCTTTGCCGAGTGTCCGCGGCTTTGCCGAGTGCCCAATATCGAGCACTCGGCAAAGAGACTATTTGCCGAGTGCTACACTCGGCAAAGAAAAACACACGGTGAACTCACCCTTTGCCTGTGTGAATATATAATATGCCTGTGTGAATATATAATATGCCCGTGTGAATATATAATATGCTTGTGTGAACATGTGCCTGTGTAAAATGTTGGGGAAAAACAAATTAAAATCTTTTAAAAAAACTCTTTGCCGAGTGTATAACAAAAGCACTCGGCAAAGTGACCTGAACTTTGCCGAGCGCCCACTATTAGGCGCTCGGCAAAGACTACCCTTTGCCGAGTGCCACGTCACAGGCACTCGGCAAAGAGCCAGCCTTTGCCGAACGTCGAGCTGAGGGCGCTCGGCAAAGGCTAGGCCCTTTGCCGAGTGCCACATCACAGGCACTCAGCAAAGGTCCAGTCTTTGCCGAGCGCCAGCCAGAGGGCGCTCGGCAAAGAGCCGTCACGGCCCCAAACGCCGTCACGGCTACTTTTCTTTGCCGAGTGCCTTCCATGACACTCGGCAAGTCTTTACCGGAATATTCGCTACCGAGTGCCCTTTGCTGAGTGTCTCGGCAAAGCTTTTGCCGAGTGTTTTCGTGTCTTTGCCAAGTGTCCCAAGACACTCGACAAAGATCCTGAATCCGGTAGCGCGTAGCCTACGCCAGCAACGCACCACAGCCACAAGCCAGCGAGCACAGCGTAGGGTTTTTTTGGGTGCAATACCAGGGTTCGAACCCTGGTCGGGCACGACCACAACTTGCCTCACCACTAGCTCAGTTTGCGAGGCTACACTTTAGACAAGGTCGATAACTCGTATATGCAGAATCTAGACTTTAGACAAGGTCGATAACTCGGTATATGCAGAATCTAGACATTATGACCTTCAATGACAAGCCGAGAAGCAATCTCTGCAGCAACCATATCAACATAGTCCATGACTTCTTAGTTCTTCACCATTTGATAACATATAATATAATAAATGCATAATTTGAACTCTAACACGTTTACCATAATATATAAAAGCAATCCTTTGAAAAGAAACTAAACAAATGAGAATGATAAGGCCACAGGACTACACCACTACATGACCAAAACAATATTCTACTCCCTCCATCCAAATTATAAGATATTTGATTTTTATAAATATATAGTTTTATTATGTATCTAATCTAGATGCATATCTAGATGCATAACAAAAGTTAATGTATATCTAGATGCATAACAAAAGTTATATACCTAAAAAAGCCAAAATAATCTGTAATTAGACGGAGGGAGGACATGACCATTGGTGAAAAATAAATGGTACCATGACAACTCAAGGTGTGTAGCAATAGATTCTTCCTCGGACTCGGAAAAGACTGCAATACATGGTAATCATTACAAATGAAATATGAGCAAATTTGGACATTTGCTAATGCATGTTTGTGTAATTGTACCGAGGGATTGCTGACTATTGCAGCATACTCGTATTTTTGCTTCAAACCATTTAGTATGAATCATTGCAAGTTAACATATAAACTGTAAACAAAATTTGTTCCTCTGTAATCCAGAAGAATCACTCTGTGCCCTTGGCTGCCTTGTATGAATTCACTAATTGCATCTGTACATCTTGCGAGACAATATTGTGCTCTAGATACTCCATTGTAAATTCTCCTTTCCCCTGCAGGACATGCAAAAAGCATATAAACTAAATAGGAAAGCCAACCATTTTTCTCAGTATTTACAAACACTGTCGTGCTACTGTGCAGGGGTTGGAAGGTCAACTTTGAGGATATGGAAGTGGCATGTGTTAGACAACGGGTGGGAATGACAGGCAAATTTCAGGACATGAAAAAACCTAGCACCGCACATTTCACAGCAAGCTATTCTGAATGGAAATATAACTCATCCAAACAAGCCCTCGACATGACACTCGAGGCAAACACTACAAAACTAGTGCCATTTTTAGTGATATTGAGTGAAACAATTTGGCTTGCATGGGAGATCGGGTGCCTTAATGATCTGAGTCGATAGCATGAGCAAAAGAATAGTGTTTTGGCCATCGTTAGTTGCATGTTATGATGATTCAAGTCCTGATAGTATCCTTTTTTCACAAGTGATAGAGGCTGTTGTTGGGTGTTATCTCTGGACTATGCAACTTGCTTGAGGACTTTGTTGTATCTAAGGTATGGTTTCCATTTTGTTAAATGGAATTCTTACTATGTTCTTATGGCGGCACTTGTCAGGTGTAATAATCCATAATTTTTGCTCCACAAGAGCAAGCCAAAAACTGCAGCCAATAAATTTCTCTTGTATCTAAGAATCCTAAAAGTGCTAAAGTTGTCTTGGTGAAAATTGTGTAGAGCCATAGAGTCAGCTTCTCCATAAAACTAGCTTGTGGGGGAGTGCTGTGCTCAAAGAGATTTATGACTTTTATGTACTGATAAAGAAAAAAGTCACCAATAAGAATGTCATATGTGGGAGCACTTTTTACTCATGCTTCATCATTGAAGCACCTAAAAGAAGCGGAACAGTATACTGTAACTTAATTTGTCTCTTTCAGCATTCTTGACAGTTTGGCAGACATCTACATGATTGAATTGATCCAGGTCTGTTCTTTGTCCTGCAACTTGCACTCATGATACTAACAAAATTCTGATAGTTTTTTAGTGCTAAAGAGATAAACATCTGACATGATGCATCAGTACTAACCATCATTTTTATCACTCCTTGAAACATACTGAACAGAGGAATTTAATTCAAAATTTTGGACATGTGTGGTATATCTCATGAAATAATCTCTTTTTAATTTTAACTATTTCAATGCAGTAGATTATGTACTTTTCTGAAAAGCAGGTATGTGGTTATCCATTTGAGTAGCAAACTTGTAAATCACAGTTGACAGATTAGATGTATGTGCTGAGTTCAACAGACACTGTACAACTAAATAACAATATCAAAATAAGTTAACCATTATACTCCCTCCGTTCCAAAATGTAGATTTTTTGTTTTGTCCTAAGTCAAACTACTCTAACTTCGATCAAGTTTATAAAAAAACAATACCAAACAAATGAACTAGCAAGACATATTTCATGGTGCTCATGGTGGACTTAATGGAACCAATTTGATGTTGTAGATGTGGGTGCATTTTTCTATAAACTTGGTCAAAGTGCATAGAAATGTTACTTAGGACAAAACTAAAACAACCTGCATTTTGTAACAGAGAACATAGAAATCGGGTATAATATGGAGAAAAAGAATATTGACCTGAGTCACTGATCGAATCGCTGTTGCATATCCAAACATATTGTTTAGAGGAACCTGAAAGAGAGCAGGACACAATAAGTTTGCGAAAGTGGTCAGCATAGAATCTGCACCAACATTATGAATTACAAAAGGTATTTCCCTGTCTGTAGTCAAGCCAGCTGTCATACTCTGTCCTGGCTAAGATAAAAATGATACAGGTTTCAAAAGGACACCTCTGTGGGCCAAAATTGTACAAGACCACATTTACATTTATCAGTTCTTATCCCAGACACAATTGAAACAGATTATACGAAACGAAAATCAACTCCTTGAATTGTACAAGACCACATTTACATTTATCAGTTCAAAATACATGTCGTAATACATCAACATGGCCTACAAGGTGAAGCTTTGATCAACAATTCTATGAAAACATGACATTTCAAGATAGTGGACAGAGAAACTTCTTCATAAGGATCAACAAACAGACTATGTGTAAAAAACCATTATTTGCTAATGATGAAATTAATCATAAAAATTTGCAAGAAACTATTATTCCAAGCTATTGATTAGGATAACATGAAAAGCAAGGAAAAAACAACTGATTTTCAAAAATAAGAAAATATGAAACTGGAAGTCAGGAAGGAACCAGGCATTCACATACATGGCAAACTACAATTGTGTCGTCACCTTCCTGCTCATTTCCAACTATGATCCCTTTTCTCCTGTTTTCACATGAATAAAACAATAATCAGCATTGCATGCATTGAAGAATGAAACACTAGAAGAAAAAATAATTCTGGAGATAATCGCAGTAACAGTCTGCCAAATACAACTGAGGATTGTCATTGACAAGTGGAACTAGGGCTGGATAACAAGCCAGCTTGGCTTGGCTCGAGCCTGTTTATATAACGAGCTGACTCGGCTCGACGCAGCGAGCAGCTCGAGCTGGCTCATTTAGCTCGCAGCGAGCCGCACAAGGGGATGTCTACCACAATGCTTGGCTGTAGCCTGTGTCATCGACAAGGATGAAAGAGTCATGCTCTCGACCATGCATGTCTACTCCTTATTCAGAACTTTGGGGCGGTTGCTTGTGCTCGCACACCTTGTCCTCCATGGGCCATGGATGGCATGTCTACTCCTTATTCAGAACTTTGGGGCGGTTGCTTGTGCTCGCACACCTTGTCCTCCATGGGCCATGGATGGCAAAGGAGAATTCCCACCAGGGAAACAAGGATCAGGGTCACATTGCCATCGTGTGGTGGCGGCTTCCTGTGTCGGAGGACGAGGCCAGAGGACCAGGCCAGGTGGTGAGGTGACTGGTGGAGCCGGAGATGTGGAGGGCCGAGGCGGCTGAAACATTGGAGCCGGAGATGTGAAGCTGACCCACCAGGGAAACTGGAATTGGGGCCACATTGTCATCCCTATTCAGAACTTTGGAGATGTGGAGGTGCCATCCCTATCTTTTTTTTCTATGAGGACCAACAGGGTCATCTTGGGCTATTCACGGGCTTATCCTTGTTGGCCCATCTTGGACTTGTGTGGCTGCTGCGCTGATGGCCTGCTGATTGCTGTGTATCGTTAGCTCATTGGCTCGCAAGCAGCCTAAGCCAACTCGTTAATTTTGCCAAGGCAGCTTGTTAGCAAACGACAACAAGCTGAGCTGAGCCACCAGCAAGCCAAGCAAGCTAACAAGTCATGAGCTTTTCATCCATCCCTAAGCGCAAGTAGGCCCAACCCACCTAGTTATCATAACAGCAAATGACCCTCTAGTGAAGTGTGATTTGTTTAGCGGTAAACAAGCAAATTCCCCCCAAGGAAACTGTAGAGAAATAGCTGCATTTCTTAAGAATAAGAAGAATACTAATGCATGATGTG
Source organism: Panicum hallii (assembly GCF_002211085.1). Lineage (NCBI taxonomy): Eukaryota > Viridiplantae > Streptophyta > Magnoliopsida > Poales > Poaceae > Panicum > Panicum hallii. The sequence continues at coordinate 30,676,458 of NC_038045.1, read as the reverse complement.
CTGGCCATGATTTACCATAGATGCATAGCTTGTTGGAATAAAGAACTCACTTGTTCATGTCGCCAGTTACTGTTCCCTGGAACTCGGTTGGAAATTTCAGTTCGACCTTCATCACAGGTTCTAATATTACAGGTTTGGCAACAGTGTAACACTGAAAAGGAAAAAAAAAATATTATAAAACACTTGACACTCATGTCCCAGGAGTTCACTAGAAACTGTGCTGTCCATGTCCAAGATATGGCTCACCTGTCTAAAAGCATAGATAGCAGCTAGCTTAAAAGCAAGTTCACTGGAATCCACTTGATGTGAAGCCCCATCAGTCAGTACAATTCTAATATTTTCAACAGGATGCCCAATCAATGAACCCCTACAGTATGTAGCATATACCTAAATGTTATCACTCTGCGAGGAAAAGGAAATGCTTAAAAAAAGGCTAAGGAAGACATGGACTCACGAATTACAAGCTTCCCTAAAACCCTTCTCTATTGCTGGTATAAAGTTTGAAGGAATTGCTTGTCCGATAATCATGTTGTCAAATTCAAATTTACCATCAGAACCTGATGGAAGAGGTTCAATGTACCTGCATATTGTTTCTTGCCAATTTGTCATGACATTACGAAAAGAACTCAACAAAACAGGTATTTGCATGCCCTCTGAGCGATTCTCCAACACTCTTACAATACCACTCATACAAAATAAAATAAACTGGGAAGGAAATATACAATGAATGCATTTGCTTATAGATTGCTCCCACCAGTCACAAATACTTGGCGTTTTGCAAAACGACACCGACTCTAGCCTCAACTACTATTTTCTATGGGAATATATGACATCCAATAAAGTTATGGGATCACGATGCATTTCAAGACAAACCAACAGACGTGATTTTCATGTTCCCAGTGGATCTATGTGAAAAATATTGGTCAGAGTTTCCCAGAGCTCCCCCATATGGCCATATATATTAATCACAAAGCATTACCATTTTGATGTATACAAACTGAAGATAAAAGCAAGTGATGTAAGCAGACTGTCAATAACGATTTGAGTAATATGAACTCACCCACAAACTCGTCCATATTGACCTTGACCACCAGATTGCTTTTTGTGCAAGTAATCAAATTCAGCGCGCTGAGTGATGGTTTCCCTGAAGTTAACACGAGGTTTCCCTACCTTTGCATCCACCTATGTAAGTTTCAAAATTCCAACATTCATTACAGGAACGTGACGCACTCAGAGAAATTTCTAGTCATACAAGTATAACAGCAGAAGCTCAATAACACCAGCAGACAACAGTTTGTATGAATTATTAACATGCAGTGCTGAGTAGCACCAAGATCTGTACAAATGCCAAGTTGTGAACACTAAAATCCCCAACCAGTTATATCATAGGTGGATTTGTGTGGAGTTTCTATGGTTTGATCAAGTTTTCAATCAGCCTCCATACTTTGAAGATGACTACAACAACCAGTTGCACTCTCCAGAATACAGAAGATGAGTATACAAAAAGGTCCTAAACTTGGCTGATCCACCATAAGATCTTCCTCTGGTTTTGTGAGATAATCCAATAGACAAGCCCAGCTGTCATCCAAAATTTACCTAGGGTGTAGAATAGCACGTAGGTATATATATAAACTATGAAGGCAAGCCCAGCTGTCTACTATGCCTTACTTCTTGGGGTAAGTACAAAGGTAGCTGTACGATACATGTGCCTAAACTCTCCACAAATGATATTTCATGTCTGTGATGGTAAAATACAGGTACTTAGTTAAAAATGAGCTTTCTCAGTTAGCTAGGTTGTGTTATATGTGTTAGATACAAGTACTTTCCCAGTTTAGTGAATTCCTATTTAATAGGAAAATCAAGCGTAAAATGGCCATGCTATGGACAAACTAGCTTAATGGTTCGCCTGTCTGTCAAGAACAAGGATATTCTCAAGCATACTAGTAATATAGATTCAGGTAGCAAGCTTCAACCAATGTTATCAAGCACCCATCCATATATGAAGCTATTTCACCCAAATAGTCAAGGACCTAAAGTATGCCTATGAAATAAATGTTTCCATACCTTGTACTCTCTCTTAATACGTTCGACATATATATCCAAATGCAGCTCACCCATCCCTGAAATAATTGTCTACAAGCAAATTTTATGTATTACAAGCTTCACAAAAATACAAACTGAAAATGAAATGCATTATATGACAAACCTGGCCACTCTCCGGATCCAAACCCACACGGAAAGTAGGATCCTCCTTTTGGAAGCGATTAAGAGCTTTTGAAAACTGAAAGTAAAATGTGTGTTTTCATTTAGGACATCTAAGGCATCAATCTAAATATAGCAATATTATTCTTTTGATTAAAAAAAATGATATACTTGTCCTCCAGAATCTTTAGATATAGGCGAAACTGCCAAGGACATCACAGGTTCAGGGACATTCATTGAAGTCATAGTATATTTCACTGTTCCATCTGTAAATGTATCGCCTATTGACAAAAGAAAAGTAGAAAATCAGATGCAGAACAAATGAAGCAAACAGAACTGCAGAAAGTAATATCATCTGCATCGTCCATCTACGTACCTGATGCACAATCAACACCAAAAACAGCAACAATTTGGCCAGCATGTGCTTCTTGAATATCCTATATTGAATGAAAATAACATAAACACTAACCCCTATATTGATACGTTAATAAAACAAGATCATTCGGTGCCTTCCTTGACTCTCTCTATCTTGAATACACAAGTATATGAGAGATAACACAAAGAGCTAGTAACGCTAACATTGTACTGCATTGATCATATAACTACACACCACAAGCTTACACAACTCATTTGATCGAACACTACTAGCTTACATGAATCACACTAGCTTACACTAGTAGATTCTTGCACCCAAGCACACAAATATATGCTAGCTTCTTAGAAGATGGGATACATGTCCTTTAATGGGAGCTACAAACCAACATGCACATACATATCTAAGTAACATGGCAGCTCATGTTACCTTACTTGCTAACCAAGCAAACTACTTTTACAGCTAGAAGTATTGTTCCTTCTCTTTGCTTCCATGCATACACAGCATATTCTGGATCGGTGGTAAACTCTAAGTTGACTATCTATAGTAGCAGCTAACACTAGAAACTAGATGCTGCTGAATTGCTAATTTCACTTCCCAGCATGTCCAGCTCACCCACAGCAAGTTGACATCTCCTCTGCCAACTTCAAGTAATCACTAGCGCAATATACTTGTTAGTATTGAAACTCTTACTCTCATCGAGAGGATGGCACTAGGAGTTGGGGCAATTTTCTGGTTTACTTCTCACACAATGCAATGCCAACCTGAGGGGTTGGGGATACATATTTATAGCTGGCCAAGGCAGCCAAACATATGCCAAGATGCTAGTCTAAAAGCTAGTGATGCTTAGTCTAAGATGTTGTCCTAGATGCTGTCCTAAAAACTAGTCTAAGATGCTGTCCTAGTTGGGGCAGCAAGACCACCATGCCAAGGACCACAAAGACCAACGGTACAAAGACTTATCCCATCATTCTCCCCCTAAGTCTTGTGCGTCGTCTTGTAGGAAAGTTGGACCATCCCGGTCTGGGAACAGAGCTCAAGGAACTTGATCCTCCCAAGAGGCTTGGTGAGCAGGTCCGCAAGCTGGTCCTTGGTGTTGATGTAGCTTGCCTTGATGCTCCCTTCCTCCAAGCAGCCTCGGATGAAGTGGTACCTCACCCGGATGTGCTTGCTCCGTTCATGGAAAACGGGGTTCTTTGCCAGGGCCAGAGCGGACTTGCTGTCCACCCTGAGCTCCACTGCTCCAGTGTCTCTGCCGAGAAGGTCACCAAGCAGTCGAGCGAGCCAGAGCGCCTGCGTCGAGGCGGTGGAGGCCGCTATGTACTCGGCCTCGCAGCTGGATAGAGCCACCACCTGCTGCTTGACGGACTGCCAGCTAACGAGGTACTTGCCGAGGAAGAAGAGAGTCCCGCTCGTGCTCTTACTGGTGTCGATGTTGCTGGCGTGGTCGCTGTCGCTGTACCCAACGAAGTGTGCCTCCCCAGGACACCTCGGGTAGTAGAGACCATGGTCGAGAGTCCCCGCAACGTAGCGGATGATTCTCTTCACAGCCTGCTGGTGCTCCGCCGTCGGTCGCTGCATGAACCAACTAATGTAGCCGACGGAGAATGCCAAGTCCGGCCGTGTGTGGGTGAGGTAGCGAAGGTTCCCCACAAGACGCCGGTATTGCGTAGCGTCCACCTCCTCCGTCGTGCTGTCGCGGCTCAGCTTCAGCCTCTCCTCCATCGGAGTGAGAGCTGGGTTGCAGTCGGTGAGCCCAGCCAGCTCAACGACGCGCTTGGCGTAGGCGGTCTGTCGAAGCGTGATCCCGGAGTCTTCCTAGTGCACCTCGATCTCCAGATAGGAGAGAGGTCCCAAGTCACTCATCTGGAAGGTGGCCTTCATCTCTTCCTTGAACGCCGCCACCTCCGCATCCTTGGTACCAGTGATCACCAAGTCATCGACATAGACACCCATTAGCAGGGCGTTTCCTCCATTGCCCCGCCGGTAGATAGCTGCCTCGTGCGAGCTTTGCTCGAAGCCCATCGCTTTAAGCGTGGAATCCAACTTGGCATTCCACGCCCTCGGTGCCTGCCGCAAGCCATAGAGGGCCTTGCGCAGGCGTAGCACTTTGCCTTCCTTGTTGGGGATCGCAAACCCCGCCGGCTGGTGCACGTAGACCTCCTCCTTCAAATCGCCGTTAAGAAACGCCGACTTGAGGTCCATGTGGTGAACTCGCTAGCCTTCCTGGGCAGCCAGCGCAAGGAGGAGTCGCACGGACTGCATCCGTGCCACAGGGGCGAAAGCATCATCAAAGTCGATCCCCTCCCGCTGCACGAAACCGCGTGCCACCAATCAGGCCTTGTGCTTGACGATGGCGCCGGCTTCATCCCTCTTCAGCTTGAACACCCACTTAAGGGTAATCGCGCGGTGACCAGGAGGGAGGTCAGCAAGCTCCAAGGTGCGGTTCTTCTCAACCGCGTCCATCTCCGACTGCATCGCGGCACGCCATGCCACGTGTCTCTCGGCTTCTGCGAAAGACCGAGGCTCGCCATCATCGCATGCGAGGTGCAACTGCGCCTCCAGATCGCGAGGTACTAGTTCCGACACCGGCTGGTCGCCGATAAGGTTCTCCATCGTACGATACCTCAACAGCTCGCCATCGTGGTACACATCGATGCGCTCCTCGTCATGAGAGAGCGGAGTAGCGAACTCCACCGGGCTATGCTCGACACGAGCTGGTGTTGCAGTAGTAGTGCCCGGAGGGGTGGCTGGTGGTGCTGGAGTGCGTGGGGTCGCCGACGGTAGTGGTGTCGGCGAAGAGCTAGTCGCAGCCGGAGTCGTGGCTGGAGAGCGTGGCGCTGCCGGAGTAGCGAGCGCCGGGATCGGTGGAGGTTCGGGGACTGGGGTAGGCACACTTGGTGAGGGGGACCTGCCTACTCCCCCAGCTCCCTCGAAGTGGACGTACTCGATAGTGAAGTCGTCGTACGTCGGAGTCGAACCGTCTTCCGCCACCTTGTCCCCTGCCCATCCTCGCCCTTTGTTGAACACTACGTCACGCGCCGTGCGCACACGCTGTGTCACCGGGTCAAGAATGCAGTAGGCCTTCGAGCCCTCCGCATAGCCGATGAACACCCCCGGAGTGCTCCTGTCGTCGAGCTTGCTGACGTGGCCAAGCTACTTGGCGAACGCAAGGCAACCGAAGACCCGCAGGTAGGAGACCGCCAGCTTGCGCCCATGCCAAGCCTCGTACGGCGTCCTGCCGTTGAGAGCCTTGATAGGCGAGCGGTTGAGGATATAGACAGCCGTCACCACCGCCTCTCCCCAGAAGACAGCCGGCATCCCCCTCTGCTTGAGGAGGGCCCGAGCCATCCCCACAACCATCTGGTAGCGCCGCTCGACGACGTCGTTCTGCTGCGGGTTGTACGGCGCGGAGTAGTAGCGCTGAATGCCCTCATCAGCGCAGTATGACGCGAATTCAGCCGCCGTGAATTCGCTGCCATTGTCAGTGCGCAGTACGCGCAGCTTGTGGCCGCACTCCGCCTCCGCAGCAGCCTGCGCGCGCCTGATGGCGTCCGCAGCTTCTCCCTTGCTGCCGAGGACCATCACCAACATGTAGCGGGTGAGGTCGTCGACGAGCAGCAGGAAGTAACGTCGTCCTCCCGGTGTGGCCGGTGTAACCGGGCCACACAAGTCCCCATGCACGAGCTCGAGCCGCTCCTTGGCTCGGAAGCTCGTCTGCTGGGGAAAAGGGAGTCGCCTCTGCTTCGTCAACACGCAGACGTCGCAGAACTGCTCCACGTGGTCGAGACATGGCAGGCCTCGCACCATCTCCTTGGCACTGAGCCGCTTCAGGGCCTCGAAGTCAAGGTGCCCAAAGCGCTCGTGCCACTGCCACGCCTCGTCGTCCCGACGAGCAGCGAGGCAGAGGGGCTGTGCCACCTGCACATTAAGGATGTAGAGTCGATTTGCGCCTCTGGTTACCTTGGCAAGAAGGCGACGATGGAGATCCCAAATCCTCGGTACTCCGTCTTGATCCACGCGCAAACCGTTCTCATCCAGCTATCCCAAGCTGATGATAGAGTTCCTTAACACGAGGATGTAGTAGACTCCGGTGAGCAGCTTGTGCTCACCAAACTCGGCGGTGAAGATGACAGAGCCGACCCCCTTTATCTCCACGCCGGAGGCATCCCCAAACTTGACGGAGCCTCGGACGCTGGAGTCAAGCTCGGTGAAGAACTCCTGCCGTCCGGTCATGTGATGGGTGGCGCCGGTGTCGAGGCACCACCCGTCAGTCTTGTCGTTGTTGGAGGCGTCGCCGAGAAAGGCGTGTGCCCTCGGCTCGTCAAGGTGGAGGAGCGCCGCTGCGGCCGATGCCGCTGGAGGTAGCTCAATGCTTGCGTGTGACAGGAGCAGAGTTGGCTCCTCCTCCACCTGTGCATTGTGGGCCTGGCCGCGTCGTGGCTGTCGGCAGTCCCTGGCCCAATGGCCAACCGTGCCGCAGTTGTGGCAAGCGTCGTCTCGTGCCGGCTTGTGCGCGCAGGCGAGTCCTCGCACCCCGGCCTAGGCGTCTCCGCGCGCCTTGCGCGGCTTGCCACGCCTGCGGCCGCCTGTCGAGGAGGAGTGGGGAACCCTCCTCCCGTCACCCTGGCAGGCCTCCCACTGTTCCCGAGTGATAGGCCCCGAGAGAGGCTGCGGCTCATCGCTGTCGACGACCTTGAGGCGACCTATTGCCTCCTCGATCGACATCGTGGAGAGGTCCAGCAGAGACTCGATCGAGCGAGCTATCTGCTTGTACTTCTCGGGGACGCAGCGAAAGAGCTTCTCAACAGCTCTCTCCTCATCGTAGGTGTCATCGCCGTACTGCACCATCTTCTGCAGCAGAGTGTTGAGGCGGAGAGCAAAGTCATCAACATCCTCACCTGGCTTGAAGGCCAGATTCTCCCACTCCTTGCGAAGTGCATGCAGTGTGGACTTGCGGGCCGCGGGCGCGGTCGCTACCAATGCGTGCCGCAGCGATGGCGTCCCAGGCCTCCTTGGCAGTCCGCTTCTTTGAAAGCAAGAACTGCATCTCGGGCGGGACTGCGGCAATGGGGGCATCCAGCGCCCGTCGATCCTCGTCGTAGTCGACGTCGAAGTACCGAACTGCCTCCCACATGTGCCGCACCTGGAGCCTTACCCTCATCACCGCGGCCCACTCGACATAGTTGGTCTTGGTGAGGGTAGGCCACCCACCGCCGGGGCCAATGTCCCTGACAACCACCTGGATCCTGTTGTGACCATGGCGCCGGTCCGGGGAGGGAGAGCAGCGCCGCCTGTAAGGTCCGCGATCTCTGTCGACCCGGCCGCTGCCGCCAGGAGCGCGGCCGCCGCGCGCGTCCCTGCTAGAAGTGCTGCCGACTCGTCCAAGCCCGTCTGGGCTGCCGCCACCGCGCCCGTGGGGGTGATCGGCTGCCCACTGCGCCGCCCGCTCTCCCGCTGCTTCCCTCGCCTGCTTGAGTTCCACGTCGGTGTCATCGTCGGCAGAGGCAGAGCTGCTGATGCTACTGCCGCGTAGAGCCTTGAGCTCCACTGCGCCGCACGCGCTGCATCCGCCGCCGCTGCTGCTTCCACTTCCGCCCTTGCTGCTGCCAGTTCCTCCGCCGCCAGCCTTGACGCCCTCACCGCTATCGCAGCGGTTTCTGCCGCCACTCGCTCGTGTTGCTCTGCCGCGGCGAGCTCGGCCTCCTGCCGGTGCCACGCGCTCGAGGCGACCGAGCGCTGAGACTATCCTTCGGACATGGCGCGCTAGTGGGGGGCTGCTGCATGGGGAGGAGGCTGCCTCAGACGAGCTGCTGCCCGTCTGCGCAGGGGAAGAGGGGTGAGCAGGCACAGCCGGTGTTCCTGCTCCCGGCTGAGGACTAAGGGAGGCGTGGGAAGGAGATGAGCACGAGATGTTTAAGATACAGGATAGAACGGCTCTGATACCAATTGTTAGTATCGAAACTCTTACTCTCATCGAGAGGATGGCATCAGGAGTTGGGGCAATTTTCTGGTTTACTTCTCACACAATGCAATGCCAACCTAAGGGGTTGGGGCTACATATTTATAGCTGGCCGAGGCAGCTAAGCATATGCCAATATGCTAGTCTAAGATGCTAATCTAAAAGCTAGTGATGCTTAGTCTAAGATGCTGTCCTAGATGCTAGTCTAAGATGCTGTCCTAGATGCTGTCCTAAAAGCTAGTCTAAGATGCTGTCCTAGATGCTGTCCTAAAAGCTAGTCTAAGATGTTGTCCTAGTTGGAGCAACAAGACCACCGTGCCAAGGACCACAAAGACCAACGGTACAAAGACTTATCGCATCAATACTAACCATGCACCTATACATGCATGTTAACACTAACACTTCCATGACAAGATTATTTCAAACATGATCTTCATCTGATTGAAAAAATACTATGGAACAGCAAGGTTCAAAAATCTGATGCAACATACCTCCATCTCATTGGAGTGCATCCTTACCAAGCGAGGAACCTAGAAAGATGTAACAAAAATTACAAGAGGGATTCAGATAAGGGAACACTCTTATGAGTATATAGTAGTAATGCCCTCATCCACCAACCGAATGTTAAGGGAAAACAAAACATATGTGTATGTGTAATGATCAAAAAAATCAGACATCCAAATGTGTTTCCTGATACACTGCTTGTTTTCATCAATGCTATTTAGCACAATCAGTGGTTGCACGGTAATGCCACACTTTTACCCAACAAAAAAATGATAACTACATACACTTTAGGGTCATACGGAGCGCAGCACTTTTAAAAAAATGTCAACTGCACAGAATTTAGTGTTCTACAAAACACCAAACACATACAAAAAAAGAGATTACCAAAAGATTAGTACTCTCAAATATCAAATGCAAATAGGGGTGTACTTCTTCTTTATGTTATAAAACATAAAATACAAACAAATAAGAATGAATTTTGGATGCATGAATGTTTACTTACTGCAAATTAAAAATAGCTTGAAATATTCAACTTTGAATTCAATATAGAACTCTTCTAAAAATTATGAACGCATATATTCATACTGAATTTTAATTGGAAGTTATAAAATGAACATTGTATTTGCCTAAACTGTTGGCAATAGAATAGAGGAGCTAGGAGCTCTACTACTCAAGGAGCTAGAACACAGACTAGACTTTTTGGAGCTGTTAAACTACTCATGCATTGCATATAGGCATTCCTATTTATAGTACATATGCCATCAGTTTGAAACCAACCTCTACACTACTAAGCAAAAACAAAATTGGCTACATCTATTTGCTGTAAGAGAACATCTGCTAGCTTTACTTACTAAGGAAATATACTAGCTGATCTATAATACTTCTAGAAGCCAATTAAGTACAAACACAAGGATTACTTACTAACATAAACAAGAAGCATACTATCAATATGCTATACTATTGCTACTAGCTCTGCCATGAAATGGCTGTCATTTCAACTCAACTGCCACTGATAGCAGTTATTTGCTGTAATAACATGTATTTGTCTATAGATTAGAATTTTAAGGGCTCCAAAGCCAACACTTTAAAATGCCTCCCTTTTGTCTCTACAGTAAGCCCCTTTTATATTCCTCATAGCATATTCAACCGATAATTTTTTATGGTCCTTCAAGGAAAATGTTGCTATATTCAACTGATAAAGCCTTTAAAGGTCCCTGCTCAAAGAATAATAGAAAGCAATGGCTCAACTGCCTTGCTGGGACTTGGAAGTTGGAATTAAGCCTCACTTTGATTTTCTTCCCTGTATTGACATTGTATATGAAGTCACCCTTCCGTATCACACCATCATAGATTCTAGAAAGAAACAGTAAGAATAAAGTAGTTAGGAATAAAATATCATAGAATTGTCTTCCACTACAGAGACAATCAGCGAGAAAACAATAGATCAGTAACTAGAAGAACAAGAATCACCTTAGATATGTCAGCTGACCAAAACGGCCTTCTTCTAGCTTAAACGCTAATGCCACAAGTGGCTCAGCTGGAGTCCCAGCCAATAATACCTAAGACCAAGACAAAAGGTGTAACTCAATGCAAACAATAATAGTATGAAATTTGTCACTAAATATAATGGAGGGCTACAGTGGAAATGCTCCACAGTTATAAACAAGCTTCCCAACATTCTTACCATTACATAATTTACCTCCTTGTCATTTTCACTAGTAGGATGAGTGGTACAAGATGGAAAGTGTTAAAAAGAGCGACGAAAAGATTTGTCCTATTGTTGTAATACAATTGTTGAAATTCCTTAGTACCTTCTCTTCCGATTTGTTTTGATCAAGGGCGTAGTTGTCAACCTCCAATGGGCATGGTAGATAGTCCAGCACACCATCAAGAAGTGGTTGAACACCCTATAAAACCAATTAAAGTAGACAGTGTAAGCTCAAAAACACCGAGCGATCATCTTATATAAATCATTTCACTGTTAGAATTAACAGTATAACTGCCAACATTGCGTATTTGCATCGCAGCTGCTTGTATACAAGTTCTCATCCTAGAGCAGTTACAAAACTTCAAACTCTTATCTTCACCAAAGTTTGATAATCAGCCAATACCCACAGTTATGGGTGATTGTTCTTGACTTAAACAGTCCTAAAGCATTAATAAGTCTGCGCTAAATTGGCTATCTCCTACTACATTGGTGCTCGGAGGACGAAAAACAGAGCAAAGCAGATGTTTAATCCAGTGCAATCACTATAGACCTAAGATATCCAAAGATGGTTGATGGCATAAACATATTTTCAGTGCAACACATAATAAGTTACAAAACAGGTTTGTTTGCATATGGTTAATACAGATAATGTGTATATTCTAAAAATAAAATATCGGTGCATAATTGCAATTTTTAATTTGCTACCTTTACTTTTGGGAGAAGATTGACACCTGTATTTGTAGCATTAGGAAAATAGCATACATGACTTAATTTAGTCTGTATTACATTTGGGATTTCAATACAGCCTTAGTGTGACTTACCACTAGTAGAAATATTATACTTCAAAAGTTTTAGTAATATCATACTGCATGTCTTGCATTAAAGTTCTGAAATACAAAAGCAGCATGGCGCATTCAATCACTGCTGCCTGTTTTAAATTTGCAATTCAGCTATTTGCTAAGCAAAATCAGTAACAATAAATTCTAGAGCTGTTTCAAAATCTTTAGGAACACAGGTTTTAGCAACCATTTTCATTATCAACCCAGATGATATGGGTCTTTTAAAACCATTTGCAAAAGAAACAAAAAACAAATGAAAACTTTCAGGGACTGGACGAAAATTGCAGCAACAAACCTTATTTTTGAATGCACTTCCCATGTAAACTGGTATGAACTTCCGTGCCACTGTTGCTCTTCGAATAGCCGCCTGATCAAGAATATAACATTGAGCAGCATGACAAAAAATTTGGAAGAACTAACAGGTCATCAATTTATCAATATCATGCATTTCATAAAACCTGGTATAGTCAGAAATAGGAAAGATGCAAACAAATGTAGATTTTGACTATAAACCTATGTGCCAATAAGTTGGCAAGATATCATGTCATAAATAACAAATCCTGTTGTGAACTCAAATACCAATCAGAAAAACATCATCAGCATATCTTGAACATAAAGATTTAATTACAAATTCTAAATGTGTCACTTTCAGCTCATACAAATGCATAAAAAATATTTTCTATGGGATAGGACCCAAGACTTCAAAGCATTATGCATATCACCAACAAACAAGGGCTACAGATTTGCAGGACATACTTTTTTTCCTTACAGAGCATATAATTGTGTAAACCATTTGTCATAGCATAGGATCAAAAACTTCAAAAAGTGTGGATTTATATCCCCAACCAATAAGGCCCAAAGACATCACATCCTTTTAACAATCACTTTTACATCTACGGGAAAAAAAATTTATTTAATTAGACGATTACTGTAAACATTTATACATACATAATTACATTTCTCTCTTGGTTTTGCTGTACAAATTACAGGTCAATTTTGATCATGAGCTTATGTTAACAAATTTGAGAAACACCTTGCCATAAATAACAGGTCTGAAATTCAAAAGGTATTTAGTCTGGTTTTTAGCTTAATACTGAAAAAATTCAAATAATCATCTTCCATCATACATATTACTCGTTACATGTTCTACTAACAAATTAAGAAAGCAGAGCCACTATCTGACTACCAAAATGTTTTTAACATAGCAAGATCAACTATGAATATGTAGCAAAAAGGCAGACTCGTTTTTCAGATGAATTGTCTGCTTATATATATTCGATATGAACAATTCCATGTAAACTATATAGCAGCATGATAATCAAGAAACAGAAGAATAACAATAATGGAGATAGTAGACTATAAAATGTTTTTGTGTGTGTGCGTGTGCCCGCCAGGGGGGGGGGTACTATAAAATGTTTTTTAAGGTCAAGTTGAACAAACCTTAAGCTGATTAGCTGTTATTGGCTCATCATTGAGAAAAGCTTCAGCAAGCTGATCGTCTACTTCGGAAACAACTTCAATAAGTTCACGTCGCTTCTCAGTGACTAAATCTGCCATGTTTGATGGGACATCATATGCAGTGACATTCTGGCTGCACATTATAAATAGATGTGCCATCTAAGATTCCAAAAAAAACAAATAGCCTTATGGAAGATCTCTAGAGAATAGGACTCACCCACTAGAACCCCCGAACTTATAAGCCTTCATTTCTACAAGATCAACAAGACCCTCGAACTCCTCTTCTAATCCTATGGGTACTTGTACAGCTGCATTGTGGTGCCGGAGCTTGGAACGTGCCTTTACAAAGAAGAATGCAAGCAATAATCAGCTGGAGAAACTGGTTCCAACATATAACCTCAAGATGTCATAACCAGAACATCAGTAGAAGTAAATATACTAAAGTAACAAAAAAAATGTTAAAGCAAATGGGGATAGGATGGAACACAACACTAGAAAAAGAAAATATATAGCATTGATGATGATCCGGCGGTCTCGACCAACAGCCACCATAGCAACAAAATGTAAGCCTTATTTACCTTTAGGTGACAAAACTGCAAGATACTAATAAGGCTATCTACAACAGAAGCTTATTTACCTTTAGGTAACAAAACTGCAAGATACTAATAAGGCTATCTACAATAGAAGATAAAGCGTAAAAAAGTTATCATTCAGAAAATAATAAATACTGATTCGAAATTTTCCCACAAACAATGTGCATGCTCACCTAAAAATGACATATGTCAATAAAAACATGTGACAACAGATTCCTTTTGAGGGAAAACTAATGAAAAACTTTGATAGAAGTCATTCCATAAGAGATGGTATCTTCCCTTTCGAATAATAGTTTCTTGAGGGGGAAAGGATTGCATTTACCAATTACCAATAATGTAGTCTACATTCAGAGAGGAAGACTATGCGGTAGCTGATTTTCAAAAGGAAAAGTTCATATTACACCACCAACTGTTAAACCACACAAAAACATTTCTCATCCATCATCTAATTTGAAGGGTGACTTTAAAAGTATAAGAAGGAAGTGGTAAGAAAAAAAAAAAGAAAAAATCAGGGAGAACTCCGCGAGTATATTTCTTTTCCAAAAACATTTATATACAAAGTAATTCTAACGAAGCTATCTGTGACAATATTTTAAAACATGAATACTTCTGGTGCATGACTATGTATTTTTGTGCACTTTACATGCACTTTTCCCCTAATATCCTACAAGTAGGAAATGTGAAATAAATAAATCAGAAAAAAATTCAAGAAAGTTATTTTAGTTAGTTGTTCCAACCATATCCATTCTTTCAATTAAGATGATGTTAAAAAAAGTGTACTTCTTAATTAAAAATGATCACACAAGTGAAGGGCAGTTGTTCGGAGCAACTTTCATGAGAGTGGGCTACAGGACCACGGAATGGCCTAAGGAGGGCAATCTTTTTGTAACTTCAATAAGCACACGTTAAGTGCAGTGACAGAGAAGCAAATGTAAACTAGTGGTACTAGAGGGAAGTATAAATCTTCAATGGAAGAGAGGGCAAATGCTAATATTCAGTAATGCGGAGAGAGGGCAAATGCTAATACTCAGTAATGCGGAGCATCTCCCTAGAAATAGAGTGGATATAAGCTTCTGGATCAAGTTGGAGATGGTAAGCATCAGATCACTAACTATGCAGCATCAGGCTTAAAATACTATATAAGTAAGCTATCACAGGTGTGTGGGGTTCATTGGTACATTTTTTGACTAAGTGTTGTAGTGCTCATTTCTTTTTATTTTTATTTTTTTTTTGAAACGCAACTTCATTAGGATTTGGGTGAGATCAAGCTGATCCAATTTATAGTAATGAGCGTCTCTCTAGTTGGACACTAATGATAGTGCTCTGGACGGGATGAAAAAAAAATACATCTGTCATCAAATACTTCATTTTTTGCCTCTGAGCTAGCCTATGTGCTATGCTGTTTTCTGATTAGTAAAGCATTGAGAATGATTTCTTCAGATGCATAGGAATGTTCATTATCATACAATGTTCTCCATTAGACCATTACAATGATAGCATCATAGTTTAGCTAATGATATGATACTATCATGGCAATTTCTTAAGTTTGTCTTCTCGGTGCAAAATTCTAAAATATATTGAATACATGGAATAAGGCAGAATTTAATGAACTGGGAGAGGAATTATTTTTTTCAGAACTAAAGCACTATCTGTAAAATCAGATTGATGCTCACCTGGTTAAGAACCTTCCATGGATCAGCTCCCATACGGTCCAACTTGTTAATGAACGCAACCCTTGGAATTTCATATCTTCTCATTTGCCGATCAACAGTGATCGACTGACTTTGTACACCACCAACACTACATAGCACAAGTATAGCACCATCAAGAACACGGAGTGCCCTTTCAACCTCAATGGTGAAATCCACGTGACCTGGAGTATCAATAATATTAACCTGCATCCACATTATAAAGTGAGTTTTCAATCCCTATAACAAGAACAATGTAATGTGGGTTCAAAAAATAGATTCATTTGGATGATCTAACACTCTAATCATTCTTCATGAACTGCCTCAGCCAGTCAGAATGACCCAAAGCCACAGGCCCTGGCCCGGAGACATTAATGCAACTTAAAATCAGTAATTACTTATCAGTTCACCAAATATAATTAGTCAATATTTTCCATGAAAAAAGTGTGGATAAAAGCACACCTGTACAATAGTGCACAGCAAACAACCACTACCCTGCTAACAAAGCCATGAATATGTCATGCAATACCTTAGGCTCCGTTTGGATGTCGATATTGGAGGGTATGGCATTGAAGTGGATTCAATACCAAATCGGCCATGGTATTGAAATGAGCATAATTCGAATTCTGTTGTTTGGATGACCATGATATTGAATTTTGGAATCTTAAGAAGCAGTCCAATGCAATTCCTGTTTGGATGTAAAAATCATGGAATTTAAAGAGAAGGCCAGAATGAGGAGAAGAGAAGAGGCGCTGCTCTTCCTCTCACCTCCCAACCCTCCTGCTCCTCGTCGTCAACCTCAGCCTCGGGGGCGGCAAGCGGCTGGCGATGGTGGCGGCGGCCGTATTGGAGCAGAAGCGGTGGCGCTGAGCCGAGAGGGGCGCCCGCAGGGACGCGCAGTGCGGCCGTATTGGAGCAACACACCAGCAAAGGGGGGGGCGGGCCGGCGGAGGGGGCGCAACGCGCGGCCCGCCAATGGAGGGGCGGGACAACGTGGAGCCAATGAAGGGGCGGGGCGGCGCAGGGACGGCGCGGGGTGGGGCAGCGCAGGGATAGCGCAGGCACGGCGGAGGGTGGGACGGCGCAGGGACGGCGGGCCAGCGCAGGGGCGAGGCGGCGCAAGGATGGCGGAGAGGCAGCACGACGCCGGCAGGGAGACGAAGAGACACGGGAGAGGGCGATTCAGCCCAATATGGAGGGGGAGGGTTCGGAATCGTGGAAGAAGGTGAAGTGGTGTGCCCAATACCGCTTGGTATTGGAGTAAGTTTCCAATGCCAATTCCTAGTTCATCCAAACAGCAGATATTGGATTCTTCCAATGCCAATTCCGAATTTTGGGCTTCAATATCTACATCCAAACGGGGTGCAAGGCATATTGGCATCCACTCCAAAACTACTGTGTAAAAATTCACAAAAAGACAATTGTTAGGTTCTCTCTAGTGGACGGCAGCTCCACTGAGATCTTACACATATCTAGTAATTTGCCAATTCCTCCGCTACCCACCACAGTTTTTTCCCCCTGTAGTATGTCCGTGGCCTTAACAATCCTCAATTCCCCATTTTTCCCATGTTGCAATCACATTCTAATCCTTTGTCCCTCCACTTTTCTTTTCTATAAATAAATAAAATAACGATTTTTCTTAAATTTACAAACTCCTTCATACATTTTCCGTTTATTGTTAGAAAACTAAACAAGTCAACCTAGCTATCAACCCAACATCAACCTCCCTCCTTCGCAACTTCTCCTTCAACTAACCACGAAATCGCGGTCATTCGGGGTCCATAATCAAAACGAAATGGATCAAGCAGAATTAAAAGAGGATGAAAAAAACAAACGGACCTGGTACCCCTTCCAGGTGCAGTAGGTGGCAGCGGACTGGATGGTGATCCCCTTTTCGCGCTCGAGGTCCATGGAATCCATCTTGGCGCCAACACCGTCGCGCCCGCGAACCTCGTGGATCTCGTGGATCCGGCCGGTGTAGTAGAGGACCCGCTCTGTCAGCGTCGTCTTCCCGGAGTCGATGTGCGCGGAGATGCCAATGTTCCGCATCCGGTCCATCGACTCCCGCCACCGCGCCGCGTCCTTCTCGTCCCGCGCCCGCAGGGCCGACGCCGACGACAGCGCCCGCCGAGCCGAGGCCACCGCGGCCGCGGCCACCGGCGAAGGGGCATCAGCGAGGGGCGGCTGGAGGAGGAGGGAGAAAGGGCGGAAGGAGGAGAGGAGATGGGAGGCCGAACGCCGGGCCATGGCCATCGCCGCGAATTTCTCGGCGGTAGCGACACTGGCGGCGGCGCGATGCGACGCGGGGGTTTTGGAATTTTGGTGGACTTGTTCTGTTACACAAAACCCTAGTCCGTCACTCCGTGCACAGAATAGCGAAATTAGGATATTTGACACTGAATGCACATGTCGCGTTTTGACATCCAATTATAATCTTTCCAAATATAACTTCTCCCACGCAAATTCTTTCGATTCAAGAGAGTTCATCCTCTTTTCTCAGTTGGATCCTTATCCTTTACCGCCGATTGGATCCAATTGGCTCTGCCCGTCTCTCTCGCTCTCATGCGTCTCTCTCCTCCCACCGTTCTCTCGCTCGCTCAAGAACAAGCGCTCGTCAAGAACAGTACGCTGCCGCCGCCGCCGAGAGCCCTCCGCTACCCCGCTTTCGCCGTCCTCCTCATGTCGTAGGTGTCCAGCACGTATAAATACTGACAGCAGGTACACTAGAGTGTGTTTCAGAGCCGAAAGTGTATCACTTCATGCCATTAAGAAGATTACTAGTGTTGCCGTGCAGTAGGCAGGCTGGTGGGTCGCCATCGCGCTCACCTCGCCACAAGAACGCCAGCCGTCGGCCGGTGGTGGTGGGACGGCGGTGGCGCTGCTGCTCCCAAGAGTCGCGAAGGGAACCGATGACGACGACCTGACAGTGACCAGCTCGTGCAGGGACACGTTGCCGATAGACCGGTGAAGCTGCACACGGCTGCTCCATATTTAGGAACACCAGCTTATCATCGGTCAGTGACGCTGCCTGCTCCGTGTACTTGCGCCACCATGGCCCTGAACTTCCCGCTGTTGGATTCAGGTTCAGCGCAACGAACATGTTAGCAGCACGCACTACGATTGATTGACACGATCTGAATTGCTCTGAGGTTTCAGTACCGTGTTGGGGTGATGGTGGATGCTCCACGGCTATGGAGGTAGGCGGGGCAAGTGGAGAGCTCTCGGCGGCAGTGCCAGTATCCTGTTCTTGGTGATGAGGCAGCGCCGGCCTCCTATTCTTGGTGAGCGCCTGTTCTTGGGCGAGCGAGAGAACAAAGGGAGGAGAGAGGCGCACAGGAGAGAGACGGGCAGAGCCGATTGGATCCAATCAATGGTAAAGAATAAGGCGAGGGCAATATGGTCTTTTCAGAGGGCTGTAAAACGAAAAAGAGGAGGAAAATCAGAGAAATAGAGAAAAGAGGATGAAATCCCTTAAATCGAAATAATTCGCATGCAGGAGGTTATATTTCGAAAGGCTTGCGAATTGGATGCCAAAACACGTGAGATGTGCGTATTTAGTGTCAAATATCGAAATTTCTCAAACGAGATAGACACATCACATGTAACATAGACCCTGTTTGTTTCAGCTTATGGCCGATTTTGAAGGCTCGATTTTGGAAATTGCAAAAGTCAGATAACTTCTATAATCGAGAATCCAGGTGATTATGGATTCTCAATTCTGTATTTTGAGAGTCATCTGACTTTTAGATTTCTCAAACTCGAGTCTTCAAAATCGGCCATAAGCTGAAACAAATCGGCCATAAGCTGAAACAAACATAACCATAATAAAGCGTGAGCACAGACTTGCACACAGTACGGCTGAACCCGAACATGATTGCGTTTGAACTTATTCTTGGCAGTAGATATACTTCCCCGCACAAAAAATAAGTTATCCCACTAAATTTAGATTTCCTTTTTTTAATATATGAAGATTAGCATGAACCTATAATAGTCTCCGTTACTTCACACGTTTTGGAAGTAATTACACCAAATTGTTATATAATCTATACTACTAGTATATATGCCCGTGCGTTGTAACGCGAAAAAACTTCATAGTAGTTAAAAACTTAGTCTCCTCTAAGAAATACAACTAATGATTGTTCAACATTATAAGTAAAAAATGGTAATAGTAAATTAAATATCAACATTATCCTTCTAGATGCTCCTGACCTGCATGTACTATTCACAATCCAGTATTCATTGAAGCTATCATTTAAATTGAAATATCAAGTAGTAAACAGAATGTATCATTATGCAATAACCATTGAGTAGGCACAGCCGAACAGATGCCCATATTTGAAAAATGAACAAACGGTATGAACTGGAATCCACATTAACATAATGCTACAACTATGAAGAGATGGTACATAAGTGCACCAAACCATCAATCTATTGTGCTTTCTCGCTGCATACCCTTCTCCATGTAAGCACACAGAGAAGTCAGAGGGGATGGCGACGCTTTGGAAGGCCAGTGGCATGGGGTAGATCGTGCTACCTGCTAATAAAGTATTGGAAAATCATCAGCAGGCATAGAGCTAAGAGATCATATCGGACAAGGAGGGCATCGGCATCTACCAGAAAGGAACAAAAGAATGGGTGAATTCTTCACAAACATGTATGGCAAGCGGACTCTATTGCACAGAAAACACAGTACTGATCAAACTTTAGTCTTCGGTTTTTGTCAGGCTTAGCTTGGTTATCTGTTCTGTGAAGCTTTCGTTAGCTTAGTAGCCATTATCACAAGCACCTTCAGGACACACCATGTCTAAAGCCTCCTTTACAGCTTGAGCTTCTTGAAGCGCTGCCTCAGACGGGTTGTACCACCATCCTCATCACCTCCTTTGCTCTCAGACGAAGCTACGGACCCCTTTCTCTTGCCTCCCCTCATGGCTTGTAAGATCGGCAACGGCTGCAACCATCCATCTATGTCATCACGTCGTGCAGCTCGGCCCGAGGCACGTTGAGCAGGAGTCCCGGACCATGAGTCCTCTCCAGCGAGGGCACGTCGCCTCGCTCTCCGATTTCGGCCTCGAGCAATTCCTGCTCATCGTCGCTGGCCACCTCGTGGTGATCCAACCTTGAGGCATGCCTAAGCCATGGCAGATCCTGCACTGCACGCCGCACTTAATGATCTCGGCTCACTAGTACAGTATCATTCCATAGTCACGGTTGGGAAGCAGCTTTAGTTCCGGTTACCGGACTAGCTATCCGGGACTGATGTGCATAGCTTTCTTATCTCGACGGCTGTTCACCTGGAATTAATGTAATTTTTTATGAATAAAAAAATCGGCTTGCCGGCTCCTGTACACATGGGCCAGCTTCTCCAATTCAAAAATTTCTCCAAAATTGCAATCACAAAATCAATTCTAATCATAAATTAAAAATGGCTAAAAATTTTACAGTAAGTTTATAGTTAAGTAACGTGCTCTGTATAAAAATCTTAACCCCAGAAACTACCTCTACGAGTAGTTTTGTTTAACCCATGGTTACTGTTAAAAATGGCCATACGACATGACAAAACCACTCACTTACTTAATAAAGTTAATTAATCCAGATAAGTACTCGATAAATGACCGTCCAAGAAAAAGAAAATGAAATGCTCGACTACTTAATTTATATTTTGTTGAATGACTACTTTACAGTAAAATAGTTGTTATCTTATACCTTTAAAACCACTCATATATGTGCATTCATATAGAATCAACTACTCTCGCCGACGAAAGTTACAATCTGGTGTCCGAGTCTGAGAGTGAGCAGCGTGAAGCTCAAGTTAATCTAACTGAAGTCGCTGAAGACTCGGACCAAAATTCGGAAGAATCCCCAACTAGTTTTGCCCAAGAATTCAAGCCCCGGTGCATGATCCCAGTATTTCAATTGATGCAACTATTGTTCCTTTTTACCTATGCATTTAAGTTCATAGAAGTTGATTGGAACCCTAGCTGCATGATTTTAGGAACCTATGTAATGAATACTAGATTTGGAAGTTCGAGTAGATGCTCTGCTAATAGGTACGGTAAAAGTCGAGTGGTTTCCTGCCACTCGCGAGAATTATAGGAGTTGAATGATTTACCACATACTGCAACTATAAGGTTGACAGGCGGGGCTGTGGTACGATACTCATGGTTAAGGCCCCGTCTGAGTAGAGGAAAATGCTAAGGCCGCAGTATGTGGTAATGGTGGATAAGCGTTTGAACGTACTAACTACATTATCGAAAATACGGTACTCGATAAGCTAAGTACCTGATTGGCCTGGCAAGTGGACTTTATTGTGGCAGAACCGCCCGAATTAACCCGGCTCAAGTGCACTAACCATCATCCATAAAGACGAACCGGCTACCATGCACTTCAAACAGAGTAATCCGACAGTCTGTCGGGTAAATCCCGATGCGACCACTTAAGATTTCGATCGAAACAAAGCGTACACATAACTTGCACGAAGGCAAGTCCAGAGATTACAACATTCCACAGATTTTATCTTCACAAGTCGGACATCAATTATTACAAGTCGAGTTCACCAAATCGAGTACTTTTAAGTTCAAACATAAAACTTTATTTAGAGTTTAACAGTAGCGGAAAGAAAACACGATCATCTAGCGTCGATTTGGATACCATGACGAAGCCCATACGTGGCATCACTCGGCAGAGTCAATGTTGGCCGGGGACGGATCCCATTCCACTGACCAATCAGTCTGCAAAGTATTCGGCCAGGCTAAACCAGCTATCATATCTTCAAAAGACACACCTGAAAATATTGCCACAAGCAAGGCTGAGTATACTAATACTCAGCAAGACTTACCCAACTAGTGGTATGTAAATACCGACTACTAAGCATGCATGGCTCTAAGGTTTTAGGGTTTTCTTTTTGCTGAAAAGTAACAAAGAGTAAGTTCTTAATTTCATATTTTAGCTTGCCATAATTTAGTTTATTTAACCAGTCTAAGTGAGCATCTATCTCTAAGCAAATATGGTGGAAAGCATTTAATCATCCAGACAAGTTTCATCATAGCCATAGTTTCTCTTGTTACTCTATGTGGCACAAGTATTAAGCAGTCTCAATTATCATGAGAAACGGACGATTCAAATCGAATTTCTTAACCTTGCAAGGAAACCTAAACACACGTCACGTGGTTACCCACAGAGTCACACATGCAACTTTTTCCCTTTATTCCCATTTTATGGATCAGGGCCACTATCACACCCGGTTTAGAAAAGGTAACTAAATGCATCCCATATGTGCGCCAGGATCAAATTCCGCACATACAGTAGACGTCACCAGCGAATATCCGAAACAATGCGTTAACGAAATAGAGTATAATAGTACTTTATTACATGACCGACAGTCTTAATCTTAAACGAATAAATAAACATCGATAAATAGCAGCGGACTTCAACTTCACAGGCAGATGACTGGGAGACATACGCCTAGTATTCTTCAAAATCTTCGTGGAACACCGGACAATTATCTTGTTTTGAGCAGCATTGTTTTTAATAAAGCAAGTGCGAGTATACTTATGGTTGGTACTCAGCAAGTGGAGTAAGTTATTGTTATCGCCATAATCTGGATGGGCCGGAAGTGGGCCATGGAGTAAGATGGGCTTAGAGGATAACTATGATGGGCTTGCGAATTGGACCTTGTGCGGATGTCTTGGGGCCAGAGACGCCGTATAGATATAGATATAGGTAGTTAAGATTCGTGTCGTGTTTGGTTAGGATTGGTCAAGAAAGACAAGTCTACGAACTATAAATATGTACCATGAATAAATAAGAAACAGAATCATTCGTCAACAACTCTCGGCGCATCGCCCCCCCTGTTCTAGGGTTTTCTCGGGTAAGTGCCATGCGGCCCTGCGTGATCGGGGTAGCATCACCCATGCCCGTTTGCTTTATGTGTTTCTCGTTCTGAAGCTTTGTAGATGGCGAGTAGCACTAGTTATCTTAGCACGCATAGAGTAACGTTGTTTTCTTCATATTCCGATCGTGCCTTGCTCGTTGCTCATGAGTGCTTGGTGGTCATCGTGTCCGATTTTGGATGCAATGGTCACGTCTTGCTTTATCTTTATTAGTAGATCCAATCTGTTGTGATTAGTTTCTGTTTATCAGAGATTTAGTTTGATATGTGCATGATTAGGCCTTGCAAACGAGTTGAAGGTTCCGGCAGTATGATTAGTATCGGATCGTAGCTTGAAAAGAGATTGTTCCGGGAATCGGCTCTTCGGCTGGTTTTTAGGCCTCTGATTAGGTTGATTGTTCCGATGCTTTTGGTATCTGTTAGGCTCAATCACGTGTAAGATGTTCCGATCATGCAGTGAGGGCTTAGTTATCGTAGATTGGATTAAATTAATATTTATGAAGCAGGATTTATATTGCCATTAAGTACATCCGTTGCCTACTTATAGATCCGATCCGGTATTGATGCAATCGGCTCTTCACAGCCGATGCCGGGGAGGAAGTGATAAGCCGATCACGGCTCGGACTAACCTTTACATGTGTCTGTGCATACAAGAATTTAATACATCGCACCTTCCTGATCAGGTACAGGGTTAGGTGGCACGCCTAGCGACTCCAAACCAGGGTGAGCGCCGGATTACTGGGCCGTTGACCGAGGGACCGGGGCCCACCAACAGTCCCAGAAGCCTCCCGGCTCCTCGTCGTTGCCTGTCACTGTCAGACCCGGGGCCACCGGGCTGGGCACATAACGTAGGTTAAAGGGATTTAAGAGATTAAGTCCGTCTTATCTCTTATTCATCTTGTTTATCTCTTATTTATTCCGTTTAAATAAGAGATAGAGCTAATCAATACAGAGGGGATCTGCTCGAGATATATTCTGGTACGATTTCTTAGCTGGTATTGGTTAGTATCTTTGTAACCCTGGCCTCTCGGATATATAAGGGAGGACAGGGACCCCTCTCAAAATATGATCTCTAGGTCATTCTACACCAAAGGCAATACAAACCAACATATAGGACGTAGGGTGTTACGCATCTTGCGGCCCGAACCTGTCTAAGCTTTGTGTTCCTTGCACCTTCGAGTTTCTGATCTCGGCGTCTCCTCACCCAAAACTTACCACCTTGGGCATATCCCTCGGTGGGCAGCCGGTTAAACACCAACGACATTCGAAGATCCACCGGCGAGCTTGATGGCATCTTTCAAATTCATCAGGTCAGTTCCCTCCCAGGGAACCACATTCGTTTTTGGCTCGTGGGTCTGCGTCGCAGATGGTGTGGGCAATTTTCGGCGATTCCTCGTCGACATGAGGCCAAAGATCTCCACCGCGGATTCCTACAACGACCTCGACAAGTTCATCGACGGGCTCGACAACTTGTCACTCCATGCTTCTGCAACAGGGATCGAGATGGAGCCTGCTCCAAGCTCGACTTCTTCCAGTGTTGCGGCAACTTCCCCTGGGTTGGACTCGTTCCAATCTAAGGATCTGCATAGCTGGTCCCAACTCGGTTTATGCAAACCGGCCACTGATCGTCAGGAGGCCAACGTCTCTGGGTTCCTCTCCACGCTAGAGAAGGACCTGGACTTTCTGCTCCAGGATGGCAAGCCTGAAGCCACCACGTGTCGGGGGGCTACGGGTTGTTCTGGCACCAGTGATCTAGTGATCACCTCCTTGCCAGAGGGGCTCTCCGATCTACTCGAGGTGGAAGGTCGACTTGTGGCTCACCTCGAGCCCTTGCCCTTTCAAGAGGGCAGGCCATTGGCTACTGCGGCGGAGGGGTCGACTGAACTAGTCGACGCAAGCTCCCATGAGCTTTCCTCTTGCCAGGTGCTAATGGCGGAAGAAGGCGAGGATGATGGGGATCTTCTCATCGTCAACTCTGAAGCAATCTCTGACGATGAGATTACCGCCAACGCCGGCGATGAGAATGATGCCGATTGTGAGGCGTGGAGGGCCAGGAACAGGGCCCGCACAATCCGGTGGAGGAGAGCCAACGAGCGTAGGCGATCTATGCATCACGAGCTTGACCCTGAGTTCGCCGCTGTAAGCGAACGGCGTTTCAGGACTCCGGTGGCCAACATCGCCAGGGTGACGGCCATCCTCGAGCGCAGTCATGATCCGGACATGCGTCAAGCACTCCTTTACGCACAGAGGGCTTGGATCCAGTTGGATCAGCACAACCCGGCGTCCACCATCAGGGAGGAGCACGTGGGTGAGAGTCGGAGCCAGGCTCACAGTTGAATGGCTGGAGGCCGTCTTCGACACCAGCTCAGCAACGACAACGCTCGCGGGAGCCAGGCCCCTGGTGGGAGGCAGCAGCCACCGCGAGGGGGTCATCCGCGACAGGCCAATCATCGACTTCCTCCAGATGACCTGCACCAGCACATCAATGAAGGTCGCGACGCGCGGACCGTGATCTCCTCCAGGCGCAAGGTCCGCGAAGAAGTCGAAACGGAAGGTATTGACTATAGTGACCGATTTTCTGCTTTTTCTGTATGTTTCAGCAGCTACAAGTATCCAGAGGGCTTCAAACCGATCGGCATCATCAAGTACGACGGCAAGCAAGCCCCTCAGCAGTGGCTCCATTGCTACTCCACGGCCATTGAGGTCGCAGGGGGTTCGAATATTACCAAAGTTTTCTACTTCCCGATGGCTTTGGACCCTGCGCCGCTCACTTGGTTGGAGAGCCTCAACAACAACTCAATTGACTCCTGGGAGCGGCTCAAGAAGGTCTTCATCGACAACTTTCAGGAAGCGATTGCTCGTGCAGGTACTCATCATGATCTTGCTCAGTGTAAGCAGGAACGTAATGAGCTTCTGTGGTCCTACACACGTCGCTTCTTCGACGTCCGCGCCACCATCGCGAACATCTCGGAGGACGACATCATTGATTGTTTCTACAACGGCATCACCGACCCAGGCATCTACAGGGATTTCGGGCGGAACAGGCCGAAGACTATTGCGGGCCTTCGTGATATGATGCACGATTGGTCCGAACAGGAGGAGAAGATGCGGGAGCGGTTCCCGCGGCGTTAGGATCCCAATCTGAGGCGCTTAAACGACAACCGCAACGACAAAGCCAGCGGGACTTTTCAGGTCCACCCCGGAAACGAAAGCCAGATGATATCATCGCGGCTATCGATCGTCCTTCGCGGGGCAAGAAGTCGACGACGCAGGAGGAGTTTGAGAAGCTCCTGCAGAAGAAGTGCCCGTGGCACCCAGGTGCCAATCATGCCACCATTGACTGCTACCACCTCCGGAGGACGTTCAGCAATTCCGGTGGTGGAAAGAAGAACAAGAAGCCTGCGGACACAGAACCCGAGGCCGACGATCAAGAGGACCACGGGCGCAACCCGAAGTTTCAAGACGCCTCGAAGGTCGTCAACGTCATCTTCGGAGGAGATGAGGATTTTGGTTCCAGGCAGGACCAGAAGCTGCTTCTCCAGGAGATTTTGTCCGTCGAGCCGGCGGTACCACGACCACTCCGTTGGTCGGAGGTCCCCATCTCGTTCTCTCACGACAACCAGTGGATGAGCTTTTCGGAGCCCGGTAAGTTCCCCTTGGTCTTAGATCCTGCGGTGGCGGAGGTCAAGCTCACCAAGGTCCTCATCGATGGGGGGAGCGGGCTCAATCTCATCTTCGTCAGCACTCTGAAGAAAATGGGTCTGGACTTCAAGGACATGCTGGTTCCCAGCAAGTCTCCCTTTTACGGCATCGTCCCAGGTAACGCGGCACACCCGCTTGGTACGGTGGTCCTCCCAGTCACCTTCGGCACGCGGGAGAACTATCGTACTGAGTTCATCAAGTTCGAAGTGGCTAACTTCGAATCTTCTTACCATGCAATATTGGGTCGTCCGGCACTCGCCAAGTTATGGCAGTGCCGCATTACATTTATCTGCTTCTCAAGATGCCAGGACTCAGTGGAGTACTCACCCTCCGTGGCGACTTGAAGAAGTTGTACGACTGCAATCAGGAGGCGATTCAGTATGCTTCGACTACTCGCGTGCCAGATGCTTCGGGAGAAGTACTCGCGGCCGCGTAGCAGCTCTCCCAGTCCGGGCTAGAGATTCCCTCTAAGAAGGCCAGCAAGTCGAGCATCCAGTCGACTGATGACGTGGCCCTCAAGACAATCCAGCTTCAGGAGGGAGATTCATCTAAGACCGCTGTCATCGGCGCGGGCTTGGGTGACAAATAGGAACTCGCGCTCGTCAGCTTTCTTCGGGCTAACCGAGACATATTCGCATGGAAACCAGCGGATATGCCAGGGGTGCCCAGGGAGTTGATCGAGCATGCTTTGAATGTACACCCGAAGGCTACGCCCAAAAAGCAACGCCTGCGAAGGTTTGCCCACGATAAGCGTGAGGCCATTAAACGGGAGATCGCTAAACTTCTCGCGGCTGGATTCATTAAAGAAGTAATCCATCCAGAGTGGGTAGCGAATCCCATTCTTGTAAAGAAAAAGAACAATGAATGGAGAATGTGTGTCGACTACACCGATCTCAACAAGCACTGCCGAAAGGACCATTTTGGGCTGCCGCGCATTGACCAGGTTGTCGATTCGACGGCTGGCTGTGTCCTTCTCTGTTTTCTTGATTGTTACTCAGATTATCATCAGATCGCGCTTAAGGAGGAGGACCAAATCAAGACTGCATTTATCACCCCGTACGGGACTTATGCCTACAAAACCATGTCCTTCGGGTTGAAGAATGCAGGAGTAACCTATCAACGTGCGATCCAGATGTGCTTCACGGATCAACTGCACCGGAATGTTGAAGCTTATGTGGACGACGTAGTCATCAAGAACAGGGAGTCCAGCGGCTTGATTGCAGATTTGGAGGAAACATTTAGCAGTCTGCGCAGATTTCGGTGGAAACTCAATGCTACAAGTGCGTTTTTGGAGTACCTTCAGGGAAATTGCTCGGGTTCATCGTTAGCAACCGGGGCATCGAAGCCAACCCTGTAAAGATCACGGCCATCACTGATATGGAGGCTCCAGCCACAATCAAGGATGTGCAGAAGTTAACAGGTTGTAGGGCGGCCCTGAACAGGTTCATCTCCCGACTCGGGGAGAGAGGACTACCCTTCTTCAAGCTCCTGAAACGCCAAGATAAGTTCCAATGGATGGAGGAGGCCGAGCGGGCCCTGCAGAATCTGAAACATCACCTTCAGTCACCTCCGATTCTTACAACACCATTGCCAGGGGAGGATCTACTACTCTACATCGTGGCAACAACTCATGTTGTCAGCAGTGCTATTGTAGTCGAGCGAGGCGAAGCGGGCCATGCATTCAGAGTGCAGCGGCCTGTCTACTTCGTCAGCGAGGTCCTCTCCGAATCCAAGGTACAGTACCCAACCGTTCAAAAGCTTCTATATGCAATCTTAATCACATCAAGGAAGCTACGCCATTACTTCGACGAGTACAATATCACTGTTGATGAGGACATCAACTACAACACGAGTACGTCTACGCCAGCAGCACCTTTTCCGGCGACACCAGATGCTCCTCCACCCCAGGCGCCACCTCCTTTTGGGCCAATCACTCGGGCCCGTGCAAGAGAACTAAACTTCGTCATGCTACTGAAGAACGAAGGCCCAGAAGAATAGATGCTGGCCCAACTGAGGCCTTTGCGTGGGCGCCTAGGGCTGACCACCACTAGGGGCTGCGCCCCCTTCCTGGCCGCCCTTTTCTAGGTTTGCGCCCCTCTCTTCCTCTATTTAGATAGAGTCATCATTGTTTTCCAGACTTGAGTTTTGTTTTACATCTAGCTTTAGCTACTCTCGAACACGCGCAAATACGCGCTGTCATCGTGAGATTCAGAACTCCACCTTCGAGTGATATTGTGATTGCTCGCATCTTTTTCTTGTTCGTTCTTCGATTGCGTGCAGGAAACGATCTTCGTGATCAGGCTGATCTTGCATCAACAAGGTCGGTAACCACAGGAAGTTGGTTCAGCGATTGCATTGGCGCTTCGGGCTCGCTCGTCGTAGTCGGATCGTGAGGGTCATCTTCCACCAGATCGAAATTAACTCCACTCACCGAAAGATCGGGCACTCCGACTCTATCAAGTGGTATCAGCTTTCCAGGTTGATCGGTGAGTTTATCGAGTGTTTTTCTTTTGCCCTTCCTACAGTCCACCAAAACCAAAACAAAAATTTATTTTCAGGTTAGATCTTGTCCCAGCAACCTTTTTAGCCTCGCGCATTCTTTCAATACTTGCGTTGTTGAATTTGTGTGTTGTACACTTCAATTGTTGCTGGTTACTTGTGTTTTTGTTTTCTCATCGCCTTGTTCCTGTCTCTTCACACCTAGTGCGCCGCCCTTCCATCTTGCTGCTCGCCTTCCTTTTTGCCCCACGCACGCCGCAACCCTACCACACACGCCGCACCCTTCTTCCCTGATCGCGTCCTGGTCACACGTGCCGTAGCACCGCCGGCCCTGTTTCGTCCTCCCGCACTCCTGTGTGAAAGGAAAGTCCAAAAAAAAAAGGAAAGAAAGCAATAAAAAAAGGAAAGTCAAAAAAAAAAGAGGAACGGGCAAGGAGTCCGAGCACAGGACGGCCGCACATCCCCTTACACACGTCGGGACCGAATCAGACTCGATCGCCCTTCCCTCCACCCCACCTCCACAACGCGC
Source organism: Panicum hallii (assembly GCF_002211085.1). NCBI lineage: Eukaryota > Viridiplantae > Streptophyta > Magnoliopsida > Poales > Poaceae > Panicum > Panicum hallii. Next base: position 30,646,513 of record NC_038045.1, on the reverse strand, counting down.
CGTGACCGACTCGGTCACCTGCCCAGGTCTTTTTTTCCCCCCCCTTCCCCACGCCGTGCCAGTTTTTCACATCCGTATCTCTCTTTCTTGGTACCATATTCTGAGGTTCGCCTTACTCCATATTCTTTTTACCGGAATACCCCTGTACTTTCGGAAAAAGTGTGTGTCGTAACTTGCTGTTTGAGATCCTCTGTGTTCATATTATCGGTTTTGAGGACTCTTGGCAAAAAAAAAAAAAATAGAAACGCAGAAACAAAATAGGGGGAAACCGAAAGGAGGTTACCTTCGTTTGGGCGTTCTCCGCAGGACGCCCAGGTTCCTTGTTTTCTCTCTTGTGTTTTTTTTCCCTTTGCCCCCCATACCCTTGCTCACCTTTTGCACTTTGTTTCCAGCAGCTTTGATTACGTGTTTGGCACTATAATTCAACCTTGCAATATTGTTTGATTGTGCTAACCCTTGAATTGAGTGCAGCCTACCCAGAACTCCACATAGTTCTACGACGAGCAGACTTTGTTTCTCCAGGCAATCGCTCCTCCAATCTTTCGCCGGTTCTACCTGTTGATTGCAGATCACCCCTGTGTGCTTGGTACGAACGGATAAGAACTTGATAACAGCACTACTGTGAGCGCCTTGTGAGCCGTTACACCCTTGTCGTCGTCGGCTTTGTTTTTGTGTTTGCGCTAACTATGGCAGGAGACGAAGGCACAGCGGATGAACAGCTGCAGGACATGCGGACACGAGTTGACGGCCTTGCTGCGGACATCAAGACGATGCATGAACGGCTTGACTCGACGATCACGTCATCGACCGAGAGGTTCGATCAGCTCGACCTCGCTCAAACGGCCGCTAGGACCACGCTCGACACCATTGTGGCACGGCTAGACGCATTGAACACAACGATCACGGAGTTGCAGCAGGATTATGGCGGTGACACGGAGCCGGATGAGGGAGCTCGTCGCGGTCGTGCCCGCCGTGTGGTACGCCATCAACATAATGACCCATTTGCTAAGATTAAATTTAAAATTCCATCTTTTACTGGCAAATATGATCCTGCTGCATATCTTGATTGGGAACTAGAGGTCGACCAGAAATTTTCATGCCATGAAATTCCTGCTAGTTCTCAAGTTAAAGTTGCTATTAGTGAATTTACTGATTTTGCTTTAATTTGGTGGCGTGAATATAAGCAAAAACATCCCCTCCCACCACTTGGACTCAATTAAAAGCTGCCATGCGACACAGATTTGTCCCTTCATATTATGCACGAGATTTGCTTGAAAAAATGCAGTGCTTTCGACAAGGTCAACAATCTGTTGAGGACTACTATCAGGAGCTACAAAAAGGTATGATTCGTTGTGGTTTGTTTGAGACAGACGACGCTGCTATGGCACGTTTTCGCGGTGGTTTGAACCGCGAAATTCAGGACATACTTGATTATAAGGAATATAATGATATGACCACATTGTTTGCATATGCTTGCAAAGCTGAACGTGAAGTGCAGGGTCGCCGCTCGAAGACATTTTCTAACTCTTTTGCAGGAAGAAGCCCGGCAACCAGTTCGGCACCTGCCCTGCATGCGCCATCCACGACCAGCACTACACCGCGCGAGAGGCCGGCCAAACCTGCAGCATCCCCGTCCACAGGCGCTGCTCCTTCCACAGGACGTACACGGGATATTCAGTGCCATCGTTGCAAAGGATTTTGGCACATGATTCGGGACTGCCCAAACAAGCGCACCTTGCTCATACGTGACAATGGTGAGTACTCGTCCGCTAGTGATTCCGAGGACACTCATCATACTATGCTTGCCACTGACCATGCAGCTAAGGCGGAGTTACATGTCAACCCGGGCGACGCCGATAGGTATGAAAGTCTTGTTGCGCAGCGTGTTCTTAGTACACAGGTCGTCCCGCCCGAGAAGAATCAGCGACACACTCTGTTCCATACAAAGGGCGTTGTGCAGGAGCGGTCGATTCGCATCATCATCGACAGCGGCAGCTGCAACAACTTGGCGAGTACTGTGCTGGTCGAGAAGTTGTCCTTACCCACTCGTAAGCATCCAAATCCATATCACATTCAGTGGCTTAATGATGGTGGCAAAATTAGAGTAACACGGTCCGTGCGTGTTCCTTTCTCCATGGGTGCTTATTCTGATTTTGTCGATTGTGATGTTATTCCCATGGAAGCATGCTCTTTGTTACTTGGTAGACCTTGGCAATATGATACTGATAGCTTGCATCATGGTCGTTCGAATCATTATTCTTTCATGTTTAAGGGTCATAAAATAATTATACATCCAATGACACCTGAACAAATTGTTAAAGATGATCTTGCTCGAGCTGCTAGGAATGCTAAACAACTTGAACCATCACCATCGACTTCTAATTCTGAAATCAAGTTGAATGCTCCTGTTTTACTTGCTCAACGTGCTGATTTTGATGATCTCCGCGATGCTCACTTGCCCTGCTATGCACTTGTATGCTCTAGTATGCTCGTTTCACTTGATGATGCACCGTCTTTGGATATTCCTCCTGCGGTTGCTAACCTTTTGCAGGAGTACGCTGATGTCTTTCCCAAAGACTTGCCACCGGGTCTTCCCCCGCTCCGTGGAATTGAGCATCAGATCGATCTCATTCCCGGCGCACAGCTTCCGAACCGCGCACCATACCGTACAAATCCGGATGAGACGAAGGAGATCCAGCGCCAGGTGCAGGCGTTGCTTGACAAGGGTTACATTCGTGAGTCTCTTAGCCCTTTCTCAGTTCCTGTGTTACTTGTTCCAAAGAAAGATGGCTCATGGCGTATGTGTGTAGACTGTCGCGCTATTAATAACATCACCATTCGTTATCGATACCCTATACCACGCCTTGATGATATGCTAGATGAGCTTAGTGGCGCCATTCTTTTCACTAAAATTGATTTGCGTAGTGGTTACCATCAGATTCGAATGAAATTGGGTGATGAATGGAAAACGGCTTTTAAAATGAAATTTGGGTTATATGAATGGTTGGTTATGCCGTTTGGTTTGACTAATGCTCCCAGCACCTTTATGCGTTTGATGAATGAAGTTCTAAGGCCCTTCATAGGATTGTTTGTTGTTGTCTATTTTGATGATATCCTTATTTACAGCAAGAATATGGAAGCGCATTTAGAACATTTGAGTGCTGTTTTTGATGCGTTGCGTGCAGCTCGCTTATTTGGTAACATGGAAAAATGCATCTTTTGCACGCAACGTGTTTCGTTTCTTGGCTATGTTGTGACTCCGCAGGGCATTGAGGTGGACAGCAGCAAGATTGATGCCATTCGGGAATGGCCTACACCGACGACGGTTACACAGATTCGGAGCTTTCTTGGACTTGCAGGATTCTACCGTCGGTTCGTCCGTGATTTCAGCTCCATTGCAGCCCCTTTGCACGAGCTTACAAAAAAAGGTGCGCCATTTGCTTGGGGCGACTCGCAGGAGGTAGCGTTCAACACTTTGAAAGATAAGTTAACACATGCTCCCCTCTTGCAATTGCCCGATTTTAATAAAGTGTTTGAGCTTGAATGTGATGCTAGCGGTATTGGGCTAGGTGCTGTTTTGTTACAAGAAGGAAAACCGGTTGCTTATTTTAGTGAGAAATTAAGCGGTGCTAGCCTGAGATATTCTACTTATGATAAGGAGCTTTATGCTTTAGTTCGCACTTTGCAAACATGGCAGCACTATCTTTGGCATCGCGAGTTTATCATCCATTCTGATCATGAGGCTTTGAAACATATTCGTACCCAAACAAATCTGAACCGTCGTCATGCTAATTGGGTAGAATACATTGAGTCTTTCCCTTACATTATTAAACACAAGAATGGGAAGGAAAATGTCATTGCAGATGCTTTGTCTCGTCGATATACCATGCTGTCCCAGTTAGATTTTAAAATCTTTGGCTTGCAAACTGTGAAAGATCAATATGTTGATGATGCTGATTTTAAAGATATCTTAGCTCATTGTATGGACGGCAAACCATGGGGCAAATTTTACTTGCAGGATGGGTTCCTGTTTCGCGCTAACAAGCTGTGTGTTCCAGCAAGCTCGGTTCGTCTTTTGTTGTTACAGGAAGCACACGGAGGCGGTCTCATGGGACACTTTGGCGTCTACAAGACGCATGAGGTACTGGCCGCCCACTTCTTTTGGCCCCGGATGCGCCGTGATGTCGAGCGCCTTGTTGCCCGCTGCACTACTTGTCAGAAAGCTAAGTCACGACTGAACAACCATGGTTTGTATATGCCTTTGCCTGTCCCTACTTCCCCTTGGCTTGATATTTCTATGGACTTTATTTTGGGATTGCCTAGAACTAAGAAGGGGAGGGATAGCATTTTTGTGGTTGTTGATAGATTCTCCAAAATGGCTCATTTTATACCATGTCATAAGACTGATGATGCTAGCAGTGTTGCTGAATTGTTCTTTCGCGAGATTATTCGTTTGCATGGTATTCCGAATACAATTGTCTCTGATCGTGATGCTAAGTTTCTCAGTCATTTTTGGAGATCACTTTGGAATAAAATGGGAACTAAATTGCTGTTTAGCACAACTTGTCACCCTCAGACTGATGGACAAACTGAGGTGGTTAATAGAACTTTGTCAACCATGCTTAGAGCTATTTTAGACAAAAATTTGAAACGTTGGGAAGATTGCCTGCCTCATGTTGAGTTTGCTTATAATCATGCAACACATTCTTCTACAAAGATGTGCCCTTTTTAGATTGTTTATGGTTATATTCCTCGGGCGCCTATTGATTTGTTTTCGCTTGATGCTGCGGACGCCCCACATATAGATACTGTTGCCCATGTTGAACACATGATTAATTTGCATGAACAGACTCAACAAAACATTGCTGCTGCTAATGCTAAATATCAGGTTGCTGGTAGTAAAGGTCGAAAACTTGTTACTTTTGAACCTGGTGATATGGTTTGGTTGCATTTGAGAAAGGATCGGTTTCCTACTTTACGCCGTTCTAAATTGATGCCTCGTGCTGCTGGTCCTTTTAAGGTGCTAACCAAGATTAATGATAATGCTTATGTCCTTGACCTGCCTGCGGAGCTTGGTGTTTCCACTAGTTTTAATGTTGCAGATTTGAAGCCATATGTGGGCGAGGATGAGGAGTTGCCGTCGAGGACGACTTCAGTTCTAGAAGGGGAGGATGATGAGGACATCAACTACAACACGAGTACGTCTACGCCAGCAGCACCTTTTCCGGCGACACCAGATGCTCCTCCACCCCAGGCGCCACCTCCTTTTGGGCCAATCACTCGGGCCCGTGCAAGAGAACTAAACTTCGTCATGCTACTGAAGAACGAAGGCCCAGAAGAATAGATGCTGGCCCAACTGAGGCCTTTGCGTGGGCGCCTAGGGCTGACCACCACTAGGGGCTGCGCCCCCTTCCTGGCCGCCCTTTCCTAGGGTTGCGCCCCTCTCTTCCTCTATTTAGATAGAGTCATCATTGTTTTCCAGACTTGAGTTTTGTTTTACATCTAGCTTTAGCTACTCTCGAACACGCGCAAATACGCGCTGTCATCGTGAGATTCAGAACTCCACCTTCGAGTGATATTGTGATTGCTCGCATCTTTTTCTTGTTCGTTCTTCGATTGCGTGCAGGAAATGATCTTCGTGATCAGGCTGATCTTGCATCAACAAGGTCGGTAACCACAGGAAGTTGGTTCAGCGATTGCATTGGCGCTTCGGGCTCGCTCGTCGTAGTCGGATCGTGAGGGTCATCTTCCACCAGATCGAAATTAACTCCACTCACCGAAAGATCGGGCACTCCGACTCTATCAACTGTGATCACGGATTTCCCGTTGGCGGATATTCTTCATAATCAAGATGCCACGGGGCGCATATCCAAGTGGGCAGTGGAACTGGGGGCTTTGTCAATCGACTTCATGCCATGCACTGCAATCAAGTCACAAGCTCTAGTCGATTTCATGGCTGAATGGAGGGAGAATCAAGTCCCAACTCCAGTCGACAGGCTAGAGCACTGGACCATGTACTTTGATGGGTCCCTCAAGCTTGATGGCGGCGGCGCTAGTGTTCTGCTTATTTCTCCACGAGGTGAACAATTGAAGTACGTCCTTCAGATCTTGTGGGCGGTATCCAACAATGAAGCCGAGTATGAAGCCCTGCTTCATGGGCTTCGTTTGGCGATATCACTAGGGATCAAGCGACTACTTGTATATGGCGATTCTCTTCTTGTCGTACAACAAGTCAATAAAGAGTGGGACTGCAACAAGGAGACGATGGGTGCTTATGTTCAGGAAGTGCGCAAGTTGGAATGCAAATTTGCTGGATTGGAGGTTCACCATATATTACGGGAGCACAATGTTGGCGCGGATACCCTGTCCAAATTAGGGTCCACACGTGCTCAGGTCCCGCCGGGAGTTTTCGTCCAGGAGCTCAAGCAGCCATCCATCAAGTCTTCTCCGCAGATAACCATCGATGCGGGTCCCCAACAACCTAATCGAGAGGTTATGGTGCTGGGGGAGGACTGGCGAGAGGCTTTTATTGACTTCATCCGTGATCAACGGCTACCAGCAGGAATTGATGCCAGGAGCGCAGAGGCGGCACGTGTCCTGCGCAGAAGCAAGGGTTTTGTCCTGGTCGACGGCAAGCTCTACCGGCGCGGCGCTCGGTCAGGAGTTCTCATGAAGTGCGTCATAAAGGAGGATGGTTACGACATATTGCGGGAGATCCACAAGGGCGTTTGCGGGAACCATGCGGCTTCAAGAACGCTGGTGGGGAAAGCATACAGGGCCGGTTTCTAGTGGCCCACTGCAGTGACCGACGTGGAGGATCTCGTGCGCAGATGCCAAAATTGCCAATTCTTCGGCAAACAGACTCATGTTCCAGCCCACAGCCTCATCACCATACCGCCATTCTGGCCTTTTGCTTGTTGGAGCCTCGACATGATTGGGCCCTTCACAACGGCGCCAGGCGGTTTCACCCATGTTCTGGTGGCTATCGACAAGTTTACTAAGTGGATTGAGTACAAGCCGATAGCCAAGCTCACGCCAGATTGGGTCGTCGACTTCATCTCAGATATTTTGCACCGTTTCAGCTTCCCCAACACCATCATCACGGACTTGGGATCAAATTTCACGGCCAACCAGTTCTGGGAGTTCTGCGAGAATGCTTGCATCAAAATTAAATATGTCTCGGTCGCACACCCAAGGGCCAATGGACAAGTCGAACGGGCGAACGGCTTGATAATCGACGGCCTCAAGAAGAGACTTTATGATGAAAACTGCAAGAAGGGAGGCAAATGGGTGCATGAGCTGCCACATGTCGTCTGGGGGCTTCGGACTCAGCCGTCCAAAGCCACAGGACAAACACCTTTCTTCTTCGTATACAGATCTGAAGCTATTTTACCAGCCGATATCATGTGAAAATCTCGAAGGGTCGAAATGTATAATGAAGGCGAGGCGGACGAGGCAAGGCAGTTAGAGCTCGACTCTGTCAAAGAGGCTCGCTGCGCTGCTCTTGTTCAGTCAGCTCGATACCTGCAGAGGATCAGGCGATACCATGATCGCAACGTAAGGGAGCGGTCATTCAGCATTGGCGACTTGGTCTTGTGTCGCATCCAGGACAAATCCGGCCTACACAAGCTCAACTCAAGGTGGGAGGGCCCTTTCGTCGTCAAGCAGGTTACAAGGCCAGGGTCATATTGACTACAATGTCCCGAGGGCCAGGGTGTCCCGAACTCCTGGAACATCCAGAACCTGCGCAAGTTCTACCCATAAGAAGACGCCCGGTGATAGCTGGATCCCCGGGGGCTTAGAAGATCTCTTGTCCTCGAGTCAATATGAAGGCTACCTGCCACAAGATTTAGGCTGTACATTCCCTTACGAACACAAGGAGGCCACTTCTATGAATCGACTTCTTGTCACAAATTTTACGGAGGCTACGGCCACGTTCATATCTCCCCGACTTCGTGTTTTGACGGAGGCTTCGGCCTCGTCCTCCATCTTCGTGAATTGATCTCCACTGCGGCCTTGGATGGTCGCCCATGATGGCAGTCGCATTTACCCCAACAAAATCGATCCGTTCGACCGGTTTACACCCGGCTTGTTGGAGGGGCTCGCATAAAGAGCTACCTCGACTACCTCCTAAGTAGTTGCACTCAGTGTGGTCTCGATTTCTGCCAAAGCATGGAAAACCCGCGGCAACGCCCGCACCTGCTCCTAACAAGTTCGACCCGTCCGCCCGGGTCCTACCTAACTTGTGGAGCGCGCTCGCAGGAAGAGCGATTTTTGACTACTCCTGGAGTCGACACACCCGGAGTAGTTTCGTCTTTTTGCCTTAAACACGGCAATCCCGCGGCGATGCTTGTGTTCTTTCCTGACAAGTTTCGACCCGCTCGATCGAGTTGTGGATAACTTGTTAGATAAGTTCCTACTTGGGGCCATGGCTACCTTCAGGGTCGATGCACCCGGGGTAGTGTCTACTACTTAGCCTTTTAAGCTTGGATCCCAATTTAGCTAAGGCACGCAAATAAGTAGAGACATCAAATGCAGTTTTTACATAAGGGAATGATTACTTGTCTCTTACACCCTAATCCTGCAGTACACTGTGTACAATTTGTTCTGCCACAGGTTGGGCCTCTCGAAGGTACTCGTCGAATCGTTCATCTGTGCAGTCCGCTGCAATTCCCTGCGCAAATATGTCTAGCTGCGCACTGGGCAAGAAGGATTTCACATACGCAAGGGTATTGCTAACGCATGCGACCGGAACCTCAGATAGGAATTTAAGAACTTTCTTCGGGGCCTCGCGGAGTCGCTCTAGCAGGGACTGCGGGCTCGCCTCGCCTTCTTCTGGGGGATCCACCATGTCCACTAGCTCCTGAGCGGCCCCCCTGAGGTCCTCCAGCTCCTTCCGCTGCTGCTCGTCCTTCTCGCCCAGCGCTTTGATTTGCTGAAGGCAGTCGACGAACTGTCGTTCAGTATCGCCGATCACCTTCTGCAACCTCTCGACGTCATCTGTACGCCGATACAGCAGGTTGTTCACGTCAGTAAGCAGCTCTTCTTTATATACTAACATTTTCCTAAGTTCTGTGGTGGAAAGTCTTTCAGAACCCAAGGTGAGTCGTTCAGTGTAAGTAGTCAAGGGAAGCAATGGATTACCTTGGTGCGCCTTCTTTTGCTCCTTGAGCTGCTCCTGGTGTGCCTCGAGCGCCTTCTTCTATTCCTCAAGCTGTCGCTGGAGCTCGGCGTTGACTTTCTCAAGATGCGAGATCTCCGTCTCCCCGTCGTCAATGCATCTCTTCAGAGCAGCAAGTTCCTTGCGGTCGCAGGCAAGGGTCTTCAATTCTTCCGCTTGTTTCCGGGAGTGAGCGATCACACTCTGCATAAAAAGGGAAATCCCGATAGGCAACTCAATATAATCACTGGCAGAAAAGTGTTCAGGTCTTACCATGGCAAAGTCATGCGCCTTCTTGAGGTTCTCGATATTGCCATCTGTCAGCAGCAGGTCACCCGCCAGGTCGGCGGCGACGGCATCTTGACAACCGGACCCGGCCAGCAGTAGCTCGACGGGCCTGCTGGAGGTTCCCAAGGTTTCTTCAGTAGTCGGCTGCTGCACACCTGCAATCACAAGTATTCTCAGCATACAGCAGGCGGATCCCGGCAGCTAGCCGGGGCGGGCAAACGCTTACCTGCGCCATCCGTAGGAGCAGCACCAGGGGCTTCGACTTGTTCCTCGCCACCGGCTCCGACCTCGACTAGTCTGAGCCCGGGAGGCAGCAGGTCGGACAGCGTCGCGTCTGCCCCGGGGGCTGGCTCCGTGGGCACTGACCCTTCTGGGCTACCGTTTCTGGGGCTAGCACAGTTGTGACTGGCCCCGCGCTTGAAGATTCCTCTCGAGTCGAAGGCCCGGGGGCTAGGGTAGTCGAGGCTGTCTCCAGCTGGAGGTTCATGGTGTTTGTAGCCCTGATACAGTCGAGTCTGTCGTCATACAAATCGGAAACAGGCAGCATGTTGATTACGCAACCAGATGCAGACTCACAGCGTAGACTTCTTTTTGACGACCTTTTTCACCCGTAGGGCCCGTCGCGGCGTCCCCGTCGCTGGCGGCGGGGTTTCACCAGCCTGTGGCGCGGTCCCTGCCACGACGACGGTAACAGCTGCGGCGGCCGACGGGGCTGTTCCTTCCTCTTCGGGCTCGGCCCGGGAGGAGGAGACGGAAGGACTACAGGAGTTCATTGTCAGCACGACATAATATCAACATATGGCAATGCAATAGAACAACAACAAGTACCCGGAGGACTCGACTTCTTGCGCTTTCCGCTTCCGCACTATCCGACGACCTTGCGGCACCAGCGGCAAAGCGCCGGTCAACTCCACGCCTGGCCCGGAGGAGTTGTCCCGACGCGCTTCTCCTTCAGCTCCCTCCTCCTCCTGGGAGCTCACATCCTCTATGGACCCGCTGCTGCGCTGAGCCGCAGCGACGCGGGCCCTCTTCGCCTCAACAGGGGCGCTGGGGAGGAGGTGGTCTGGCCGGGGGATATCGGGTCGCGGCGGGTAGCTCCGGTACAATTCTGTGTGTCCCTGCAAGAGGTTTTTCAGTCAGCAATGGAGTAGTAGAGTTTGATTGCAACAACAAGAAGTCGAATACTAACTAGTTTGGGCGGATTTCGCGCGGAAAACAGCATTGGCACATACGGCACGACGTCCACGTCCAGCAACACCCGTTGGACTCGTTGGAGTGCGGCTTCGTCGGGTAATTCCTCTGCGCACATGCGAGAAGGATCAGCGGGGCCTGTGTACTCAAATCCCAGGCGATGGCGTTGCTGGATTGGTTGGACGCGGCATTTGAAAAATGCGAACATGACGGAGGCACCGGTTACTCCTTTCTCCTTCTGTGCCTCTATGATGTCCAGCAGTTCCCTAACTTGGTCCATGTCTCCACTGGACGGTTCAAGATTCCATTCTGGCCTCATCACAGGCGGTCTGTTTGATTTGACTGGGAGTTGGGGAGCGTGGTTCTCGATATAGAACCAGTGATTCTTCCATCCGGGAAGGTTGGAGGGGAATTTGTATATGAGATATTTGTCGCCGGCCTGCTGACGCAATTGGATGCCGGCGCCCCCGCAACGGAAAGGTTCTTTGATGTGGGCTGTGGTTTGATACGGAAGAGGAAGCAGAAAAGATCTCAGTGGGGCTCGATTCCGAGGAAAGCTTCGCAAAAATAGATAAAAATTGAAATGTGGCAGATAGAATTCGGGTTGAGGTGATGAAGCTCAAGCCCGTAGTAATACAGAAGGCCCCGGAAGAAGGAACAAGAGGGGAGGGCTAATCCCCGTTCAGCAAAAGGGAGAAATGTGACGATTTCGTCAACATTTTCCATGGGGAACGGTTCACGGTAAGAGGGGCGCCAGTTGATAAGGCTCTTTTCTTCAGCAACCCCTCGGAAACTAGTTTGTTTAGATCGTGGAGGGAGCACTTACTGTGTGTCCACTCCGCGGTCGATGGCTGCGCCTCTTTCTTCCTCCCCTGGATCTCCGACTTCTTAGGCGCCATCTCCGATTCACTTGCCACGAGATGCTCGGGGGCTGCGGGGAGAGGGGCGGGGAGATCGGAGCGGGAGGATTTCTTTGGGGGGATGGCGGTGGTGTTTGGCTTTGATTGGGGATTTTGGTGGCTTTTGGCAGATTGCAGATTGGAGGCACAGTTTTCTCTCACTGTTGCCGCGGGGTTAAATAACCAGCGGGTGGGGAAAAGTTACTGTCCCAAAGTTCAGGAGTCACTTCCGAAGTTCCGGGAATATTCCAAAGTTTTGGGTCATTTGGTGGACTGTTTGGATTAAATTTTCGATTAATCATTTTTTCAAGGTTAGTTAGCCCGAAAAAGGGGTTTTTCGAATTAATAATCTAATCCCCATCATCTGTACCATCACTTTGGTAATTTCTCAAGTTGTCATTTTTAGCCTGCATGCCACGGTTGTTGGATCCTTATCTCCAAATTTTATGGGATTTGGATTCAAGGCTCGGGGGCTGCGGGATACGTGGCATCGACTACTTATTTTTCAAATTTCTTTGAAGGATAAGCAGGATTACTGACTAATGAGACCCTCAGACGGATTCTCCGATTCAACCTAAGGTTCGCACACCATAGCAGAAATGAAATTCGGGGCATGAGCACCTCATAGCTTCGATGCAGCCAAATAAGTACTCGAAGAAGGACTTCAAGACGAAGCTTTAAAAGAAGTCGAAGACTACTTCGAAAGTACTTGATAAGTCTGCAGTACTCAGCTACGAAGAGCTCGGGGGCTTGTCAGACCCGGGGCCACCGGGCTGGGCACATAACGTAGGTTAAATGGGTTTAAGAGATTAAGTCCGTCTTATCTCTTATTCATCTTGTTTATCTCTTATTTATTCCGTTTAAATAAGAGATAGAGCTAATCGAAACAGAGGGGATCTGCTCGAGATATGTTCTACGATTACTTAGCTGGTATTGGTTAGTATCTTTGTAACCCTGGCCTCTCGGATATATAACGGAGGATAGAGACCCCTCTCAAAACATGATCTCTAGGTCATTCTACACCAAAGGCAATACAAACCAACATACAGGACGTAGGGTGTTACGCATCTTGCGGCCCGAACCTGTCTAAGCTTTGTGTTCCTGATCTCAGCGTTTCCTCACCCAAAACTTACCACCTTGGGCTTATCCCTCGGTGGGCAGCCAGTTAAACACCGACAGTCACTGCTCGCCGGCGGGTTTTGACCGACAACACATTCTGGCACGCCCAGTGGGACCATCTTCATCATCATCGTCATCACCATCTTCATCATCTTCGTCGACTTCATCATCTTCATCAACTTCGTCAGTTGCGGTCAACGGGATGGCAAGGGATGATCCGATCACCTACGAGGAGCTCTCTGCTGAGCACAAACAGAGATATGATGAAATGAAGACTCAATTCAAAGCCGATCTCATTGGCTCTTTTGAAAGGACTCGCAACCACGGTGTCAGGTGGAAAGGGTTTTCACCCGAAGGTGTTCTTGACGGAGTAGATATGTCCGTCCCATCTGAAGACCGTACCGGAGCTCTGCGGCGGGAAGTAAATTATGCGGTGGCTCACTCGTTGCACCGACATTCTGAGAGCTTGGTCAACGCTTTTGAGCGTGTGGCTTTGCGTGTGGTCTAGGAAATTATGAAGCATGAGCACTCTCCAACTGGGCCTACCTTGGGGAGTCATAAAGGGGAATTGCCGTTCCAAACTAGGCCACCATTGCCTTATGCGCTCGTGGCTGCGGAGTCACATGGTTCTCCGGCTTACGTGGTGTATAAAGTGGGTGGTGATCCTATGGATCACCAATTCTTCAGCAAGCCACCCAGAGAAATCCCACATAGCTACATGTGTGCCTATATACCGGACAGTAATAATCAGGTATAGAGAGCAGTCGGAGGGACTCTCGGAGCGGATGCAGATAAACAAGCATGGCTAGCAACTTATGCTACCGGGCCGAGCCACGATAGTACACACTCGGCCCTAGGATTACAAACAGCGGAGCAAATCAGCGTCATTCTGAGGGATCAGTTTGGCATATTACCAAAGAGGAGAGCGATCGGCTATACCAAGCCGTATCCAAGTGATTACGATCTAATCCCATTGCCGCCTAAGTATCAGCTTCCTGAGTTTACCAAATTCAGTGGGGCAGAAGGTTCCAACTCTATTGAGCACATGAGCTGATACTTGGCATAGTTGGGGATGATCTCTGTATCGGACCCATTGCGAGTAAGGTTTTTCTCGCAATCACTCACAGGACCAGCCTTTGGATGGTATACGTCATTAGGTCCTGACTCTATCTGTACCTGGAAGCAGCTGGAAGAACAATTCCACATTCAGTATCATTCAGAAGCTGCGGAAGCAGGAATTGCCGAGTGCAGAAGAGAGACCAAAAGTAATTAAGGGGCGAAGCATATGTCAGACCCGGGGCCACCGGGCTGGGCATGTTACGGAGTTTAAGAGATTAAGCCCGTCTTATCTCTTATTCATTTTGTTTATCTCTTGTTTATCCCGTTTAAATAGGAGATAGAGCTAACCAACACGGAGAGAATCTATTCGAGACCAGTTCTGGTGTGATCCCTCGGAGGGGGTTGGTTAGCATCTTTGTAACTCTGACCCCTCGGATATATAAGGGAGGTCAGGGACCCCCCTCAAAAAAGAAGATCATTAGGTCAATCTACATCAAAGAGAATACAAACCACCATACAGGACGTAGGGTGTTACGCTCCGTGCGGCCCGAACCTGTCTAAAGTCTTGTGTTCTTTGCACCTTCGAGTTCCTGATCTCGGCGTTCCCTCACCCAAAACTTACCACCTTGGGTATATCCCTCGGTGGGCAGCTGGTTAAACACCGACAGCTGGCGCGCCAGGTAGGGGAGCGCGTTGAAGATCCACTGGCGAGCTCGATGGCATCTTTTAAATTCATCAGGTCAGTTCCCTCTCAGGGTACGACGCTTATTTTTGGCTCGTGGGTTTGCATCGCAGATGGTGCGGGCAACTTTCGGCGATTCCTCGTCGACATGACGCCAAAAAACCGTCGCTGCGGATCTTCGCAGCGGCCTCGACAAGCTTGTCGACGAGGTCGATAACTCGTCGCTCCACGCTTCCGCGGCACAGGTCGAGATGGAATCTGTTCCAAGCTCGACTTCTTCTGGTGTCGCGACAACTTCTCCTGGTTTGGACTTGTTCCAATCTAGGGATTCGCATGGTCGGACTCAACCCGGCTTGTGCGAATCGGCCACTGATCTTCAGGAGGCTAACGCGCCTGGATCCCTCTTCATGTTAGAGAAGGATCTGGACCTGCTGCTCCGGGACGGAAACCCTGAAGCCACTGTGTGTCGGGAGGCTTCGGGTTGTTCTGGCCCCGGTAATTTGGTGATCGCCTCCTCGCCAAAGGGGCACATCGTGCATTGGAAGGGCATGAAGTTCTCCAATCTACTCGAGGCAGAGAGCCGGCTCGTGGCTCACCTCGAGCCATTGCCTTTCCAGGAAGGTAGGCCATTGGCCACCGCAGCGGAGGAGTCGACGGAGCTAGTCGACGAAAGTTCTCATGAACTTTCCTCCCGCCAGGTGCTGATGACCGAAGAAGGTGAGGACGGTGGGGATCTCCCCATCGATAACTTTAACGTGATCTCCGACGATGAGATCACAGCCAACGCCGGTAACGAGAATGACGCCGATCGTGAGGCGCGGAGGGCCAGGAACAGGGCCCGAACAATCCGGCGGAGGAGAGCTAACGAGCGTAGGCGATCTATGCAACGCGAGCTCGACCCCGAGTTTGCTGCCGTAAGCGAGCGGGGCTTCAGGACTCCAGTGGCCAACATTGCCAGGGTCACAGCCATCCTCGAGCGCAGCCACGACCCGGAGGTACGTCAAGCACTCCTCTATGCGCAGAGGGCTTGGATCCAGTTGGATCAGCATAATCCGGTGTCCGTCATCCGGGAAGAGCGCGTGGGCGAGAGCCGGAGCCAGGCCCGCAGTCGAACGACTGGTGGTCGTCCTCAACATCAGATCAGCAACGACAACGCACGCGCGAGCCAGGCCCCTGGCGGGAGGCAACAGCCACCGCAGGGGGGTCGTCCGCGACAGGCTAGCCGACGACCTCCTCCGGAGGACCTGCGCCAGCACATCAATGATGGTCGCGACGCACGCACCGTGATCTCCTCCAGGCGCAAGACTCGCGAAGAAGTCGAAGCTGAAGGTACTGATTGTAGCGATCGATTTCCTGCTTTCTCTGCTTGTTTTAGCAGCTACAAGTACCCGGAGGGCTTCAAGCCGATCGGCATCACCAAGTACGACAGCAAGCAGGCTCCCCAGCAGTGGCTCCGTTGCTACTCCACGGCCATTGATGTCGCGGGAGGCTCAAATATCACCAAAGTCGTCTACATCCCGATGGCTTTGGACCCTGCGCCGCTCACTTGGCTGGAGAGCCTCGGCAGTAACTCCATCGACTCCTGGGAACGACTTAAGAAGGAATTCATCGACAATTTCCAGGGAGCGATTACCCGTGCAGGTACTCGACACGATCTTGCCCAGTGCAAGCAAGAACATAACGAGCTTCTACGGTCCTACACGCGTCGCTTCTTCGACGTCCGCGCCACCATCGCGAACATCTCGGAGGAGGACATCATCGACTGCTTCTACAACGGCATCACCGACCCAAGCATATACAGAGATTTCGGGCGGAACAGGCCAAAAACTGTTGCGGGCCTTCGTGATATGATGCACGATTGGTCCGAGCAGGAGGAGAAGATGCGGGAGCGGTTCCCGCGGCGCCATGATAGCAATCTGCGGCGCCCAAACGACAACCGCAGCGACAAAGGCCAGCAGGACTATTCTGGGCCACCCCGGAAACGAAAGCCAGATGATGTCATCGCGGCTATCGATCGTCCTTCGCGGGGCAAGAAGTCGACAACTCAGGAGGAGTTCGAGAAGCTCCTGCAAGAAGTCGTATGACTGCAATCAGGAGGCGATCCAGTACGCTTCGACTACTCGCGTGCCAGATGCTTCAGGAGAAGTACTCGCGGCCGCACAGCAGCTCTCCCAGACCGGGCTGGAGATCCCTTCCAAGAAGGCCAACAAGTCGAGCATCCAGTCGACTGATGATGTGGCCCTCAAGACGATCCAGCTCCAGGAGGGAGATTCATCCAGGACCGCCATCATCGGCGCGGGCTTGGGTGATAAATAGGAACTCGCGCTCGTCAGCTTTCTTCGGGCTAACCGAGACGTATTCGCATGGAAACCAGCGGATATGCCAGGGGTGCCTAGGGAGTTGATCGAGCATGCTTTAAATGTACACCCGAAGGCCACGCCTAAGAAGCAACGCCTCCGGAGGTTTCCCCACGACAAGCGTGTGGCCATTAAACGGGAGATCGCTAAACTTCTCGCGGCTGGATTCATTAAAGAAGTAATCCATCCAGAGTGGGTAGCGAATCCCGTCCTTGTCAAGAAAAAAAACAATGAATGGAGAATGTGTGTCGACTACACCGATCTCAACAAGCATTGCCCAAAAGATCATTTTAGGCTGCCGCGCATTGACCAAGTAGTCGATTCGACGGCTGGATGTGTCCTTCTTTGTTTTCTTGATTGTTACTCAGGGTATCATCAGATTGCGCTCAAGGAGGAGGACCAAATCAAGACCGCGTTCATCACCCCGTACGGGACCTACACCTACAAAACAATGTCCTTCGGGTTGAAGAATGCAGGTGCGACATATCAGCGGGCGATCCAGATGTGTTTCGCCGATCAGCTGCATCGGAATGTCGAGGCCTATGTGGATGATGTGGTCATCAAGACCAGAGAGTCCGATAACTTGATCGCGGATTTGGAGGAAACATTCAGCAGTTTGCGCAGATTCCGGTGGAAACTCAATCCCAACAAATGCGTCTTCGGCGTACCTTCAGGGAAATTGCTCGGGTTCATCATCAGCAACCGGGGCATTGAAGCCAACCCTGTGAAGATCACGGCCATCACTGATATGGAGGCTCCGGCCACAGTCAAGGATGTGCAAAAGTTAACAGGTTGTATGGCGGCCCTGAATAGGTTCATCTCCCGGCTCGGGGAGAGAGGACTACCCTTCTTCAAGCTCCTGAAACAACAGGATAAGTTTCAATGGACGGAGGAGGCTGAGCGGGCTCTGCAAGATCTGAAACATCATCTGCAGTCACCTCCAATCCTCACAGCACCGTTGCCAGGGGAGGATCTACTACTTTACATTGCGGCAACAACTGATGTCGTCAGCAGTGCTATTGTGGTCGAGCGAGGCGAAGAAGGCCATGCGTTTGGAGTGCAGAGGCCTGTCTACTTCGTCAGCGAGGTCCTCTCCGAATCCAAGGTACGGTATCCCGCTGTTCAAAAGCTTTTGTATGCTATCTTGATCACATCCAGAAAGCTGCGCCATTACTTCGACGAGTACAAGATCACTGTGATCACGGACTTCCCGCTGGCGGATATTCTGCATAATCAAGATGCCGCGGGGCGCATATCCAAGTGGGCAGTGGAACTGGGGGCTTTGTCAATAGACTTCAAGCCACGCACTGCAATCAAATCACAGGCTCTAGTCGAATTCATGGCCGAATGGAGGGAGAATCAGGTCCCAACTCCAATGGACAAGCCAGAGCATTGGACCATGTATTTCGACGGGTCCCTCAAGCTCGACGGCGGCGGCGCTGGGGTTCTGCTTATTTCCCCACGAGGTGAGCAGTTGAAATACGTCCTTCAGATCTTGTGGGCGGTATCCAACAATGAAGCCGAGTACGAAGCTTTGCTTCACGGGCTTCGTTTGGCGATATCACTAGGGATCAAGCGACTACTTGTATATGGCGACTCTCTTCTTGTTGTTCAGCAGGTCAACAAGGAATGGGATTGCAACAAGGAAACAATGGACGCTTATGTGCAGGAAGTGCGCAAGTTGGAAAGCAAGTTCTCCGGCCTGGAGGTTCATCATGTACTGCGGGAGCACAATGTCGGCGCGGACACCCTGTCTAAACTGGGTCCACACGCGCCCAGGTCCCGCCAGGAGTCTTTGTCCAGGAGCTCAACCAGCCATCGATCAAGTTCTCTCCGCAAGTAGCCATCGACGCGGGTCCCCAACAACCCGATCGAGAGGTTATGGTGCTGGAGGAAGACTGGCGAGGGGCTTTTATCGACTTCATACGAGATCAACGGTTGCCAGCGGGAGTCGACGCCAGGAGTGCTGACGCAGCTCGCATCTTGCGAAGAAGCAAGGGTTTCGTCCTGGTCAACGGCAAGCTCTATTGGCGAGGCGCCCGGTCAGGGGTTCTCATGAAGTGCGTCACCAAGGAAGATGGTTACGCCATACTGCGGGAGATCCACGACGGCGTCTGCGGTAACCATGCGGCTTCAAGAACGCTGGTGGGGAAAGCCTACCGAGCCGGCTTCTGGTGGCCCACCGCGGGGACCGACGTGGAGGATCTCGTGCGCAGGTGCCAAAACTGTCAATTCTTCGGCAAACAGACGCACGTTCCAGCTTACAGCCTCATCACCATACCGCCGTCCTGGCCTTTCGCCTGTTGGAGTCTTGACATGATCGGGCCCTTCACGACAGCACCAGGCGGTTTCACCCATGTTCTGGTGGCTATCGACAAGTTTACCAAGTGGATCGAGTACAAGCCGATAACCAAGCTCACACCAGATCGGGTCGTCGACTTCATCTCAGATATTCTGCATCGTTTCGGCTTCCCCAACTCCATTATCACGGACTTGGAGTTCTGCGAGAATCCTTGTATCGAAGTCAAATATGTCTCGGTTGCACACCCCAGAGCTAACAGACAAGTCGAACGGGCGAATGGCTTGATCATCGACGGCCTCAAGAAGAGACTCTATGATGAGAATAGCAAGAAGGGAGGAAAATGGGTGCATGAGTTACCACATGTCGTCTAGGGGCTCCGGACTCAGCCGTCCAAAGCCACAGGACAAACACCTTTCTTCCTCGTGTATGGATCCGAAGCTATCCTACCAGCCGATATCATGTGGAAGTCCCCAAGGGTTGAAATGTACAATGAAGGCGAGGCGGACGAGGCGCGGCAGTTAGAGCTCGACTCCGTGGAAGAAGCTCGCTGTACCGCCCTTGTTCAGTCAGCCCGGTACCTGCAGGGGATCCGGCGATACCATGATCGCAATGTCAGGGAGCGGTCATTCAGCGTCGGCGATTTGGTCTTGCGTCGCATTCAGGACGAGTCCGGCCTACATAAGCTCAATTCAAGGTGGGAAGGCCCGTTCGTCGTCAAGCAGGTCACAAGGCCAGGGTCTTATCGACTACAGTTTCCCGAGGGTCGCGAGGTCCCGAACTCCTGGAACGTTCAGAACCTGCGCAAGTTCTACCCTTAAGTCAGGGCCCGGTGATCGCCAATTCCCCGGGGGCTCAGAAGATTTTTCCCCGATCTAAGTTGGAGGCCGTGGGCCACATAACTCGGGTTGTACATGCTTTCCTACTTCCACGATGGCAGGTGCCACGAGCAAACATGTACACACACAAATCAACTTCTTGTCGCGCATGACGCGGGGGCCACGGCCACGGTCATCTCCTTCCGACTTCCTTTTCTGGCGGAGCCCTCGGCTCCGGCTAACTCCCCGGCATGTCGAATTCCGCCGCGACCTTCGATGGTCGCACGCGACAGCAGTCGCACGTCTTCCAACGCAGTCGATCCGTTCGACTGGCCTACACCTAGTACGTTGGAACGGCTCGCATACAGAGCTGCATCGACTACATTCCGAGTGGCTGCACTCAGAACAGTCTTGTTTTTGCCAAAAAGACCGGCAAACCCGCGGCGCTGCCCGCACCTGCTACTCGCACGCTTGATCCGTCTGTCCGGGTCCTACCCAGCCTGCGGAGCACGCTCACAGAAGGAGCACTTCTCGACTACACTCCAAGGCCTCGAACTCGGGGTAGTCCCCTTTTCGCCCTACGCACGGCAACCCCGCGGCGATGCTCGCGTTCTTCCCTAACAAGTCTAGACCCGCTCGATCGATTTGTGGCTACTCTGTTAGACGAAGTCTAGCTGCCCTTCGGGTCGTTGCACCCAGGGACGCGTCTACTACTTGGGTCTCGTAAGCCCGGATCCCAATTCAGCTAAGACATGCAAACAAGTAGAGATGTCACGGGAAGCATTTACATAAAAGCATGATTAAAGTGTTTCATACACCCTAATCCTGCAGTACATTGTGTACAATCTGTTCTGCTACAGGCTGGGCCTCCTGCAGGTACTCTTCGAACCGCTCGTCTGGGCAGTCCGCCGCCATCCCTTGCGCGAAGATGCTCAGCTGCGCGGTCGGCACGAAGGACTTGACGTATGCGAGCGCATTGCTCACGCACGCGACCGGAGCCTCGGACAGGAACTTGAGCACCTTCTTCGGGGCTTCGCGGAGATGCTCCAGCAGGGGCCGCGGGCTTGTATCGCCTTCCTCTGGCGGATCCACCATGTCCACCAGCTCCTGGGCGGCCCCCCGAAGCTCCTCCAGCTCCCTGCGCTGCTGCTCGTCCTTCTCGCCCAGAGTTTTGACCTGCTGAAGGCAATCGACGAACTGGCGTTCAGTGTCACCGATCACCTTCTACAGCCTCTCGACTTCATCTGTACGTCGATACAGCATATTCTTCACGTCAGTAAGCAACTCCTCTTTGTGTTTCGTTATTTTCCTAAGCTCTGTGATAAGGGTACTTCAGCATCTAATGGGGAGCTACTGAGGGAAAGTACTCGAGGGGAGCGAGGGCCTACCTTGGTGCGCCTTTTTCTTCGCCTTGAGCTGCTCCTGGTGTTCTGCTTGTTGCTCCTTGAGCTGTTGTTGGAGCTCGGAGTTGGCCTTCTCCATGTTTTTCATGTCATTCTTGAGCAGCCAGGCCTCTCGAGTCCTTTCCTGCTTCAGCATATTAAGCTCCCGCTGCAGATAGCAATTCTTGATAATCTCCTCGGAGACGTGCTTGTCCAGAGCAGCTAACTCCCGCGCGTCGCTCACGACCGCGCGGAGTTTCTCCGACTTCTTCTGGGATTTGGTGATTACATGCTGCACAAAAGGAGGAGAGTGAGTCGTAAACAACTCACCAAGGCGCACATCGGGACCATCACCCGAGTCTTACCATGGAGAAGTCGTACAACTCCTTGAAGATACTCTTGAAGGTCTTCAGGTTCTCCGCCGACAGCAGAAGGTCATCCACCAGGTCGGTGGTGATGACGTTCTGGTGCCCGGACCCGGCCCTCAACACCTCACGGGGACTCCTGGAGGGCTCGGCGGCATCCCCTGGCGGCGGCGGCTGGACACCTGCAGGCATACGAAATGGTAAACACATTATGCCCAGACCCCGGCAGCCAGACGCGGGCGGGTAAGTGCATACCTGTGCCATCAGTACGGGCGGCGTCAGGGGCCTCGACTTGTTCCCCGCCACTGGGTCCGGTTTCCTCTAGTCGGGGCTCGGGAGGCGGCAAGTCAGGGAGCGCCGCATCCGCTTCAGGGGCCACCTCCGCGGGTACTGGCCCCTCAGGCGCCGGGGGCTCGGGGGCTGCAGCAGCCGAGGCAGGCGCCGCAGCCGTGCCTGGTTCAATCTGGAGTTTGACGGCGCTCGCAGCCCTGGTGACATCGACAACATTGTTATCCGAGCGGGCACGAGCAGGATCTTCTAGCGATTAAAAGGAAACTCACAGCGTCGACTTCTTCTTGGCAGCCTTCTTCACCCGCCAGGCCCGTCGGGGGACGCTCGTTGCGGATGGCGGAGTCTGGTCGGCCGATGGAGGGGTCCCCACCACGGCGATTGTCACCGTCGCGGCGGCAGAGGGGCCTGCCTCCACCCTTTCGGGTTCAGTCCCGGGCGGCGGAGCGGGGAGACTGCAAAGGGACGCTGTCAGTACTCAGCATCATGGAAACCTTGGAACTGGCCAAAACAGCAATTATGTAACTGGAGGACTCGACTTCTTGTGCCTTGCGTTTGCGCACCTGGCGCTGGCCCTTCGGCACCGGTGGCAGAGCGCCGGCCAACTCCACGCTCCGGTCGGAGGAGTTGTCCCCGCGCGGCTCCCCTCCGGTTCCTTCTGTGGCAGAACCGCTCGAATTTTTCCGGCTCAAGTGCGCTATTGATTGCCGTACAACTGCAATCAGCCCAACGCACTTCAAACGGAACAATCCTTTGGTCTGTCGGGTCTCCGCCCGATGCAACCACGGTTCAGCAGGATCGAAGCAGGTTTACCTCGCACGAAGGCGAGTTCACATCCCAGAATAGCTCATCAACCTTTAATTTACAGTCATACATACATTATTACAAACCGAGTTCAAAGATAAGTAAACTTATACAAACCATGTTCAACTGACAAGCATAACAGCTTGTCCAAACTCACAGCGGAAGAAAAAGTTTTTACGCGACTACACACGTCGCGAAGGCGAACACCAAGCTTAGCCCAGGGCCTGGTGTCACTCCGGAGGGTCAGTGCCGGCCGGAGACGGGTCCCACTCCACGGACCAGCCAAAAGGAACGGACGTTGGCCACACAAGGTTGTCTGTGGGATTTTTGAAGGTCATACCTGAAACAGATATTGGCAAGGCTGAGTATTCTAATACTCAGCAAGGCTTACCCGGGGTTGGGTATACTTCAGCCCGTAACTAGACTCATGAAGGAATTGTAAAGGCTCTGGGTTTATTTTCAGCTGAAAAGCAACAGAGAGTATAAACTATTTTCAAGTTTTAGCTTTCAGATTCTAGCTTGATTAGCCATTCTAGGTTAGCACCTATACTAAACAAGCATGATGGATATTATCATTCACCAAGATTATCTCATCAACAGTTATACTTTTTACTCAATGTGGCAGAAGGGATAAGCAGTCTCATGCATCGTGAGAGGCGGACGATTCCTGAATCGAGATTCAACCTTGCAAGGTAAACCTAACACACACGCTTGGAACATCCACAAGTTGTTCCGAAGCAACCGTTTACCTTTCATTCCGACTCGTGGACAGGCCACCACAAGCAACTTGCAGGACCGTACGCACATCACTCATGCAGGACATACGTCTGTAGCGCGACTACAAAACCCGTATTCCTGTCTGCCATGCAGAACATACTCCCACAGGTCGGTGTGTGTGAACATAACATAAAGATCGAGTGGTGGGAGTATGTCCACTTACCGGGCCGATTGGTTGCTAGGCTTACCGCTTTACCATATTTCGCGGCATGTGGCTAGTACTGTTCAAACGCTTAACCACCACTACCACACATATCGACCTTATCCATTTTTAACGAAACAGACAGGGTAAACTTCCAGGTCAGGATACAGCACATGACCCTGTTCGTCATCCTTATAGTGGTTGCGGTAATGTAAACATGTAACTCCTATATCGCGCGAGTGACAGGAAATCACTCGAATTCTACCGGCCCTATTAGCGGAGCGTCTATCCGATAAAGACTCAGAAGCATCACATTGGATTCCTAGGATTCATGCATCTAGGGTTTCACTCCAACTCCTAGACTTAATGCATAAGTTTAGATAAATAGATATAGATTGCAGTGTAAATAAAGTAATGGGATATGTCCGGGGCTTGCCTTCTTGAGTGGGGTTGGGGGCAGGAGAGTCAGAGGCTTCCGAACTTAGGTTCGGGGCTTCAGTTAGTCCCTCGACGATTTGGGTTGGGTCTTCTGGAAAGCCTTGGTCTTGTCCTAAGACCAGTTCGTAGTCCCGTCGTCGAGCGTCGTTGATTCTATATGAGATGCAATAAAATAAATAAGGTGAAAATTTAAATTTAAGATCTAATGTTATAACTCATCCAAACAACACACAAGAATTCACATAATCAAGAGAGAGTTTAGGTTTCAAACACTATTTACAAAGAAATCATAAAGATATTGTAGGGTTTGTTGCAAAGAAAAACTAAAACATTTAAATTAAATTTAAGATGAACCAAAATTTAAGTTCAAAACTTTTTAAATAAAAGAGTAAAGATTTTGGACATTTGTTTATACATTAAGCATCAAATAATAACACATTAGAAAATGATAATAGATCTTAATTAGAAAGGTTATACAATAGGTTTAGTTAATATTTCAAATTTGAAAGTTCAAATTAAAAGAAGTAAAGCTTAAATCAAATTTGAATTTGAAACTTTGCACAAAGTTACCTAGAGCTTATAACACATTCATGCCAAATTTCATAAGCAATAAAGCATAAAATATCGAGGTTAAGCATAAATTACCCCTTAATCTTAGGTTTAAAATAGAGGTAAAAGTATTTTGTTTCAGACTAAACTCCATTAGCAAAAGTTTTAGAGTTTGAAATCTAGTTTCTAACAAAACAAGTTTTGCCATTTTTGGATTTTTATGTGAATTGTTACGAATTTTGCAAGGCAGAAATCACACACACATGAAATAACAGCTACACTAGGGGGGGGTTTGGATATTTTGCACTTGGGTCCCTAAAAGAAGTTTTCTTCTCATGAACAGGCCCCTGCCCGTCTGGACATCACCGGCTGCTCAACCTCCGGCGCGTTCTCGCCGGCGGTGAGGTCGCCGGCGGGGAGGAGCCGGTCGAGCAGGGTCTATGGGACTCGAGGAAAGCTATGAGGGTGCACACGTACAGTGGACAACAGGGGAACCGAGAGACCGACAGAGAGGTGCGGCGGCCGTGGCAACACGCCGTCGTTCCCGGCGAAGGGCCGGCGAACGCGGGGGAAATAGCGCGCGCACGAGCACCAACAAGGTGTGGGGAGTCGATTTCCGTACGTGGCTCGACCGGAGAGGTGGCGATGCAGGCTGTCGACGGCGAGGTCGATTACGACGGCGCCAATGGAGGGGCGGCTCGGGGTGGAGCAAATCCGGCGAAGAGGATGGCCGGGGCTGGACGGGATCAAGTTGTGGGGCAAGGGGAGGAGGTGGGGAGGCTCTAGGCCGGTGGAATCGGAGTGGGGTTGTGTGGGTGGGGAGAATTTCTGGCGGCAACAGAGCGGCGGCGCTTTGGTGCCGTGGGTCGCCGGGAGGAGGAAAGGGAAAAGCAACAGAGGGAGGAGCACGGCTGGGTCTTATAGGGCAAACACGGCTCCACTGGAAGAAGGATAAGGGAGAAAAGAAGAGCACACGGCCGGGCACAGAAAGGTGGGGGGGCGGCGCCGGCGGGTCGGCCAGAGCGGCGTGGCGGCCGTTCGGGGCCTCTGCCCGACGTGGAGGAAGGGGGAGATGGCCAGCGCGGGCGCCAAGGGCGGTGGGAGGAAGAGTAGCTCGACACGTGGAGCGGGGCGCAGAAGGGCGCAGAACGGCGGCCGGGGGAGCTGCACCGGCGACGGAGCAGAGGGGAAACAGAGCAGAGGAGGCAGTGGCGCCAGGAGGAAGAAGGGGGAGGAACTGAGCTGAGGACTGATTTGCAATTTCAGAGAAAAGCAGGGTCCTCACTGAAAAGGACTTGCAACTTTTAAACCAGTGCTCAAATGAAGATGGTCCAAAAAGCAAAAGTGCATGGTTTTTCAAACTCTACAACTTCTCTTTAAGGTTCATCTGCATTTGAGCAACAGTTTTGAAGATATTTTAGACTTAGTAAAAATCTCATATTTTATGTAAATCCCATGGGTAAAAATACTTTTACATATATACCCAATGGTAATTCTACATATTTTTGCAATTTAACCACAGATACCACTTTTTGCAAAGCAACCCTCTTACTTTTAAACTTTTCCCTCTATTTCCACCCATTTTGCATAAAAGGACCACTAGTTAAAATTAATTACATAAACATCACTTTTTCTATAACCTTGCACATATTAAACACACCTTTTGCTAAACTTTGCACATAAAAACACATCAAGACTTTAGGATGTGACCATGCTAATTACCTGAGTGTCACACCTTCACTCGCCTGCGAGCTCGCGCATTCGGTGGAGTCACTGCTGCCTTGAACCGCAGCAAGGCGAGCCGCCTTGGTGGCAACGGCGGCAGCTGGGCGCAGACCCCCCTCGGCTTCTTCCCTCGCCGGCAAGTCCACGCATTCGGCGGACTCGTTGCGGCTTTGGGTCGCAGCAAGGCGAGCCTTCTTGGCCGCCGTGGCTGCAGAAGGAAGGAGGTGATATGCTCGGGGGAGGTCCTGCTGCGGCGGGTAGTTGCAGTATAGCTCCGAGTGTCCCTGCAGAAAGTCCTTCAGTTCAGTATCGGTGTAGTAGCCGATCTCTTCGGCAAAAGAAGTCGAATACTTACCGGTGGGGGCGGATGTTGCGCGGAGTACAATGTGGGCACGTACGGCACGGTGTTCACGTCCAGCAGCACCCGCTGAACCCGCTGGAGCGCGACTTCATCTGGCACCTCCTCTGTGCACATGCGAGAAGGGTCAGCGGGGCCGGTGTACTCGAAGCCCAGGCAACATCTCTGTTGGATGGGTTGGACGCGGCGCTTGTAAAATGAGAACATGACGGAGGCGCCGGTCACCCTCTCCTTCTTCAGTGCCTCGATGGCCTCCAGCAGCTCCTTGACTTGTATCATTTCCATGCCGGAGGGTTCGAGGTTCCATCCCCCCCTCACCACTGGCGGATTGCTCGACTTCGTCGGCAGGGGGGCATGGTTCTCAATGTAAAACCAGAGGTTTTTCCACCCAGGAAGGTTGGAGGGGAATTTATATGAAAGGTATTTTTCGCCGGCCTGCTGTCGCAGTTGGATGCCGGCGCCCCCCACTACAGCGAGTTTTTTCGTGGTTGGCTGGGGTTTCACGCGGAAGAGGAAGCGGAATAGATCCCAGTGAGGTTCAATTCCGAGAAATGCTTCGCAAAAGTGGATGAAAATGGAGATGTGGCAGATGGAATTCGGGTTGAGGTGATGGAGCTCAAGCCCGTAGTAGTAAAGAAGGCCGCGGAAGAAAGAACAAGTGGGGAGGGCCAATCCCCGTTCGGCAAAATGGTAGAATGTGACGATTTCGTCGACATTCTCCATGGGGAAAGGTTCACGGAAAGAGGGGCACCAGTTGACGAGATTTTTCTCTTGCAGCAACCCCTCGGAAACAAGTTTTTTCAGATTGTTGAGGGAGCACTTACTGTGTGTCCACTCCACGGTTGTTGGTTCCGCATCCTTCTTCATTCCCTCGATCTCTGACTTCTTGGATGTCATCTCCGATGCACCGGCCACGAGATGCTCGAGGGCTGCGGGGAGAGGGGCGGGGAGGTCGGAGTGGGAGTCTTTCTTGGGGGAAGGCGGCGGCGTTTGGCTCGGATTGGGGTTTTTGGCGGAATGCGGACTGAAAGTGCAATTTTCCCTCCTACTGCCGCGGGGTTATGTAACCAGCGGGATGGGGAAAAGTTACTGTTCTAAAGTTCAAGAGTCGTTTTGTGGAATATTCCGAAGGTGAGGGGTCGTTTGGTGGTCTGATTGGATTAAATATTCAATTAATCATTTTTTCAGGGCTAATTAGCCCGAAAAAAGGGGTTTTTCGAATCTTTGGTCCAATTACATCATTTGTACCATCACTTTGGTCACCCCTTAACGTATCACTGTTCAGCCCGTATGCCACGATTTTTGGACCCTTATCTCCAATTTTGTGGGATTTGGATTCAAGGCTCGGGGGCTGCGGGGTACGTGACATCGACTACTTATTTTTCAAATTTCTTTGAAGGATAAGGAGGGTTATAGATTGAAGGGACCCTCAGCCTGATTCTCCGATTCAACCTAAGGCTCGGGGGCTACTCCATATGGAGTGCGATTTTGCAATAGCGCACCATAGCAGGAATGAAATTCGGGGCATGAGCACCTCATAGCTTCGATGCAGCCAAAGGAGTACTCAAAGAAGGGCTTCAAGACGAATCATCAGAGGAAGTCGAAGACTGCTTCGAATAGTACTCGATAAGCCTGCAGTACTCAGCTACGAAGAGCTCGGGGGCTTGTCAGACCCGGGGCCACCGGGCTGGGCATGTTACGGAGTTTAAGAGATTAAGCCCGTCTTATCTCTTATTCATTTTGTTTATCTCTTGTTTATCCCGTTTAAATAGGAGATAGAGCTAACCAACACGGAGAGGATCTATTCGAGACCAGTTCTGGTGTGATCCCTCGGAGGGGGTTGGTTAGCATCTTTGTAACTCTGACCCCTCGGATATATAAGGGAGGTCAGGGACCCCCCTCAAAAAAGAAGATCATTAGGTCAATCTACATCAAAGAGAATACAAACCACCATACAGGACGTAGGGTGTTACGCTCCGTGCGGCCCGAACCTGTCTAAAGTCTTGTGTTCTTTGCACCTTCGAGTTCCTGATCTCGGCGTTCCCTCACCCAAAACTTACCACCTTGGGTATATCCCTCGGTGGGCAGCCGGTTAAACACCGACAGCATACCTGTCTTGAGAGAGAGGCGGCCATAGCCGATGAAGAGGCAGTCGGCTCCTGCAGGCGCGTCCCTTCTGAAGGTGGAACGTTAACAATGGGAGAAGAGTCCGGAGGAGTCACTTCTTTAGAAGAGGGGGCGATAGCCGATGAGACAACAGTCGGCTCTGGTAGGAGTGTCTCTCGTGCAGAAAGATCGGTAGTGGTCAAGACAGTAGATGGTCCCTCCAGAGGGGAACTGGTAATTGAGGTGGCCACGATCGGCTCTCACGAATCTGACGAAGTGACCGGGACATCAACCAGCGTAGAGGGGCTCTCCAGGACCGTCGCGTCAGGATCACGAAGAGTGATCAGAGCTCTAACGGGCGCGTCCACATCCTCTGGAACTTCTGAAGCTGAATCCTTCTGGCGTGGGGGTTCCTCTCCACTGGAGACGTCCACAACGACGGGCTGCAGGGGGAGAGAGCATGATTAAAGAAAATGGGCATGAACAGAAGACATATTATGAAAGAGGGAAGGCGATCCAACCCTGGTTGACGACTGGAATTTCTGGGCCAGGGGAAGATGGCGCAACTTCTTTCCGGATCTTTCTGACAAGGATTTTTCTCGTTTTGGCACGAGCTCGGGTGGCAATAGCCTCAGAAGATTGCTTCTGCTTGGGGGTCAGCTTTGCGGTACTAGGCCGGATCTGCATGATGCTCTTCGAAGGAGGAGGCGCGTTTTTGCCGAAAAGAACCACAGGGGCAATTGGCAAGAAACAGAAGGGCGATCCATCATCATTCGTCGGCTCTGGGCCATCCTCCTGCTGCAGAAACAGAAAATGAAATCAGAAAGGGTTCAGTAAAGTCGAAAAGAGGGACATTGGATAAGAAGCAATACCTCTCCGTCAGGGATTTCATATTCAGAGTGAATCTATTGCAGCATCGGCCCCAAAGCTCTTCGGAAAACATGAGTTTTCCACATTGACCACCACCCCTCGAAGTCAACAGTCGAAGAAGTAAAGACAAGATCGGCAGGGACCGAGATGGAGAGGTCTGAAAACAGACTGTAGCACCTCTAGGTGGTGACAGCATCAGGGAGATCCACTCTATTTGATGTTAGGAAATGAAGAAGGAAATGTGGAGGCACTTGCCCAAGACCAAACTGCCGGGCTGCTACGATCGGCTGGTAAAACTCATATCCTGGCTTGATGATCTGATTACAAGTACTCATGCCAACTGGAAGAAGGCAGGGCCGAACCATGATGGAATACAGGCGCCTAGCATCAGCGTCATAGGCAAAATTGGCTAGCCGGAACGTGGCTGGGTTCTCAAAAAGTTCAGAATCGGCATATGGGAGGAAGTTTGGGTTATCTAGGCTTTTGTAAAAAATCCTAAACCAACGGGAGGCATCTGGGGGATTTAGTTTCCCACCAGGAAGACTGTATAAGGCCTGCCCGAAGCTAGTGCATCTGATCTGTCTCCCACTTAGATCAGGAAAAGAATTGCTAACTAGAGAAGGGAAATTTGGGATGGAGCGTTGGAAGTAAAGGTGAGCCCATAATTGGATAAACCACCAGGGACCACCAGTTCTGAGTTTTTTCTGTGAAAGAAGGCTTAAGGACATCAGATGAAGGTATCTGTAAATTTCCCCAAGAAATAGTTTACCAAGGCCAATAGTCTGACCCTTGGCCAGCTCATAAGCCAGAGGAAGGTAATTTTTGGTGGGAGCAAGTGAAGGGCCACAGAAGAGGAAGTGTTCTAGCCATAAATTCAGAAAGGCTGTGTGTTCTTTTTCTGTCAGAGGACCCTTTGTTTTCTGATGTTGGCTTAGGTATGTGCTCCAGTTAGTGCACTCTGCTTTGGAGGATAGTTTGAAGGGGACTACAGAAAGCCTATAAGCAGAGGGACAAGTCGATGAGATGTCTAAGCCAGTGATCATCATAACATCCAGGAGGGTCGGGGTCATCGGACCATGCCCAAAGAGGAAATAGTTCAAGGCATCAGACTAGAAGAGCCCAAAGAGGTTCTCATCCTTTTCAAGAGGAGAAAGGGATAGAGACAGAGCATCAGCTATCCCAATGGACTTCCATAAAGGCTGATAGGCGTCCGCCATTCTGTTATACCAAATTATCCAACCCTCTGGAGGATTTGGCCAAGCGCGAAGATTGTCTGACCAAGATTCTAGATCTATTTCCTGGCTCACGAAGGGGATTCGATTAGCCTTGGAAGAAATTAGATCTATGGGCTTCTCGTAAGAACGAGGCCCGAGACAGAAAGAATTGGGGGAAGAAGGATGCGGTAAGAAGATATCGGAAGACTGAAAAAACCCCAAGAAAGACAAAATAGACGAAGAAGGAGTCAATTAATAGCGCAATAAATTTCGCGACTACTGCATTAAAGTAACAAGGGTCGAAGTTTTACCTTCAGACCAAAGATAGTAGCGGCAGTATTCGAAGATTCCGCCATCGGGAACCTTGATGAATCGAGAACTTGGAGAATAGATCTAGAGTTGGCGGCGCAAGATCGAATGTGTGTTTTGAAGCTCGAAGAGGGATTCCGCGGCTAGGGTTTATGAGAAAAGGGGTTTTTGGAAGTTAACCTAGATTTCCGGAATCTTCAGAGATCTATCTTGGAGAAGGATTTGAGTTCCGGCGGAAAGAAAAACGAATTGGAAAGTTATTTTGGATCCAGATCAGTATATTCTCATACCGATGCGTTGCCATCGGCTCTTGAGCAGGTTGTTGTGAGCAAAAACTCACTGATGTGAAAAGAAGATTTTATTTACAACAAGGAAGCGAGTACAAAAGAGGAGCCGATTGCTCCTAGAGCCGATCTAATAGTGGTGCTACAGCCTACCACCAGTATGCGCTAGAAGTCTTGCGACGCTTGGTCAGCGGGGCAATGCTAGTACCACTATCATCGCTGCTGCTGTTGCTGATGAAGCCACCATCGTCTTCGGCTTCTGCGATGCTGTCAGAAGCTTCGTCCGATGACCTATCAAAAAGGAAGTCACCTGCTACTGAATCTTCTTCGGTGGAAAAGGAATCGGCTCTTTCCTCCGAGGAGGAAAGTTCTTCTCCCCAAGATGCATCGTCTTTGTCATCCTCCTCCAGCTCGGCTCCAAGAAGAAGTGTGAGATCCTCATCATCAGTTAGGGATTTGTCATCCTCTGACTGAGTTTGGAAGTCCCATGTAACACCCTAATGTAATTTTCCTCCCTAATGTAATTTTCCTCAATTTTAATGAATTTATTTTGGCTTAAATAAAATTTACAGAGCTTTCTCTAATTTATCTTGCATTTAAAGTAATTTTATAACACAAGAAAATAAAATTTATTATAGGACCAACTTGTTTGTGCATTCATGCTGGAGCATTGTTTATTTGTGTTGAGTGTATAGGGTTTGAATTCAAATTTATTTGAATTCAAATAGAATTGTTTGAATAGTTTGAGTGTAGAAAAGAAAAAGGAAAGGAGAAGAAAGAAAGGAAGGCAGCCCAACCCAGCAGCCCGGTCTGCTCTCCTTCCCCTCCTCCCTCCTGGGCCGGCCCTCTCCCCTGGCAGCCCATTTCCCCTCTCCCCCTTCTCTCCCCGCGTGGGCCACGCTCGGCTCAGTCTCCCTGTGTCCCCAGCCCGAGCGCCCTCTCTTCCTTTCTCCCTCTGCCAGGCCGGTCCCACGCATCAGCGCCCTCCCTTCCCTCTCCCTTCTTCCTTTCTTCCCCGACGCGCACCTGCCACCCAAGATCTCCGGTGAGGCTTCCGCGCTGGGCCCGCACGCCAAGGGTGCTCCGCCTCCCTACAAGTAGGATCCCCAACTCCCTCTGCCTCCAACCCTCGCCGCTATAGCCGCCACCGAAGCCCTAGCGCCGCCGCTCGCTTGCTCCGCCGTGCAGCGACTCTGCTCCGCCGTGGGTCGGCCGCTCCGGTGCATCCCAGCCCCGGCCGAGGCTCGCAGCAGCTTCGCCGCCCCGCCAGGAAGCTCCTCGAGTCTTTCCCCCTCAACCCCGAGCCCTGCCGTGCGGGAATCGAGCCGAGGACCGCCGCCGGTATCCCACTCCGCCCCCGCAATTCTTCGTCGCCGATGATCCCCGGACTCCCCTAATCCCCCTGGCGCCTTCGCAGGACCCCCACGCGTCGATCCACGGTGACCAGGATCCCGGAGAGCCACGGCAACACCCCTCCCCACGAACACCGACCTGTCTCCGCCGCAGGATCTCGCCGCCGGCCATCTTTCGCTGCAGCTCCAGCCACTGCAAGCCTTTGGTGAGCATCGCATCAACCCCCCAAAGCTTATGCGCTAGATGTCGTAGCCCAATACGCGTCCTAGCCCCTGGAACGCCGCTCGCCGGCGATGTCCACCGCCCCGAGCCGTGGGTCGCGAAGCCCGAGCCCCTCCAGGCCCAGCCGTAGCCCTAGATCGATTCCCTAAGCCGCCGTGTCTCTCCCTGACTTGAAGTCGTGAAGGTTGGGCCACCGGAGCAACGGGAACGTCGAGCTCCGGCGAGCCCCGAGCCGCGCTGTCGCGGAATCCGACGCCGGCGTCACAGCGCCGCCAGCCCGCGCCCTTTGCTCCTGAGCCACCCGGTCGCGATCCAACGCTCCTAAACAGAACGTACCGCTTCAGCCCGAACCTTTTGCTAAAGAGTCCCTGCCCTTCTGAGAAATCAACCCGCGATCCACCTGTAGTTCAAGAATATTTGCAGATGGGTCCTATTTTTATCTTTTAGACCCCTGAGCTTCCTGGAGTTAGTGCCCGCTACCCTAGCCGTGAGTTTTAGCAAGTTAGACCCCAGATCTAGCCTTTAATTACGTTTAGACCCTCGGTTTTTGCGCAGAACCCCTTAGAACTTCCTGTTTTCTTGCAGAAAGGCCCCTAGGCCTTGTTTTAGCCCTAGATTTCGCGTCTTAGCTCCGTTTTAGTTGGTTTTGCGCTCTCGTGATCGTTGTAACGTGTAGAATAGTTTTATCGTAGTTTTGTGTGCTGTTTTTATGTAATGTTGTACTGTTTCTTATCTTTTGTCCTTGCTTGCATGTATGTGTATGTGCTGGACCATGTTTTGGCATTGCGATCGTGAGTAGACGCTGAGCCTTTGGACGAGTACCAGGAGCCCCCATTTTCTGAGCAGTTTGAGCAGCAGCAGGAGAACTTTGAGGAAGGCAAGTATAACATGAACATCCTATCACTTTTAAATATAATTTCATACTGCATTTTAATATTGTATGCCTATAAGGACTTCCTAGCCACCTTATCCTTTATATAAATACCTTGGGTTGCATTTTGGTTAGTTGTGCTAGGTGCAGCGCTCTCACACCCCTCGGTCCTTTTTAATTAATTTGATTAATGGTTATATGCAACTTAATTCTGAGAGTGGCCCTCTGTGTTGTGTGCTTGAGCGGCTCACGTCTCGTTAAAAGATGTTTTTATAGAAACATGGTTTAGGGGGCCAGCACGGTGCTTAGTGCTTGGTTGGCCACTCTCCATAAGGACCGGTTCATAGAGCGACAACCTGGGATAACCGCACAACCACAAGACTAGAATGGGACGGTCTTGACTTACTAATTAGGTCATTTTGGTTCGGGAGTAACTTACCAGCGGGGCAAGAGGGGTGGTAAGCTTCAATGGTCCCCGCTCCTCTAGCTTGGTCTGTGCTGTGTGCTTGTACCCCCGTGAGGTGGGCCCCATCATTGCTGATCCAGAATCCTTAGCGGTTACACCTTACTAACGTGATCCTTTGTAACGGTCTCGTAGTGTGTTTGTTAGCCATCTCACCTAAGTGTGATGAACAACTAGCGTAGCTCACGACTTGTGCGTAAAGTTGTGCAACCTCTTAAGAGTGTAAAACTGATATATCAGCTGTGCTCACAGTCATGAGCGGCCCAGATCCTCCGTCTGATTAGTGGGGTTTATCCTTGGTGGTTTGGCTTGGTTTCTTAGTAGTCTTATGCTTAATCTTGATTAATTATTATGTAACTTGGGATATGTTAATTCATCCACTTGTAGTAATTAGCTTCAATAAAATTTGCCAAGCTCAAAAGCTAATGCAGTTGAGTCAGCTAACCTTAGAGCCTCATAATTCGTGTTATACTTGTTGAGTACAAGTTGTGTACTCACACTTGCCTTCTCTACTCTTCTGTTCTTTCGGGGATATCTTCGACTGCTGCTCAGTACCAGGCGACGTGGATAACTACATCAGCGGACTCGACAATTTCTAGGCGTTGTCTCCCAGCCGATGTCCCTGTGGCGCCCTGCTTTTCATGTATTCATTTTACGCTTCCGCATTCCTTGAACTGATTCTTGATTCAGTTGTAATAAAGATATTCATTATTAATTTATACATTTTTATTTCGAGATACGTGTTGTGATATCTTGATGATTCTGTTGTATATATGCGTGACTTGATCCTGGCGCATATATGATTGCTCGATTTATGTTCTTATAAATTGGGTGTGACATCCCACTCCTCTGCATCCCAATGCAGGGGGGCAAGGATCTCATAAGCAGCTATCGGATCATATTCTGGAGTGGGATCTCAGGAAGATTCAGATTCAAAAGAAATAACAGAAGAGGTAGAGGAAGAGGAAGCCATTGCAAAAGGAAGAGAGGGTGGTTCGGATGCGATTGACAATGGCTGTGAGAAGAGGCGACTAAGGAAGATGGCGGGGGTAAGTTTATAAAGGCAAAGGAAGAAGTGAAGTGAACCGGCACCCTAACGGTTCCCAAGGAGACTGAAGCAGAGCGGTCACATCCTCCGGAAGCTGAAGAGGCATGATTGTACGGGTTGGAAGTCGAAGGGTCGAGGCGATTTAAAAAAGGATTGATTTCGGAATTATTATTGCCGAAACCAGGGGGGCATGTGTTATCGCCATAATCTGGATGGGCCGGAAGTGGGCCATGGAGCAAGATGGGCTTAGAGGATAACTATGATGGGCTTGCGAATTGGACCTTGTGCGGATGTCTTGGGGCCAGAGAGGCTGTATAGATATAGATATAGGTAGTTAAGATTCATGTCGTGTTTGGTTAGGGTTGGTCAAGAAAGATAAGTCTACGGACTATAAATATGTACCATGAATAAACAAGAAACAGAATCATTCATCAACAACTCTCGGCGTATCGCTTCCCCTGTTCTAGGGTTTTCTCGGGTAAGTGCCATGCAGCCCCGATTACGCTCTGCGTGATCGGGGTAGCATCACCCATGCCCGTTTGCTTTATGCGTTTCTCGTTCTGAAGCTTTGTAGATGGCGAGTAGCACTAGTTATCTTAGCACGCATAGAGTAATGTTGTTTTCTTCATATTCCGATCATGGCTTGCTCGTGTCCGATTTTGGATGCAATGGCCACGTCTTGCTTTATCTTTATTAGTAGATCCAATATGTTGTGATTAGTTTCTGTTTATCAGAGATTTAGTTCGATATGTGCATGATTAGGCCTTGCAAACGAGTTGAAAGTTCCGGCAGTATGATTAGTATCGGATCGTAGCTTGAAAAGAGATTGTTCCGGGAATCGGCTCTTCGGCTAGTTTTTAGGCCTCTGATTAGGTTGATTGTTCCGATGATTTTGGTATCTGTTAGGCTCAATCACGTGTAAGATGTTCCGATCATGTAGTGAGGGCTTAGTTATCGTAGATTGGATTAAATTAATATTTATGAAGCAGGATTTATATTGCCATTAAGTACATATGTTGCCTACTTATAGATCCGATCCGGTATTAATGCAATCAGCTCTTCACAGCCGATGCCGGGGAGGAAGTGATGAGCCGATCACGGCTCGGACTAACCTTTATACGTGTTTGTGCATACAGGAATTTAATACATCGCACCTTCCTGATCAGGTACAAGGTCAGGTGGCACGCCTAGCAACTCCAAACCAGGATGAGCGCCGGATTACTGGGCCGTTGACCAAGGCACCGGGGCCCACCAGCAGTCCCGGAAGCCTCCCGGCTCCTCAAGTTGCCTGTCACTGCTCACCGGCGGGTTTTGACCGACAATAGTTATATGACATGCAAGGCTTATAATCAAGGAAAAGCTGATATGGTTTGACTGCGATAAGCATTTTTAGTTAGTCAAGTTTTAATTAGGCAAGCATTAGCTAAGTGTAATTATATACCTACCCTTAAATAAAATATCTGAGGTAAAGTAATCCACAATATAAATAAGTAAATAAATAAATAAGGAACATCGATTTAGATCATCTTTAAGTTTAATTATCATATGAGTGTTCAAGCCGCTCCTAACCGTGAGCACGGCTGATATATCAGTTTTCACTCTACAGAGGTTGTACACTTTACCCACAATTCGTGTGTCCCTTGATGCCTGGGTTTGGAAAGCCCTTAAACACTTCCAAGGTAAGTGGTAGGGATTCACTATGAGACCTTTACAAAGATTCTCTAACTTATGACAATCTGCTAAAGTTTCAAGTCAAAGCGGTCATAACTCTCCCTAATGAGGCAGACGCCTTACCCAGGACCATATCACACCCTCAAGAGGACCGAGCTATACCCCGACGATGCAACCCCTCTTGCCCTTTCGGTAAGATCATCATAAGATAGAGTTTCTAATTAATTAGCCAAGACCAGAGCCATGTAGTATTGTGGTTGCACTATTTTTCTGGGTGGTTCTCCATGTTCCAATTAATTCAATAATCTTATTTATCACCAATAAAATATTTCAGAACATGGTTTAAACTAGTGTAGCATAATTTTCAAGTTACACAACCAAAATCTAAGTACAAGCAACTAGCATAGCTATAACATAAATATAATAACCCAGGTTTAATCAAGGAAGTTCAAATAAAACTAGGCATATCCTTAACTTGGGATCCATCATATTCTAGACTCATGCATGCATATAAAGTAAAAGTGTATATTTATAATATTATTGGGACTGGAGTATGATCAAGGACCACTTGCCTTCGATAACGAACTGTTGCTGCTCGGGAATGTCTTCAAAGCTCGGCTCTTGTGGACCCTCGAACTACGTATCGTCTATCATAGCACACAAATACATACAAGCAAACAAATATAATAAATAAGAAATAGTACACCAATCAACATAAATAGAACCAAAATAATGTAATAAAGCTGCTGCATATGTCATGAGGATCGCGTGAGCGTAAGAATCGACGAAAACGGAGTTAAAACGGAGAAATTAGGGTTAAAACATGTTCCTAGGGGCCTAGTTGTAGAAGATTTCAAACTAAAAGGGCTCTGACAGAAGAAACCAAGGGCTAGATCATAATTAAACTTAGATCAAGGGGTTAAATTGTAAAATAGAAAGATCTAGGACTGCGGGTTCTATATTTGAAAAAGTTAGGGGCCTAATCAGAAGAAAAAGGATCTATCCGTGAATACTTTTGAACTAACATGGACTGCAGGTTGATTTCCAGAAAACTTAAGAGCTAAACCACAAAAAGACCAGAGGTTGACCATGTCAGACCCGGGGCCATGGGACTGGGTACGTAACGTAGTTTAAGGAGGTCTAAGAGATTAGGTCCGTCTTATCTCTTATTCATCTCGTTTATCTCTTATTTATCCCACTTAAATAGGAAATAGAGCTAACCGATACAGATGGAATCTACTCGAGATATGTTCTAGTACGATTCCCCAGCTGGTGTTGGTTAGTATCTTTGTAACCCTGGCCTCTCGGATATATAAGGGAGGACAGGGACCCCTCTCGAAACAGGATCTCTAAGTCATTCTACACCAAAGGCAATACAAACCACCATACAGGACGTAGGGTATTACGCGCTTTGCGGCCCGAACCTGTCTAAGCTTTATGTTCCTTGCACCTTCGAGTTCTTGATCTCGGTGACCCCTCACCCAAAACTTACCACCTTGGGTATATCCCTCGGTGGGTAGCCGGACACCCAAGGTGGTACGTTTTGGGTTGGGGTGCGCCGAGATCAGGAACTCGAAGGTGCAGACAACACAAGATTTAGACAGGTTCAGGCCGCAATATGCGTAATGCCCTACGTCCTGTATGATGGTTTGTATTGCCTTGATGTTGATCTGGTGATCTCTGCTTTGAGGGGGTCCCTGCCCGCCCTTATATATCCGGGGGGACAGGTTTACATGAATCCTAGCCTGATACTAGCTTAGGAATCGTACTCAAGTACAACTCGAGTAGTTTCCTTCTGTATCGACTAGTTCTACTCCGCATGCGGGTAGAATACAACATAAATAAGGTACAGGACACGTCCTATCCCCTAGCCCAATACGGACTCCTTGATGTACACAGCCCCGTGACCCCGGGTCTGACAAGTTAAACACCGACAGACCAGTAATAGATCTGTTTGACTCGGGTTGGAACTGATTTGGACCGTCGGATCTGGGTCTAAGGGTGGGGATATGGCTGGCGGTGCGGGCGTCGGCATGGGGGCGTCGGCGGCGAGGCCAGAGCGACGGCGGGCGGCGGAGCTTCGCCGGAGGAACGCGTTCACGCGATTCCGGCCTCGGGTTTGGCTCGGGTTTGGCCCAGAAGATAGCGCATGTGATGGGGAACCCAATTGGGGGGTTGAGAAGGAGCGTCGGGGGCCGTAGGCGGTGGCTGGCAGCGAGCAGCGGTGCGGAGCGACGGCTAGCATGCTGGCGCATGGGGAAACCGGGGAGAGAGAGTTTAACCGGCCGGGAAGCTTTCTTACCCCACGGCAAAGCTTCTAGGGCTCACGGGCGACGGCGAGGAGCGCGGAGCGGCGGACGCCCGAGGCACAGTGGCGGCGGCAGCGGCCCGAGCTCCCGAGGCTAGGGTTTTGCGTGCGGAGGCGGCGGCTACGGGTTAAGGCTGCTAGGGCTCGAGTCGGCGCCTTAAATAGGGGCAGTGGCCGGCCTAGGCGTGCGGGCCCGAGGCTGCGCGGCTCGGAACGGCGCGGGCAGACTGGACTCGGACTCAGTCCGAGTCCGGCTCGGGGAGGAGGAAGATGAGCCTGACAGGCAGGCCCCGCCTGTCAGCGTGAGAGAGGGAAAGAGGAAGGGGGCGCACGCGGGCTGGTTGTGCCGGGGCGAGCGGCTGATGGGCCGTGCGCGGGAGAGAGGGAGAGAGAGCGAGAGAGAGGGAGGGAGGGAGAAGAAGGGAATGCCGTGGGTCGGGCCGCAAGGGGAGAAAAGGAAGAGAAAACGAAGAAAGGGAGATGGGGTGGCCCAATAGAGAAAGTGAGAAAGAGAGAAAAAGGAATGCAATTCAAATGTTTTTGAATTTGAATTTGAAATTTAAATTCAAATAGCAAAACAACCAATAAAACAATGCAATGAGGCATGAAATGCACAAATCCTATGTTTCCTTATATTTCTTTTTTTATAGATAAAATAAATACTATTAAGTGAAGGTAAATGTTCTAAAATCAAAAGAATTTGAATGAAACCTTATGAATTCTAAATAAAACCTAGCAAAGTTTGTTTAAACTCCTAGTTTGAAAATTAGGGTGTTACAGCCACCGTCCTCGAGTACAAGAGGTCCATGAACCACGGATGACAATGGGCCATGGCTGCTCCTGCACTCACCATTGGGCTCATGGGAACAGCGTCAAGACGGTGGAATCTATCCACGCACCGGTTCAATCGGGTACTTAAGCTTACCGATTACCATATTCTCAGCATAGGGTTAGTATATTCAAACGCTTAACGAACACTACCACACATTGCGATCTTAGCATTTTTCTCTACTCGGACGGGACCTCAACCATGAGTACTTTACCACAGTCCCGCCCATCGACCTTATAATTGCAGTATGCAGTAAAACATTCAACTCCTATAATTCTCGCGAGTGGTAGGAAACCACTCGACTTTTATCGTACCTATTAGCAGAGCAACTACTCGAACTCTCTGTTCTAGTATTCAATACATTGGTGCCTAGGATCATGCAGCTAGGGTTCCAATTAACTCCTATAAACTTAAATGCACAGGTAAAAAGGAACAATAGTTGCATAAATTAAATACTGGGATCATGCACTGGGGCTTGCCTTCTTGAGCAAAACTAGTCGGGGGTTCTTCTGAATGTTGGTTCGGATCTTCAGCGACTTCTGTTAGATTCACCTAAGCTTCGCGCTGCTCACTCTCGGACTCGGGCACCAGATTGTAGGTTCCGTCAGCGAGAGTAGTCGAGTCTATATGAATGCACATGTATGAGTGGTTTTACTGGTACAAGATAATAATTATTGCACTATAAAGTAGTCAAAGCTCAAGTTAAGTAGTCGAGTACTTTATTTTCTTTTCCCTGGAAGTCATTTATCGAGTAATTTTTTGGATTAACTGACTTCATTAAGTGAGCGAGTGGATTGGCATATTGTAAATGGTCATCTCCCACAGGAAGCATTGGTTAACCAAAACTACTCATAGAGGTAGTTTCTGGGTTGCAAAACTACTTGTAGAGGTAGTTTCTGAGTTGAGATTTTTATGCAGAACTACTCGTAGACTTAGTTTTTGGGTTGAGATTTTTATGCAGAGCTTGTTACTTAAGTATAAACTCACTGTAAAAGTTTTAGCCATTTTTATTCAGCATGTTAATCATGAAAAGTTTATTAAACGGCTACTGCTAGGATCAAGATCTATCTACACAGAACAAACCATGCAAGAACTGGTGCTCAATTTTTTACTGAACAAACCTACTCGCATGAGTAGTTTACTGCAAACTTTTACAGATTTTTCTTATGCAAGAACAGAGGCTAACATTTTAGTTTAAAAAGGATCTAGCCTATAACAAAAGTACTCGAAACACCTAGCTATGCTTGGATTCAGAGCATGAAAATTTTGTGAAAGACTTTACTCCTAGCACTGAAGCTACCATTCAAAATTCATGAGCAGTTCTTTCTTGAAAGTCTTGGAACAAATAAAAGATATTTAAACTTGATTTAAATCTACAACTAAGATTATATGGAAACAGTTCAAGATCCTTTTATCAAGTTGTAGATCTTAACTTAAGGAGTCTAGAACATCTTAGTTTTTATTCTTATGGTTTTTCTGTGAGTTGTTTTGGATCTACAAAGCTAATACATTGGTTTTCAAAGTTCTTATTTCTGGTTTATAGATGAGTCCCTGAGATTTTACAGAAAGCTTCTTGGAAAGATTGAAATCGAAGCAATTGGATCCTTTGCACAGGGAAATAGCGATTGCTGGCAAAAATCCGGTGACTAGGGTTGCTGGTGGTGAGGGGTGAAGTGGGAGAGGCAAGAGGGGAAGAAACCGCACCTGTTTGAGGTCTTGCGTGGGGAAGGGGTGGACTGAGACGGCTTGGCGATGGTGGCACAGAGACGGCGGCGGGTGCGGATGGTGGTGGCGACGGTCCGGCGAGGAAGATGGCACGGGGACCGGCTGTGCAGCCTCGGGGTGAGGCGGGGAAGGTGGTGGGAAGGTTGGTTTGGACAATATGGGGGTGCAGTGGTGTGTTCACGCGCAGGTGACTGCTTGCCGGAGTTGGTGTTGGGGGCAACGAGCTTAGGGGTCTCTGGTGGGGTTTTTATAGGCGCGAGGAGAGGGGTAGTGGCTTGGGCTAGAGCCGCTGGGAAAGGCTCGACCAGGGGCAAAACCGGGGGCGCAGCCACCTTGCTGGCGCCAGCATCGCCCGCGGCAGAGAAATGCCGCCGAGGCTTCCTGAGAGGGTAGCGCGAGATTTTGTCGGACCGTGGAAGATTTTCAATGCACTGGCAGGCCCACATGCCTGGGTGGCCATAGCTGCGCCATGGAGCGCCCTTGTAGCTGGCCTGCTAGCGATGGGACAGGCACAAGAGGAGAGAGGAGGGAGAAGATGATGGGACTTATGTGCAAGAAAGAAAAATAGCGGGGGCCTAGGTGAAAAAATAACTAAAACTCATTCTTCCCAAGGTCAAATAAAAAATATTTGAATACCAATTTTGTTCAACTTTTTAGGAAAAATATTTTCTCTTTTATGACTATGTCCATTTGAGCAATGTATACAAAGTATTTTGAATTCCGAAAATAAGTATTTAAATGACATGTCATTTCATGTGAATTTTTGCACTGTTAGCCTTTGAGTTCAACTAGACTTTTGTTGCTCTTGATATGAAAGATGTGCCATTAAATTCTTTTAGAGTTAGTTGTGATCAACTTTGAAAGTTATAAGAGTTTGTTTGCAAGAGTTCAATGTTTATGCACATATACATATACACATATTCATTTGCTTGAAAGGTAGATTTGATAGGTTGTTTAATACTTCTCTTGC
The DNA here is from genome assembly GCF_002211085.1 of Panicum hallii. NCBI lineage: Eukaryota > Viridiplantae > Streptophyta > Magnoliopsida > Poales > Poaceae > Panicum > Panicum hallii. Next base: position 30,603,570 of record NC_038045.1, on the reverse strand, counting down.
TCTTTTATGACTGATTTCAAGATTTGTTTAATCTTTTGGATACCTAAGGTGTCACATTTACTCTCACCCTACTTGAACGAAGTTCAGATGCGTATACACATGCGAGTGCAGTGCGAGGCTCTCTAGTCGGGTAAGGTGACCTTAATCCACGACCCGGAAAGAAAGGGGAAAAGTTACTTGGGGTGACTCTTCCATGCTCCAGACGTGTGTGTTAGGTTTGCCTTGCAAGGTTAAGAAATTCGATTCGAATCGTCCGTTTCTCGCGGTAATTGAGATGGCTAAATACTTCTGCTACATAGAGTAACGAGAAGAACTGTGGCTATGATGAAACTTGTTGGATGATTAATTATTTTCCACCATGATTGGTTAGAGATAGACGCTCACTTAGAATGGTTAAATGAACTAGAATATTGAAAGCTAAAATATAAAATTAAAAACTTACTTTTTGTTGCTTTTCAGGAAAAAGAAAACCTAGAGCCTTAGAGCCATGCATACTTAGTAGTCGGTATTTACATATCACTAGTCGGGTAAGCTTTGCTGAGTATTAGTATGCTCAGTCTTGCTTGTGGTATTGTTTTCAGGTGTGTCTTTGAAGAAATGCTACCTGATTTGACTTGGCCGCGTACCTTGCCACCTGGTTGGTCCGTGAAATGGGATCCGTCTCCGCCAACAATGACTCTGCCAAGTGATGCCACGTATGGGCTTCATCGTGGTATCCGAATCGACGATAGATGAACATATTTTCCTTCCGCTGCTTTTAAACTCTTAATAAAGTTTTTATGTTGAACTCTGAAGTACTAGTTTGATGAACTCGGTTTGTAATAAATAATTGTTAGACTTGTGAGGTAAAAGCTGTGAAATGCTGTAACTTCTGGACTTACCTTCGTGCAAGTTAAGCGTACGTTTTGCTTCGATCGAAGCGGTCGCATCGAGATTTACCCGATAGACTGTCGGATTACTTCGTTTGAAGTGCATAGTAGCCGGTTCGTCTTTATAGATGATAGTTAGGGCACTCGATCTGGATTAATTGGGTTGTGTCACGCTGGATGACATTTGACAACCGATCGCGATGATCCATCGCCGGCGAGGAACAGCAGTCCCTGACTTAGCAGTCAAAGGACCGCCGCACGACGACCAATGCAAGCGTCGTCGCAGCCGCTCGGAGCCTCACTCAGACATTGTCGGGGAGGTCGAAGTGCTGGACGCGAGCACCTCCAGCGTGGCGCTCTGGACGAAGAGAACGACGCCGCACTTGGCGGCGCGGAAGCCGTCCCAGAGCGCGAACTGCAGGGTCCCGGAGACTGTCTTCCTCGCCGAGGCGCCCTCCCGCACGGCGGCCACCTCCTCCAGGCGGCGCACCACGTGGTGAACTGGGAGCCGTTGGCACTCGCGGGCTACGTCGGGGATTCGGATGTAGCACCATCCAATCGCAGGCAGGAGGACATGTGATGTAGATGACCGGAACAGTAAAAAGGAGTAAAAAGAAATTGCAATCCTTGCAAAGCTAATTCAGTGCCTAAAAAGAAGGAAACAATCATTGCCTAGTTAATTCATTGCCTTCGTGGGAAACTTGCATGCATGATCCGTGACTAATGCGAAGGAAACTTGCATGCATCCGTGATCCGTGATTCACTTGTATGGAAACAAATAAACCTGCATGGCGGAGGGCCGGGGACTGCGCATGCGACGGAAGGAATAAAAATGGAAGCGCAACAAGAGCGTGTGCGCATGGGCGGGTAAGTTTTTGCGCCGGTGAAAGAAACAGGAGAGGCAGAAACATTTTAGAATACGTTTTAGAATCGTAGGTTTTCCCGCTGGCCAATCCTATCGTGCATTTGATCAACGAAAACTGTTCTGATAAGTGGGTGAAAAAGTTTTAGGTAAAATGGTATTTCAATTATTTTGATTCTTTATAGTGTAGATATAGATATAGATATAGTGTAGATATAGTGTTGATAGAATCAGTGGGGCCAGTGAGAGAGTTGGGTGGAAAAGTTTTAAGTAAAAGGGTAGAATCAAATGTTTTGATTCTTTATAGCGTACTCCTTCCATATAGGAAAAGGAAGACGTCCTGGCGCCGTCGGCAGGTTGAGAAAAAGAAGATGTCGTGTGGACGTAGGGCTCTTTTGGACGCCGCTGCCCTTGCACGCGTGCTCCGGCTCTCGCGCCTAGTTAATACAGCCGCCCTGCTTGGGCTCCCGCGCCGCGTTTTAAGCGTGTGTTTGGTTAGGGAGCGGATCGGAACGGAGCCGCTCCGCACCCCTTTTCCCCGTGTTTGGTTGCAACTGTGAAGCGTCCCCCCATCAGGGAAGACTTAAAAGTGTTGGTTTATCAGTCCCAGGAGGCTGATAACACTTTTATTACATCAGATGGTACATCACCGTACAACTCTACGCGGTAATGGGCAGTGAAGCGCCACTATCGCGAGGATTACAACCAGAACCCACACAACTACACTAGCGACGAATAAAGGATCATCAGAGTCTTGCGCCATGCGGAATCCAACGGTGGCCTCAACCACAGGCAAGACTGGGTGCAGGACGAAACCCTACTCGTTGTCTTCGGGGATGTAGTCTGGGTCTTCCACTGTAAAAGTAAGAGAGGGGTGAGTACAAACGTACTCAGCAAGTCCAATCACACCCACGGAGGGGGGTATAACAGTAATCATATGCACAGGACAATCCAAGGATAGGTTATGGTTCATTTGTGAAAAACTCAACTGTATGCAAGGGTTCGTTTAAAAATGATTTCCAAAACGAGTTTTCTGGCACACGATTTTGATCCACACAGGATCCAAGTTTTAAACTGCTACCGGACTCCCCGTCCGCCGTAGCACACGGCACAACTGCCGGACACTTTCCAAACAACTCACGCCAGCCCATTCATTCCCAGAAAGAATCACTAGTTATGTGACCACACCATAACTTGCCCAATACCGTGGGCACGGCTATTCGAATAGATTTTAACTCTGCAGAGGTGTGCAACTTTACCCACAGGTGGGGTACCACAGCACGAACACCTTAGTGCCGGTGCAGATCCCAACAAAGCCATTACCCACCTTAGCTAGACCTGACTAGCCATCACGGGATCCATCAAGGGGTCACTCAACCTATCTCTGAGGTTTAACCAGGGCATAAGTCACACAGATCTTATCCCTTTTCCTCGATCACCCGTTGCTCTCAGCTCTCCTGATGGCTATCAGGCTAACTAGTGGGGTTTATGCTAAGCCGTTGCCCATACAACGGTCAAGTGGTTCGCACGACAAGAAGCTAGGTGAGATGTCACATCAACTCGGTCCTTAGGGGTGACAAGATGGATATCTCCCTTCCTCGCTCAACCACACAGGTACGAGCACACCAACGGCGTTTCACACAGAAATGCCATCCATCCCGTCTAACTCGCTTTTCAAAACCACATTTTATCCCTTCCCACACACACACATTTTCTTTATAAAATCAGGTGGTCAAAGTATGGTTGTCTCAAGCAAGGGTGGCTATCCTACCATGTTTTCAACACGCAAAACCATGCAATTTCATAAAACAGGCCACTGGGTTGTGTTTATAAAAACTAGGACAGAAACATGCATCAAAGGGCGGGATTGAACTTGCCATCGTCAAACTCTTGCGAGAAGTCCTGGTCGAAGCACTGTCCCTTGGGTTCGGGGTCGCAGTACTGATCCTCGTTTGCTTGGTCACGCTCGGGTCCTTCCTCGTTCACTCCGTGTCCTACGACGCAATCAAACAGGCACACAATCAAGCACAAGAAGTAAAAGCTTTTATCGTCGAGTTTGAATCGGAAATAATTTAGTTACGAAGGTCGGGGCAATATCTCTGGGTGGTTTCTTAATGGCATGGCTAGAACTATACTAGAAAGGGCGTGGTAAAGTTTCGGGTCGATCGGAGGTCGTTTCACACATAAAATGACGCGCTAAAGAGGGTTTCAGGGCTTAAACGGGGGTCCAGGGGCCTATTCACAATTACCTAAAGAGGGTAGGGGCTCATTTGCGAATACTAGGGGTATTTAGGGCATGCTAACGGGTGTCGAGTGTAATTAAGTTTACGTGGTGGGGGGCTTGGTTTGAAATATTAAAAGGAGCGGGGTTCCTTTTGTAAAAAGGAGTGAATAGGGGTGTTAGAGTGGGGGGGGGGCTCTTTGGAAAAACAGGAAGAGGGGAGGGGGCTTTGGGCAAAAGCCCCCCTTTCTTCCTCCTTTTGCCAGAGGAAAAATAGAGGGGGAGGAGGGAGCTCGGCGCCGGCCTCAATCCGGCGGCCGGGGCCCGGGGCGGCTCGGGCGCGTGGGGGGGAAAGGAAGAGGGGGCCAAGGGGAATTGATTCCCCCGCTCACCTTGAGCCGAGGTGGAGCGAGGGGGTCGGGCGACGGAGGCCGGCGGAGGTGGCCGCGGGAGCTCGGAGGGGCGGCGCTAGGCGTGGGGAGAGGAAGGGCTAGGCGGCGTGGCGGGTTGTGGGGGTGCCGGAGGTGCCGGAGGGGCCTATTTATAGGCAGCCGCGGTGGAGGGGCGGTGGAGGCCGGTGGGCTCGGCCGGCGGCGGTCGCGGTCGGCCATTAATGGAGTTTGGCCGCTCGCGGCCGTCGCGACACGGCGTGGCGGCGGGGCGCAGGCGCCGAGGGCACGTGGGGGGGTGCTGTGCGAGCACAGGGCAGCGCGGCAGGGGAGCAGCGGCGAGTGACGACTGGCGGCGCGGCGTCCATGCGCGCGTGCGCGCGCGGCGCGGCACGGCGCGGGCCAGGGGCGAGGGCGCGGCGACGGGCGGCGCGGCGCGACGCACGGCCACGCGCGGCGCGTGCGCGCGCGCGTGGGCGCGTTGCAGGGCCAGGCAGGGCGCGGGCGCGGCGCACAGGGCCGGCCGTGCAGCGCTCGGGAGCAGGGAAACAGGGAGAAGAGGAGGAGAGGAGAAGAGGGAAAAGGAGAGAAAAGGGGAGAAAGGGAAAGAGAAGAAAAAAAAGGAAATGGGGGAAAAGAAAAGGGGAAAGAAGAAAAGAAAAGAAAAATGGGGAGGGGAGGAAAGGCGACGCGTGTCGGCGGGATTCGCGCGCGCGGCGCACGCGCAAGGAGAACAGCGAGGGGGTGGAGGGAAAACGCGGCGGCGCCAATCGCGGCGGCAGCCGCGGCCGGTCGGCCACGCGCGCACTGGATTCGCGCGCTGTGCGAGGAGCGCCGGCGCTAATTGCGGCAGCGGTCGCGCGTGATCGTCGTGACACGATGGCGAGGGTCGAGGCGGTGCGCGTGGGGGAAGCCGTGCGTTGTGTGTCACAGGGCGGGGGACGTAACGCGCACGTGTGCAAAGGGGGTCAGGGTGTTACGGTGAATCCGTTTTTAATCGGAACCTTTAACGCGTAGCTTAGGCTTGAAATTCTTAGGGCGTTACAAACCTACCCCACTTAAATGAATCTCGTCCTCGAGATTCGGCTGGCTTCTAAATAGATGGGGAAATTCTTTCTTTAGGGCCTCCTCGCGCTCCCAGGTTGCTTCCTTTACTCCGTGTCTGCTCCATTGAACCCTGCATATCCGCACCTCAGAGTTTCTTGTCCTCCTAGTGACAGTGTCCAGAATTTTAACCGGCACTTCTTGGTACCGCAGATCCGGTTGCAGATCTATTGTTTCCACCGGCACGTGTTCTCCCTCGGGTACTCTCAGACACCTTCTTAATTGCGAGACATGAAATACTGGGTGTATATCCGACATTTCTTCTGGTAACTCCAGTCGGTACGCCACGGTTCCGACTTTCTTTAGAACTCGATACGGCCCAATGTATCGAGGGGCTAATTTTCCTTGTACCTGAAATCTTCGTGTCCCTCGAATGGGTGAGACTTTGAGATAGACAAAATCTCCCGGATTGAAACTTATTTCCCGTCTCTTCTTGTCTGCGTAGCTCTTTTGTCGGGACTGAGCCGCTTTCAATTTCTCGCGGATTTCCGCTACTTTCTCCTCTGCTTCTTTTATGAGTGCGGGCCCTACTAGCGCACGTTCTCCAACTTCCGACCACATTAAGGGAGTTTTGCACTTTCTCCCATAGAGAGCTTCGAATGGCGACATGCCCAGGCTGGCTTGGTAACTATTGTTGTACGAGAATTCCGCATAGGGCAGACTCTGTTCCCAATCATTTCCATAAGTCAGGACACATGCTCTCAGCATATCTTCCATAATTTGATTTACCCTCTCGGTTTGACCGTCAGTCTGTGGATGATATGCGGAACTGAAATCTAACTTGGTGCCCATGGCTTGATGCAAGCTTTTCCAGAACCTAGAGGTAAATTGGGTCCCTCTATCTGAGACAATTCTGCTAGGCACTCCGTGTAACTTCACTATGTTTTCCACGTAAAGTTTTGCCAGCTTTTCTCCGCCATAAGTGGTCCTTACGGGTATGAAATGTGCCGATTTAGTGAGTCGATCCACAATTACCCATATGGAATCGTGTCCCTTCTGTGTTCGGGGCAGTCCTACTACAAAGTCCATCCCTATCTCATCCCACTTCCACACCGGAATAGGTAAGGGTTGCAATAATCCTGCCGGCTTTTGATGCTCGGCCTTTATCCTTTGACAAGTGTCACAATGAGCCACGAATCTTGCAATATCCGCCTTCATTCCGTTCCACCAATATTTTTGCTTTATGTCCATATACATTTTGGTGGATCCCGGGTGGATAGAGTAGGCCGAGTTGTGGGCTTCGTCCATGATCAATTTCTGGAAATCTCCATTCTGGGGTACGCAAATCCTATTCTCGTACCATAACGTTCCTTTATCGTCTACCCTGAAGCCCGGCGCTTTGTTTTCTCCAGTTTGTTTGCAGATCTTCATTAACTCTTGATCCGAGCTTTGAGCCTCTCTAATTCTATCCTCTAGGGTTGATTGAACGCTCAGCACATGGCTCGAACCTCGAGGAACAATGTGCACATTTAATCGTGCCATTTCCTCGCGTAGGTTATCATCCTTGGGTCCATAAGTCTTCCTGCTCAGGGCATCGGCCACCACATTCGCTTTTCCGGGGTGGTAACGGATTTCCAAATTATAGTCCTTGACTAGCTCTAACCACCTTCTTTGTCTTAGGTTCAAATCTGACTGGGTGAAAATATACTTCAGACTCTTATGGTCAGTGTAAATCTCACACTTATTCCCAATCAAGTAATGCCTCCAAATTTTGAGGGCATGCACTACGGCTGCTAATTCCAAGTCATGGGTCGGATAATTCTGCTCGTGAGTCCTGAGTTGGCGGGAGGCATAAGCAACGACTTTCCCGTCTTGCATCAGCACACATCCTAATCCTTGTCGGGACGCGTCACAGTAAATGACAAAATCCCGATGAATGTCCGGTAGGGTTAACACTGGGGCGGTTGTCAACTTTTGCTTTAGTTCCTGAAAGCTTTTCTCACAAGATTCCATCCAAGCGAACTTCTTCTCCTTTTTAAGGAGTTCTGTCATGGGTCGAGCTATCTTAGAGAATCCATCGATAAATCTCCGATAGTACCCGGCTAACCCAAGGAAGCTCCTGATTTCACTGACGTTAGTTGGTCGCTGCCAATTGGAAACAGCTTCGACCTTCTCTGGGTCCACTGCTACGCCTTCCGCAGTCAGAATGTGACCAAGAAAAGCTACTCTCTCCAGCCAGAAGTCGCACTTGCTGAACTTGGCATATAACCTATGTGCCCTCAGCTTTTCCAATACTACCCGCAGATGTTGCTCATGTTCCTGAATACTCTTGGAGTAGATAAGTATGTCGTCGATAAAGACTACAACAAACTTATCCAGCTCGTCCATAAATACTTTGTTCATGAGGTTCATAAAGTAAGCAGGGGCATTGGTTAGTCCGAAGGACATTACGGTGAACTCGAACTGCCCGTAGCGGGTGACAAAAGCTGTCTTAGGGATGTCACTTTCTCTAATCTTGAGCTGAAAATATCCTGACCTTAGATTGATCTTGGAAAAGTACTTGGCTCCTTTTAGCTGATCGAACAGGTCATCAATCCTGGGGAGGGGGTACTTATTCTTAATGGTAACTTCATTCAGTGCCCGGTAATCTACACACATCCTCATGCTCCCATCTTTCTTTTTGACAAACAGAACCGGGGCTCCCCACGGCGACGAGCTTGGTCTGATGAAACCAATGCGTTGCAGTTCTTCTAGTTGTTTCTTTAATTCCGTCAACTCAGATGCCGCCATCCTATAGGGTCTTTTGGCTATAGGGGAGGTTCCAGGGATAAGGTCAATGACGAACTCTATATCCCTGTCTGGTGGCATACCGGGAAGTTCCTCGGGAAAAACATCTGGGTATTCGTTCACCACCGGGACTCCTTCTAAGGGCTGGGCTTCCATGTTAAACACCATTGGGTCAAATTTACTATCCCGGGTATGGCAGATCACTTGTACTCCTTCAGGGTTTGTTAGATGTACCACTTTGTCAGTACAGCCTATGAGGCCATTGTGTCGACTTAACCAGTCCATTCCAAGGATTACGTCTATTCCCCCTGACTTAAGTACTACCAAGTCCGCTAGAAATTCTACCCCACTTAAATTGATTCTTACCCGTAGACAGCCTAATTGACAATTGATGTCGCCTCCAGGCGTCCGGGTTAATAGGGGTGTTTTAGTAGTACCGTGGGTATTTTGTGTTTTTCCACAAAGCTCGAGGATATGAATGAGTGCGATGCTCCAGAATCAAATAGTACTGTTGCCAGAGCTGAGTTGACTAGGTACTCACCGAGCACTACTCCCTGAGCTTCTTGAGCCTCCTGCGCATCAATGTGGTTGACGCGGGCTCGTCCAAACGATTGCTGGGGCTGTTTCGTCTGCTGACTGTTGTCATTGTTGCGGACGGGCACTCGGTTGGCACCGGTCAGGGCTGGTCTGGATCCATTCACTGTGTTGGAGAAGGCTGACGTGGCCGGCTTATTCTTGGCATAAGGGCAATTGGCAATGTAATGCCCTACTTCGCGGCAGTTAAAACAGGCCCTGACATTGTTGTTGTCGGGGGTGGTCTGACTTGCATTGCTTTGTGGGGCCCTCGAGGTATTCTGGCTTCTAGGCGGGGCCTGTGATCCTGTCACCTGGGACTGAGTTCTATACTGCATCGGGGCCTGAGTTCCTGGTGCAGTATAGCTGGAATTTCTCGGCTTCTGGAAACGGTCTTGTTGGCGAGCCTTACTTTCGAAGAACTTGCGTTTGTTGTCCTTTCTTTCTTCGGCCTTGGCCCTTTCCGTGAGGATGGCCTTGTTCATTAGGGTATTGAAGTCCGGATAGATCTGGGGAGTAAGCAAGGTCCGTAGCTCCGGGCTTAACCCCTTCTTGAACATGTCCTGCTTCTTATCGTCGTCGTTCACTTCTTCCGGCGCGTACCGGGCCAATTCTATGAACCGGTGGGTGTATTCTTCCACCGACATGTTTCCTTGTTGTAGTGCGCGGAATTCATCCGCCTTGCGCTTCATAGTGGCCGAAGGGATATGGTAGCGGCGGAACTCCCTTACGAATTCTCCCCAGGTGATGGTAGAGGCATCTTCGACTGCAGCACAATAGTTTTCCCACCAGGATAATGCTGTTCCGGTGAGCTGGTGGGCTGCCAGTAGGACTTTATCCCGGTCCTGGCATTCGAATGGTTCGAGCTTCCTCTGAATTACTCGCAACCAGTCGTCAGCATCCAACGGGTTGCAGGATCCGGCGAAGGTAGGTGGCTTGGTCCTTAAGAAGGCCGTCAGCTTGTCGTTCATAGTCTGCCCTCGTGGCTGCCGGTTAATGAGGGCGTTCGCCAGAGTCTCCAGTATGAGGGTCTGGTTATGGATGATTTGTGCCAGGTCTCCGAGGGGTGGGGTGGTGGTAGTTGTTCTCCTTCTTGACTTCCCCCTCGGTTCTGGCTTACTTCTTGCTCTCCTTGGGGAAGGTCTTGTTCAACGGGGTGTGCTCCGACACTAGCGGCTACGGGGTTCCGGCCACGGGAGGCCCTCGCGACGTTCCGGGGGGTCACCTGTTGATTGGGTAAATCGGGGTTACGATTATGTGATGTTTAAGTTGTTTAATTCGTATATAGGGCAGAATTCACCTTCTGCCGGTATTTATATAAACAAGCAGCACACAACAAGCTAGCACACAATCGCAAACATACACAATCCTTTTTATTATTGCAAGGGGGGGTACAACTCGGGGGTACGACTAGGTCTCGTGCTACTCGGCCAGGGTCTCATCTTAAGGGTACGGCGTAAACAGAAAGGCTGGGGAGGGGCATCACTGGGATGGCGTCGGTCACTCTACTCGCGCGGTGTGTCTTCTCCCGGGACGGACAGGGTGAGAGGTTCTTGCTCGCCGTCTTCTGGGTTCCCATCGGTCAGGGGTTGCATCGCAGCATCCCCTTCGTCGGCAGCAGCAGAGCTTTCAGGGTTCTCGGGTGGGGCTCGTGCGCTCCCGAAGAGTGATCCCCACCCTATGACGGGTGTCCCGAGTAGAACGTGGTCTTCCCCTATCGCCGGGACTGGTGTTCCACTTTGGGTCCAATCTTGCATACGCCGGTCTCGGGCCTGTCTAAGGCTTTCTTGGGCGACAGCTTCACTACTGACCGCGGCTGCGGCTCTCGCCTCGGCATGGGCGGCTCGGATCTGCTGTATCCTCACCGCGAGCTCTGCTTGCTCGGCTCGATGGGTCTGCTCCCTTAGAAGATTGGCTTGCTCATCGAAAAGTTGGTCCAGGGCGGCTAGGTAAGTAGCCACTTGGTACAGGGGGCCTTCTTCGTGGCGACGTCGTTCTAGGTTTCTCATGCGCGCCTCCCAGACTGGGGTTCTGATGGCCGGCGGGAAGAACTTCGCTGGCGTGGGGGCGAGGTGTTCTTCAAAAATCCGGCACAAGTAACGGAGTGCTTTTCTGATGGCCAAGGGGTAGGTGTCTTGGTGCCTAAACCCTGTGGCGGTCGCGCGCCAGGGCTGGATGTCGGGGTAGCGGTTGCTCCTGGCGATGACCAGGATCACCCTGCAGCGGAGGGTACCATGGTGCTCGTACTCTCGGCTGTAGTACCTTGGGCGCTTCGTAACGCCAAGGTCTTCCAGTGTGTTGATCAAGAGGCTGGGGAATCCAGGTGCAGCTTGGCAATCGCCCTGGGTCCATCCTTCCTCAGCCATCTGAAACAGAAGTAGGGTAAACAACCTGGTACAGGTGCAAAAGCGAGTAGATGATATTATTACAACAAGGGTGGTACAGTTTTCGTGGTCATTAGGGTAGGGTTTTTGCTAGGGGTGCTAGTCCTATCATGGTGATTCTTCCTCGGTCCTGATAGAGCGCTTCTTTATTGGGAGGAACCGATCCATCTCGTTTTCGGTCTGAGTACCCTTATCCCAATGGGTTTCCATGGGTTCTTCTTCTTGTCCAAGTCCCCTCATCCGGGCAATCCAAGTGCGCCCTCTTCCCTCAGCGGGTGGGAAAAATCCCATAGGAGTCCACTGAAGGTGGTGCCTGTAGAGTACACGCAGCCGTCGCAGGGCTTTACGAGCGGCCTTTCGATAGGTGTCGGGGAAACGGAAACCAGCAGTGGAGATGAACCAAGGGTCCATATCGGGGTAGCGGGTGCTTCTCTCCACAAAAACCATCATGTCGCACCGAAGGGTGCCTCCGGCGAGGTACTCACGGTAGGCATACTCCGGCGGTTCCATAACCCCGACGCGTTCCAGGCTGAGCAACAGCAACTTGGGGAGGCCGGGCTCTGCGTGGCAGATTCCGCTAACCCATCCATTGCCAGCCATCTGGAACAAGGCAAAGACCAGTGGTGAGTGTTTGTGCAGAAAGTTTCTAGGCCAGGATAAGTTCTAGGGTCTGAAAAGGGGGTCTCGCTCCTAGGGTCACGTCCTATGGCCAGCCTTCGGCTCTGATACCACCTGAAGCGTCCCCCCATCAGGGAAGACTTAAAAGTGTTGGTTTATCAGTCCCAGGAGGCTGATAACACTTTTATTACATCAGATGGTACATCACCGTACAACTCTACGCGGTAATGGGCAGTGAAGCGCCACTATCGCGAGGATTACAACCAGAACCCACACAACTACACTAGCGACGAATAAAGGATCATCAGAGTCTTGCGCCATGCGGAATCCAACGGTGGCCTCAACCACAGGCAAGACTGGGTGCAGGACGAAACCCTACTCGTTGTCTTCGGGGATGTAGTCTGGGTCTTCCACTGTAAAAGTAAGAGAGGGGTGAGTACAAACGTACTCAGCAAGTCCAATCACACCCACGGAGGGGGGTATAACAGTAATCATATGCACAGGACAATCCAAGGATAGGTTATGGTTCATTTGTGAAAAACTCAACTGTATGCAAGGGTTCGTTTAAAAATGATTTCCAAAACGAGTTTTCTGGCACACGATTTTGATCCACACAGGATCCAAGTTTTAAACTGCTACCGGACTCCCCGTCCGCCGTAGCACACGGCACAACTGCCGGACACTTTCCAAACAACTCACGCCAGCCCATTCATTCCCAGAAAGAATCACTAGTTATGTGACCACACCATAACTTGCCCAATACCGTGGGCACGGCTATTCGAATAGATTTTAACTCTGCAGAGGTGTGCAACTTTACCCACAGGTGGGGTACCACAGCACGAACACCTTAGTGCCGGTGCAGATCCCAACAAAGCCATTACCCACCTTAGCTAGACCTGACTAGCCATCACGGGATCCATCAAGGGGTCACTCAACCTATCTCTGAGGTTTAACCAGGGCATAAGTCACACAGATCTTATCCCTTTTCCTCGATCACCCGTTGCTCTCAGCTCTCCTGATGGCTATCAGGCTAACTAGTGGGGTTTATGCTAAGCCGTTGCCCATACAACGGTCAAGTGGTTCGCACGACAAGAAGCTAGGTGAGATGTCACATCAACTCGGTCCTTAGGGGTGACAAGATGGATATCTCCCTTCCTCGCTCAACCACACAGGTACGAGCACACCAACGGCGTTTCACACAGAAATGCCATCCATCCCGTCTAACTCGCTTTTCAAAACCACATTTTATCCCTTCCCACACACACACATTTTCTTTATAAAATCAGGTGGTCAAAGTATGGTTGTCTCAAGCAAGGGTGGCTATCCTACCATGTTTTCAACACGCAAAACCATGCAATTTCATAAAACAGGCCACTGGGTTGTGTTTATAAAAACTAGGACAGAAACATGCATCAAAGGGCGGGATTGAACTTGCCATCGTCAAACTCTTGCGAGAAGTCCTGGTCGAAGCACTGTCCCTTGGGTTCGGGGTCGCAGTACTGATCCTCGTTTGCTTGGTCACGCTCGGGTCCTTCCTCGTTCACTCCGTGTCCTACGACGCAATCAAACAGGCACACAATCAAGCACAAGAAGTAAAAGCTTTTATCGTCGAGTTTGAATCGGAAATAATTTAGTTACGAAGGTCGGGGCAATATCTCTGGGTGGTTTCTTAATGGCATGGCTAGAACTATACTAGAAAGGGCGTGGTAAAGTTTCGGGTCGATCGGAGGTCGTTTCACACATAAAATGACGCGCTAAAGAGGGTTTCAGGGCTTAAACGGGGGTCCAGGGGCCTATTCACAATTACCTAAAGAGGGTAGGGGCTCATTTGCGAATACTAGGGGTATTTAGGGCATGCTAATGGGTGTCGAGTGTAATTAAGTTTACGTGGTGGGGGGGCTTGGTTTGAAATATTAAAAGGAGCGGGGTTCCTTTTGTAAAAAGGAGTGAATAGGGGTGTTAGAGTGGGGGGGGGGGCTCTTTGGAAAAACAGGAAGAGGGGAGGGGGCTTTGGGCAAAAGCCCCCCTTTCTTCCTCCTTTTGCCAGAGGAAAAACAGAGGGGGAGGAGGGAGCTCGGCGCCGGCCTCAATCCGGCGGCCGGGGCCCGGGGCGGCTCGGGCGCGTGGGGGGGAAAGGAAGAGGGGGCCAAGGGGAATTGATTCCCCCGCTCACCTTGAGCCGAGGTGGAGCGAGGGGGTCGGGCGACGGAGGCCGGCGGAGGTGGCCGCGGGAGCTCGGAGGGGCGGCGCTAGGCGTGGGGAGAGGAAGGGCTAGGCGGCGTGGCGGGTTGTGGGGGTGCCGGAGGTGCCGAAGGGGCCTATTTATAGGCAGCCGCGGTGGAGGGGCGGTGGAGGCCGGTGGGCTCGGCCGGCGGCGGTCGCGGGCGGCCATTAATGGAGTTTGGCCGCTCGCGGCCGTCGCGACACGGCGTGGCGGCGGGGCGCAGGCGCCGAGGGCACGTGGGGGGGTGCTGTGCGAGCACAGGGCAGCGCGGCAGGGGAGCAGCGGCGAGTGACGACTGGCGGCGCGGCGTCCGTGCGCGCGTGCGCGCGCGGCGCGGCACGGCGCGGGCCAGGGGCGAGGGCGCGGCGACGGGCGGCGCGGCGCGACGCACGGCCACGCGCGGCGCGTGCGCGCGCGCGTGGGCGCGTTGCAGGGCCAGGCAGGGCGCGGGCGCGGCGCACAGGGCCGGCCGTGCAGCGCTCGGGAGCAGGGAAACAGGGAGAAGAGGAGGAGAGGAGAAGAGGGAAAAGGAGAGAAAAGGGGAGAAAGGGAAAGAGAAGAAAAAAAAGGAAATGGGGGAAAAGAAAAGGGGAAAGAAGAAAAGAAAAGAAAAATGGGGAGGGGAGGAAAGGCGACGCGTGTCGGCGGGATTCGCGCGCGCGGCGCACGCGCAAGGAGAACAGCGAGGGGGTGGAGGGAAAACGCGGCGGCGCCAATCGCGGCGGCAGCCGCGGCCGGTCGGCCACGCGCGCACTGGATTCGCGCGCTGCGCGAGGAGCGCCGGCGCTAATTGCGGCAGCGGTCGCGCGTGATCGTCGTGACACGATGGCGAGGGTCGAGGCGGTGCGCGTGGGGGAAGCCGTGCGTTGTGTGTCACAGGGCGGGGGACGTAACGCGCACGTGTGCAAAGGGGGTCAGGGTGTTACGGTGAATCCGTTTTTAATCGGAACCTTTAACGCGTAGCTTAGGCTTGAAATTCTTAGGGCGTTACAAACTGGCTAGGAGCGGAGTGGCTCAAGATGCCAATATTCCTACGAGATGCGGAATGGGACCGCTCGCCCAAATCGGCCGGACGCGAGCGCTCCCGTTTCCGCGCCCGCCCCGCCCCCCCCCCACCGAGGATGCCGCGCACCCCCCAGGCGCAGGCGGAACAGAGCCTAGGCGCTGGCGCCCGCCGGCGGCTCCACCCCCCCCCGGCCGAGGATGCAGCGCCCGCCGGAGGCCGCCCGCCCCGGAGGAGGATGCCCGGTGCCCAGGCACGGGCGGAACAGAGCCCAGGCGCCGGCGCCCGCCGGCGATCCCCCCCCCCCCCCCCCCCGCGCCGAGGATGCAGCGCCCGCCGGAGGCCGCCCGCCCCGGAGGAGGATGCCCGATGCCTAGGCGCGGGCGGGAACAGAGCCCAGGCGCTGGCGCCCGCCGGCGATTCCACCCCCCCCCCCCCCGCGGCGGCCTAGAGCGGAATGGTTCTCCAACCAAGCATGGGATGGAATGGTTCTGCTCCACTGCACTCTCCAACCAAACAAAAAATGGAGCGGCTCCCTTCTGCATGCCAAACGTAGAACGGAACGGCTCCATTCTTAGAAATTGGAATGGAGCCGTTCCATCTAAGTTGGCTCTCCAACCAAACGGACCCTAATACCGCCGCCTCGCTCGGGCTCGCACGCTGCCATCATCGATCGTCCACCCACCAGAGAGCCGCGCACATGGAGAGCACACCAGAGGAGCTCCCGCCGGCGACGGACAAGTCGCTGTGGGAGTCGGAGGAGATCGCGCCGGAGTGGTAGGAGCTCGTCACGCCGGAATTGCAGGAGCCGGAGGAGGTCGCACTGGAGTCGGAGGAGATTATGCCAGAGTGGCAGGAGCTCATCGTGCCGGAGTCGCAGGAGCCGGAGGAGGTCGCCACGTCGGAGTTGTTGGAGCTCGCGTCGGACTCCATCACGACGGAGTTGCACGAGAGCCATGAGATCGCCAAGCATGGAATCGTGCGCACTCGCGATTGTGGCCATGCTCTCGCTGCAGTCTCATCCACGCGGAGTACAGACTCGGCGCCATGCTTCACGGCCTCGACGAGTTCGACTGCGAGCTTTTCATTCCCGATCTTGACAATGTCGTGATGGATGGCAATACTCTCATGTTACCTCCACAAGTGCTCAAGATACTCCACTAGAATACGCTCGGTAAGATAACTAGCTTTAGTTCTAATTAATTATTACAAGGATAGATGTCTCCACTAATTAAGCTAATTAGCATCATTCTAATTGTTTGATGCAGCAAGAATAGCCTCGGCTTCATGTAGCAAAGATGGTTCACAAGGGATAGAAGTTGGCAGCCGATCTTCTTTTTCTAATGTTTTTTTTCATGCGAGGAATCTTGAACTTGTTGCATCCTTTCACCTTCATAGGTTCCATCAAAACACTTTGTAGTGTTACAAACATTTGATTTGCTTTGTGTGCCGAATACTCTATAAATGCCTACAAAACAAGTGTGCAAGAAATTAATCAATGATCAAATTTGTTGTTGAAGAAACAATGAAACATATGTGAATAATTTACCTCTTGCACTGCTGGAACTAGAGCTTCTATTGTTCTTGCATTCTTCTTATATTGAATTGCTTGAAAAAAAATCCAAGTCAAGAATGTTGAAATCGGGAGAATTAGGTGGTTGACAAATTAGGCGAATATCGAATCCTTCTTGCTTAGTAGCCTCAAAAAAACTGGATCATCCAATTTTAAATGGGAAGGTGCATTATCTTGTTGAATGAAGATTGGTTTGCCCACATCTTATCTTGGCCATTTAGCTCGAATGGCAGGCAACACTTTGTTGATCATGAAATTTCTAATAAAGTCTCTTATGATCGATGTTATGGGCTTCATAACTAAGTCTCCACGGACACGGCCGGTTCTCCTATTACCTCTTATTGCTGGTTCATAAGTAACAAGTGGAAAACAATCAATTCTACCATCAAAAATACAATTCCCATCTTTAAACCTTGGCCGAGCACAAACACACAAGAACATGAGTCTAGGGATGTAATTCTTGTTCTTACAAGTCCGATAGGGATCGTCTTCTTCGGGTAGCAAATAATATTTTTCAGATTTTTGAGAGAGGTAGAACCATTTTTCATCAATGAACACAAAAACAAATCCTTAAACCTTGGATCAGCAAGCAAATCCCTATTAATCATATCAACACACCACTATCTAGAGTTCTTGTTAGTTTCGGTGAGATAAGATTTGATGCTACTAGAGTGGCGCCTAAG
This sequence comes from Panicum hallii, assembly GCF_002211085.1. Lineage (NCBI taxonomy): Eukaryota > Viridiplantae > Streptophyta > Magnoliopsida > Poales > Poaceae > Panicum > Panicum hallii. The sequence goes on along the minus strand of NC_038045.1, from coordinate 30,586,340 downwards.
CAAATCTTTTTTCAAATACTTTTGAATCTTCCACTTGCTCATGCCCAGTTTGTTACAAACATCCTCTATAGTTATTCTTTTCTTTAGATGAATGTTGCACAATGCTTTCAAATCAACAGGGATTGCTTTACGGCCAACTCTACCCTTCTTTAGACTAGAAACCACAACTGGAACAAAGTGTGCAAGTTGTATTTTACCTCGTTTCCATAAATGCTGAACTGACCGAACGTGGAGACCAAATTGATCAGCAACAATTTGAGTATCTTTCTTCCCTAGTTTCCCATTCTTACTTCTAGCCAACAAAACCTGGTAAACCTGCTTTCTAAGATCTTCTGACACTTCTTTCCTTCGTTGGTTCACTTCAACATTAGCCTCCACAACATGTTCTATTTAAAAAAACATTCATTATAAATCAGCATGTTTCAGTAGTACCAAAATTTTATAAATAGGCGCACAGCAAAACGCTCGAGGAGGGGAAACCAGTGGTCGCAAATAAATAGGCGCACGGCAAAACGCTTGAGCAGAGAAACCAGCGCCCTCTCGCCTTAGGAGAAGCAGCACAAACCAATCAAGCTGCCTACGTTTTGATAGCTAGAATGCCCCCGTCACCCTATTTAATATGAGAAAACTAATCTCTAATTAATCACTCTTTGGTATGCGCAGTCATGTCCTAAGTGACTTCTAAATCCTATACGGAGGAGTATATACAATTCCTCGTCGCCCGCCCGTGTCTCTGCTGGCAGAACCACGGACGGTTCGGCCGACTGGTGGGCCCCACTCGCTCCCTCCCTCGCGCTTGCCCCCTTCTGTCCCCAACCGCAAGCGCTCCTCCGCTGGGCCCCCTATCCCGGCGTCTGCATCTCACTCCGGACCGGCGGAGGCAGGCAGATGCCGGAGTAGAGGAGGTCGTCGTCGGAGCGAACCTCGAGCCGAGCAAGTACCCCGCCACCGCGTTCCCCGCCTCCCGACGCCCTCCCCTCGCTCCGCCTCGCTGCCCGCCCCCTCGCGCAAGGCCGCCGTCCCACGTCTGCAGGCCCACCGCGCGCCTCGCTTCGCCTCCACGCCACCATTCCTGCAGCGCCCGGAGAGCCGCCCGTCGACGCCTCGGGACGCAGCCGCCATTCCCCCTGCATCCAAATCGCCGGTGGCCCTCCTTGGGTCGAGGCCACTGGCCCAGCCGCGTCCGGATCGGCGCGCGGCCCGCCTCGGCTCAACGCCGCCATCCCAGCCGCGTCAGGAGCTCTGCGCGGCCCTCCTCGGGCTCGACGTCGCGCGGGACAACGCCATCCCCCGCGCGCACGACTCCGGTCCCTCGGCCGCCCGCCGGCGCCATGCTGGAGGGCCCATCCATTCGCCCTCCATACGCACTGGTGAGATCAGAGAAATAAACAGTGGTGGGGTTGAGGTCTTGTTCTTCGACCGCCAGCGAGTGTCCACAAGAATGTCCTCATCTGCTTCCAGTCCAATCCCCATCCTCATGTCAGTACTCGTGGACCGTTGGCATCGCAAAGAAGAGGTGGTATGGCAGATAACGGCAGGGCAACCACTCCCTCTGCAGCGATGCACGCAACCTCCACGCTTCTGTCTCCAGTCGTCGGCCTTGACTTCACTGGGTAAGAGCATCATGTTAATTTCCTGCTGTTATCCTATCACCACTGCGTAAGATCTGTTTGTTGAAATGCCTAATAGAAAGAATATATGCACAAACTGACACTAATTGGCTGATTTGTGCATTGCAGTGAGCAAGTCTACCTAGATGATTTGCTGAGTTCTCGCATTTTAGCTCAAGAATTCATCAGTGCTGATAGACTCATGAAGCGGTTTTGTCAGGTACGAAATACCTTGGATGGTTCCCCTGCTGCGGTAGACATTATAGCAATGTCCTGTAAGTTTTAATACTATGCATTGGCTGATTGGTGATCACATTCTAGCTACCAACAGGTTTTATTGAGGTCCATATAGATTTTGTTGGCCTGGTACTACCTATCAAAGATATTGTGAAAGGGAAGGTGAAGGTATAATGCTAATATTATAATTAAAAGGAAAAATAGATATATAGCAGATTATTATTTTCTCATGTCTAAAATCATGGCTATTATGCTGTCTAACAATTTAACTTCCAGTTTAACCACCAAAGAGTCGCGAATGGCTGGATTTCCTTTAGTATCAGAGTAGCTGTCATTGTGCCTAATAGGTAACAGCACACAATTCTTCCCAATACATGACCAGAAAATAAGTAAATGTTGTAAAGGGTCTTGACCCTCTTCATGAGTTATGTTATTCCGAGCATGCTATATTGCCATGTCCACATTGAGCTCACAGATTAGAAGGAAGAGTCGTTGGATCCACGCTCTGTAATTGTTCAACATCCAGCAACTCCCAACGCTGACTCATGACATCCCTCAGTGTCCTTGATTGCAGATACATGATCACCGCGTGAGTGACCATCTCATCTTCAACTCCACAAATTTCACATGCACCAAATCCAATTGGAGCCATGGATCTTTTCCTTTTGTAGCCAGTCCATCATCGGACTGTTTCCACCAAAAAAATTGACCTTTTTGTGGGACTTGTATATTATCTAAAACACTCTCCATATTGGACAATCCTCTCCCTTATAATGAAGCTTTTGGTTCAGTTTGTCATGATATGCACTTATGCTTTCTGCAGGCCATAACATTCTCAGGAGTTCTTATCTAGAAAGATATAATTCCCTTCTTGTGTAAAGAAATGAGTAGCATTCTGCAGGCAAGAAGATGCTTAGAAGTTCTTATCCGATATTCAAAAGCTTGCTATGCAGCTAACCTTGGTTTCCCCGAGTTTAACTTGTGTTAGCACAACCCTATTTTTTATTATCATTTGCCTTAAGCTCTTTCTTTAGTTATTGCCTGAAAATGTGGAAACAGAGCTACATGAGACAATTGTAATATCCGTTGGTACAGAAGTTATTTATATTGGCCTGTTGAACATCAGTGAACTGTATGACCAATCGAAGTACAGAGCATGGCTCTGAGTCTCTGACTATCTGTCAAGTAGATTGAATACCATTGTTTCTAATTTGTCCAGAAACTAATTGCTTCCTTATCGATGTCCTTGGTCCTCTCATGTTTTGTTTATAAATCATAGGATTCTGGCAGAATCATAGGATTCTGGCAGGTAAAATTGAGTTGAACCCGACTGAAGTTGATGATATTGTAGTTGAAACTGCCGTAGCTCGTGAGAGAAACTGTTCAGTTTGCACAGAGATCATTTCGGTTATGTAATATTTTCCCATTGCATTTACTTTTTTCCTGGGACCAGCATTTTGTTAACACAGCATGTATGTGTGTCAAATCCGTTCTACTACTTCCCAATGAGAGTGTTACAGTATGTCAAAAATGAAAAATGTTCAGGCTTTGTTTCCCTGCAACTTGATTAGTTTTGTTCTTGTAAGACTAAACATTGTGCCTTTCTTTTATATGGATATCTTAGCTGTCTGCTCAGCTATTAGATATGATGGGTGTAACGAACTGAACTGAAGATGGTTTCTCATGGCTCATGGGTTTCTTGAAGATTCACATGTCCTAATCTGCACCACTTGAAATATGACTCCTGGAATCCTGGTTGTGAGTATGGTAAGATAGACAATCTGCATTTGTCCAGGTATAGTCAGAGCTCCAATCTCAATCTAATAGTATTCTTTTACTCTTTACAAAGATATCTGGATGTCACGTACACACCCAGACATGTACCTCCTTGCTGTGAAAATGTAAGCATCTATTAGTTGCAATATAGAAACGGTTCATAATTGTAATATCCAAGGATTGTTTACAAAAAGTACATTCAAGGAAATTTAAAGATTCTTTCTTTACTATCTTTGTGATCTCAATTTTTTTGGTGTCTAGGATGGATTGCTTAAGTTATTTGTTTACATAATAGCCCAGGTGATTTACCCAAATCCGTTTGGTGTCTAGTGAGAACTCAAAAATAATGTTTCTTCGTGCTCTTTTTATTGCGTTGAAATTTTTTTTATTCCCGTAGCAACGCACGGGCACAGACCTAGTATTATCAAATTAGTCACTGAACAACTACCCACCACTGAATAAAATGATCTTTGAAAGATGCTACAGTAAACATGTTAATTTATGCCACTTAATTCTTGTAATTCATGCCCTCTATGGATCTTGGCTACCTTACGCCATCAAAGCAACTCAGGTTCCGTGTGTTTTTTGGGCAGTGTCAGCATTGTCATCAGGAATGGTGTAGAAGGCGAAGACTAAATGGAAGGGCCAGAAGGCGAAGGAGGTGGAGGGTTCTGGCTTCAAGCTTTGGTACATGGGGATAACTTCGGGTAGGAATGGTGTAGGCATCTTGATCGATAAGAGCCTTAAGGATGGAGTTGTAGATGTTAGGAGGCAGGGCGACCGGATTATCCTAGTGCGGTTGGTCATTGGAGATTTGGTTCTGAATGTGATCAGTGCCTATGCCCCTCAGGTAGGTCTTAGTGAGAGCTCCAAGAGTCAGTTCTGGGAAGACCTCGATAGCATGGTTAGTACCGTGTCTATCAGTGAGAAGCTCTTCATAGGAGGAGACCTCAATGGCCATGTGGGTGCGACTAATGTAGGATATGAGCGAGTACACGGGGGTTTCGGGTATGGTAGTAGGAACGAGGGGGGGGAGGATGTTTTGAATTTTGCGTTGGCCTACGACCTGCTGTTAGCGAATACTCTCTTTAGAAAGAGAGTCCCATCTAGTGACCTTCCATAGTGGACAATACTTGAGCCAAATCGATTTTATCCTTGCTAGGAGAGAGGATAGACGTGCCTGCTTAGATTGTAAGGTGATACCTGGGGAGTGTGTTGTCCCCCAACACAAGCTTGTGGTGGCGGATTTTCGTTTTTGGGTACGTGCCCACCGGGACAAACGTGCCAAGATTGCGAGAACGAAGTGGTGGAAGCTTAGAGGGGAAGAGGCACAAACGTTTAAGGAGAGGATGCTAGGCGAGGGGCCTTGGGAAGAAGGAGCATATGTAGATGATATGTGGCTAAAGATGGCGACATATGTTCGGAAGGTGGCCTCAGAAGTGTTTGGTGTGAGTAGGGGAGGCAAGCAAGAAGTGAAAGAGACTTGGTGGTGGAATGACGAGGTGCAAAGGGCTATTAAGGAGAAGGAGTGTTTCAAACGCCTTCACCTCGACAAGAGCGCAACCAACATCGAGGGCTATAGATTAGCGAAGAGGTCTGCAAAGCGAGCTGTAAGTGTAGCGAAAGGTCAGGCTTTTGATAACCTTTATCAACGGCTAGGTACGAAGAAAGGAGATAAGGACATTTATAGGATAGCTAGGGCCCGCGAGAGGAAGACAAGGGACATAAACCAAATCAAATGCATCAAGGATGGGACAGATCGACTTCTGGTGAAGGATGAGGAGATCAAGGACAGATGGCGAGAATACTTCGACAAGTTGTTTAATGGGGAATATGAGGGTCCTACCTTCGAGTTGGACGACTCATTTGATGATACCAACAGACGCTTTGTGAGGAGGATTCAGGAGGCAAAGATCGGGGAGGCTCTGAAGAGGATGAAGGGAGGTAAAGCAATGGGTCCCGATGGCATCCCCATTGAGGTGTGGAGATGCCTGGGCGAGAGGGCGGTAGTATGGTTAACTAAGCTTTTTAACCTAATTTTCCGGTCAAACAAGATGCCGGAGGAATGGAGAAGTATATTAGTACCGATCTTCAAGAACAAGTGAGATGTTCAAAGTTGTACTAACTACCGGGGGATTAAGCTGATGAGCCATACGATGAAGCTTTGGGAGAGGATTATCGAGCATCGCCTAAGAAGATTGACAAGGGTGACCCAAAACCAGTTTGGGTTCATGCCTGGGAGGTCGACCATGGAGGCGATTTTCTTAGTACGACAGTTGATGGAGAGATATAGAGAGGAGAAGAAGGATTTACATATGGTCTTTATTGACCTAGAGAAGGCGTATGACAAAGTATCGAGAGACGTCATGTGGTGGGCCTTGAAAAAACACAACATCCCAACTAAGTATATTACCCTCATCAAGGATATGTACAAGGATGCGATGACTTGTGTTCGAACATGTGATGGCGATACCAGTGACTTTCCAATTAAAATAGGACTACATCAGGGGTCAACATTGAGCCCTTATCTATTTGCTTTGGTGATGGATGAGGTCACAAGGGACATACAGGGTGATATCCCTTGGTGTATGCTCTTTGCTGATGATGTGGTGCTAGTTGATGAGAGTAGGGTAGGGGTTAATAAAGTTAGAGCTGTGGAGACACACGTTAGAGTCGAGGGGTTCAAACTGAGTAGGATCAAGACCGAGTATATGATGTGCGACTTTAGCCCGACTAGGCATGAGGATGGGGACGTTAGCCTCGAAGGTCAAGTGGTGGCCAAGAAGGATATTTTCCGGTATCTAGGATCAATACTTCAGAAAGATGGAGACATTGATGAAGATGTTAGACATAGAATTTCAGCTGGTTGGTTGAAGTGGCGGCAGGCTTCGGGCGTCCTCTGTGACAAGAAGGTGCCACAGAGGCTAAAAGGTAAGTTCTATAGGACGGCGATTCGTCCGGCGATGTTATACGGTGCTGAATGTTGGCCTACAAAAAGGCGACATGTCCAGCAACTGAGTGTAGCAGAGATGCGTATGCTGCGTTGGTTCTGCGGGCATACAAAAAGGGATAGAGTCCGGAACGAAGAGATTCGAGATAGGGTCAGGGTGGCACCTATCGAGGAGAAGTTGATTCAACATCGGTTGAGATGGTTTGGACATGTACAACGGAGGCCTCCCGAGGCGCCGGTGCGTAGTGGAGTTTTAAAGCGGGGCGATAATGTAAAGAGAGGTAGAGGTAGACCTAGACTAACTTGGGACAAAACGGTTAAGAGAGACCTTAAGGAGTGGAATATCGCTAAGGAATTAGCTATGGATAGGAGCGCTTGGAGATTAGCAATTAACGTACCTGAACCGTGACCTTTGTTACTTTTTGTTTAACCCCTAACTCTTCCTTTGGCTTGTGCCCTTTTTGTGTTTCTTATTCTTATTTTCCGTGGGTTTCATCTCTAGCCTACCGCAACTTGCTTGTGACAAAAGGCTAAATTGTTGTTGTTGTTGTTGTTGTTTGTCAGCATTGTCATCAGGGCGCATGCAGTGTATTCAGCACTGGTTGACAAGGTCTACTGTTGGGCAAATTTCAGGTATGATATTGAGAATGCCCACCCTATTCATTTTATCTTTCCAATGATTATTTCCTGATTCCCAAATCCTCATCCCCTTTGAAAATCTCTATTTACCAGGTTTACTAGATTTAAAGTGCTTCTCGCACTGCCTTTTTTGTTAGCTCCTTTGAAATCTGAATTGCATGCTTCCTCCTTTAAAATACCTCCGAATACTAGCATGATAATATTTCATGATATCATGCAGCTTTTCTGAAAATTGGAACTTCAGTGTTTCTACAAATTGAAACTCCAGTTATTTATCATGCAGATTTTTCTGAAAACTGAAAGTTCAGTGCTTCTTTGCTGGTATCCTATCTAGGAATTTGATTATTCTTCCATATTTGTTTGGAATGTCTGGAATATATGGGAAATAGTTGGTAATAAATTTTAGGAACTATTGCAATAAGTCGGTTTAAGTGACATATGATGAGCTTGATCTTTTGTTGAGATTGCTGGTACCTCGTAGGAAGTACTCATGGGATGTGGGAGGCCGGGGCTTGGGTTCCCGGCGGCGGCGAGGTTGAGACGCCGTGCTGGTCGCCTGGCGTCTCGAGCGTGCGTGTGAGCGAGAGAGTGGAAGAGATTAGATCAATCTCCAGCTAACCTTCATTCAACTTAATTGTTCAGTACATATAGCAATCGTTCCACAAATCACTAACAAACTCAAACAAACCGAAAGGAGCCTAACAATCCAATCCTAACAAGCCGGATCCTGGTTGCCGAGGGTCCGATGTTGTCGCGCCCGCGTCACGTCGGCGTCCTAGCCACTGCCTTGCTTCCTCCTCTGGTAGACATTCCCCACCATAACATCTTTCAAATGGCATGCTGTTGATGCCTTATTTTCTCATCAGGCAAATCAGACAATACAATATTTGAAATTTGGAAGGAGAAGGAGATATAGCAGATGGAATATCAAGACCCAGGTCACCAAAACTCATAATTTCAGTTTCAACATATTGGAAAGTTCGTAGGTTTTCAGAACAATACAAGCATGTTTGAAAAACTGCTGTTATTTAGTAAGTATAAGCTATAACCTAATTTACATTGTTCCTAAAGCATTGCAGTGCCTTTTCTGGAGGAAATTAAACAGGTCCTGCTTTCCTGTGCAGAGATCATCACTATTTTTTCTCTCTTTCATCCTGCTTACCTAGGAATGGTATGTATTTCTTGGCAATTGGAAGTGTAAGAAAACTTCAAGAGAGGAAACGTGCTACTGCTTCCTCATCAGGTATCCTTGCAGTAAATTCATTAAACTAAATGGCTCTTGCAATGCAGCATACAAATAATATATGCTATGAATGCCAACACATACACTCAGTTTATTCAGCACTATAATAGGTCTCAAGGTAGTAAAAGATGAAATTACTCAATCTGTACTGCTTGTGCTACTAGCAGCTTCTGTGTCCTGAATGCAGCTAATCATATCGGAGAGGTGAAGGTGTACCTAACTTTATTTCTTGGTGCTGAGATGGCTGCTAGCTTGCTAATGAGGTTTTCTTGAAATAGGGGATGCTAGAGATCTAATGGAGAGAGAGAGAGAGAGAGGATGTTCCATACATGGTTGACGCCGTGGTCGTCCACGTCATGATTTAGAGTTGTAAACTTGCATCAACAACATGAGGTAATATGCGTGCAGCATGCACTCTCCTGCCATGTTTTATTGTTTTGCATTTTGAAGTCCTTTATTCCCATTATTGATCTGTTGCCTTAATATAAAGGATTAGCATTTTTATTAATAATAAATTATGTGAACTGCAATTGAAAGATTGCTCAAGCTGATAACAAATGAATATGCTAATTTCTGAAAATTACTTACACTTGTTTGCAAAGTTTTAGTTGAGTTGTCATACTTTACCGGAGTTTTCATTTGGTTTACTCGTTTAGGATTGCAAATAATTTGTAGGTCATATGAAAGCAATTAGGGTCGCATGGAATATTGGATTGAATTGATTGAGACATAGGTGTACAATATATATATAGGGTGAGGAGATCTTGAGGTTTATAGAAATAACACCAAAAGAGATCTCCTTGTACCTCTCCAACCAACTATACCACGGCTGGCCGGCTATACATGCCTGGGCGTTGGGCCTACACACACGCATATGTGCCTTGCTAACAACATACACCATGCTACTAGGGCAGCCCGAGAATGCCAGCGAGACGCTAAGTGCTATGCGACATAGGACAAGAAGATTATTCAGTTGTTAATTGAGGTTAATGTTTTTGAAATCATCATGTTCATAGATCAGAAAAGCCTACGCGGAAAAGAAAATGATGTATTTTGTTGAGTGCATTAGCTTTTTTTCTTCTAGGATAGGCTATCTTGTCTAATCAGGATGTCCTTAAACTGTTTTATTTTGATTCTAACCATAGCGGCTTTACAGATTTGTTAAGATATTGAGTTTGATTTCTACCTGTGCAGTTGTGCAGCTACCATGGATCCCCGTTTGAGTGAGTGGACGCGCTCCGAAGCCGCATCCTGTGCTAACAAGGATGGCAGCGCGTGGCAATTTCTGTGCTCTAAGGTCGTGATCGTGATCCACTTTGGCATCCTCAGGCTGCATGGGCATCATAGTTTCAGAAAAGATAAAACGAAAAGAATGTTATGAATATTATATAGCTCAATTCCCAATTCCATTTTACATTTCCAAAGAAGAGGATACCTTTTTTTTTTTGAGGTTTATCGGTACGTACGATACTTAATGCCTATCAGGCAGGGATCAAAACCAATTTCATTTGTTTTTATTTTTGAGGATTAGCTGGAAATTGATTATTCTCTCTTCTGAATGCATTCAGGTTGTGAAGACTTCCTAACTCATTACAAGTGGACTTATGGCAGCCATTGAATCAACTATGATGCAATTCTAATTTTTTACTGATATTTCTTGCTTCTGAAATAAAAGAAATCTAGATTCAATAAAAGTTAAGTATTGCAACATTTTGACTTCTTTGGCAACTATTGTGTGTTGTATGGATATAAAACATGTACTCAATAGTAATATTTTAACATGTACGTGCCGCACGTGCACTTTACTAGTTAATGAAAATATGGAATGTGTTGCTACTGAAATCATTATGTAGTGCAATGTTATATACACTTTTGGTTCCATCTTCTATCCTACCAAGTCACAACTATTATTGCTGCACTAATGACAGTTGCAAATGCATATTTTTATATTCAGTTTAGATGCACTAATTATTGAAGCAACTTTATTAGAAAATTGATGCATTGTCAGATACAGTTTGTGATACGGCATATCCAGTTGCGAAACAGGTTATATTCAAATTACTTTTATTCAAGTTGTTAACTTTGTAGATAATTTACTATGAGAGGATGAGAGGAGTGTCTTTTCTGTGAGCAATTTTTTCTCTGGAAACTTGGCATTGAGCCATGTCCTCAAGAGTGTTTGTTGTGGCTTGGGGTCGTGGTGTCATCCAGAGTGTTAAGTCAACGTTACTGCATCTGAAGGAACGTTTTTGGTAGAAATACTTTTACTGGAGTTGTCTAGACTTCAACACTAGATAGACCTATTTCGTATACTGCACTGTCTAACAGGCACGCATGTTTGATAGTTGCTCAGGGCCACATGATACTGTGTCATCGGTCCTTTTTGTCTTTTGAATAGGTGCTTTTCTTATATTAGCTAGTATGCTGTTATATGTATATATATTAATTTTTCAGAGTTAAGTACAAACTCAATTTGTGATGTATCTAGTAATGGAGGCTATTAAATCTCTGTTTAAAAGCCCATGTGCTACCTTCTTTTGTAGTGAGTGTTTTTGTCTATTCCATGCAATTCGGGGTGTCAGGATGGTCCCGAGCCTGACGAAATTCGGGGTGTCAGGATGGTAGAAATACTAGGGAGACATGCGCGCTACGCCGCGCCGGTAGGATGGAGCATCTGAGATGGTGTGACGCAGATGTTCCTTTGTCCCACATGTGGAATCAATAACTTAATGAGGATTAATGAGGATGAAATGTATAATTGTTGAAATAAATACATGGAAGGAAGGAGTATATAGAATATGGCCATATGGAAATATGGAATGTAAGCGTGTCAATTCCAGGGAAAGACATATAATGCAATCATATGCAGTGTGAGGATTAGATTTTTCAGTCGTTGCTTCCTGTTCTTGATGCAAATGAGACAAACAATATTTGTGTGACTTGTGTATCCAGCACACAAAGTAATTTCATAGGAGACCAGTATGGCAGTGAACACAACAATATTGTCAAATTTGAATCAAACATAATGTCAGATAATTCTGATGGTACGACAAAAATAGAGCAATTACAAAACTGCACTTATATCTGGGCTTTATAGCGCAATTAAAAGAAAAGGAATTGAAGCCTGCTTCCTAAGTCCTAACACATTTTCTTGAGTATTTGATCCTCGGCAGCTAGCCTGCAACTCGGTGGAGCTCCTGAGATGCCTCCCATTGACGGTGGCGTGCACTTTGCCACCGAGGTGCGAGGTTGCCCAGCACCAGGGGTATGACCTCATGAAGTTGTAAAGGTTGGCACTTCTAACAGGCCTTGAGGAGTTGGCAGTTTTGAACCTTTGTCAGCACCGGCGCTGCTCTGGGCAGCGGTGGCGGCAGCACCACGAGATGCTCAGCGCCGATGATACTAAAAACTAACCGTTTAATGCTGATTTTGAAGTAAAGCTGCGCAATTAGAAAAAAATTACTGCATGTAAATGAAACCAGATCCAGCAAAGGAGGAGGCACATCCACTCACGCACCATCATTGGTTTTCGGAACTGTCCTTGTTATGTCAGTAGCAAGACCGGATTTGGAATGAGAAGGAAGAGAGGGAAACTGATGAGGGGAGGTTAAAACTGTCGCCGACGATGCCACCGGTCAATCCTTCACGGCTAGCGGAGTGGGGTCGCAAGGTGGAGCGCCACCGGGGAGAGAGGCAACAACGAAGTGGAGCCATGGTGTTGTCAATTTGTTTGCGAGGCAAGGAGGACATACCGTCACATGATGGGCTCTCTGTTTTCCCACCGCACGAGGCAGACGCGGTCACAGATAACGTACCGTGTAGCAATTGACGTATCACACACGGTAGTTCCTTTTCTACTCGCATTTAGAAATTTTTTACTCACCACAGTACTTGATGGTCTGGAGGCTTCCGTTTTCTTCGGCGATAAGAAGGAACATATTTGATCTTAAGCCTGCGCTCTATGGCATGCTCCCGGATTTCATTTTTATTCAGATAAAAGACGGGGTAAGTTTGGAGCCTGCTGTATCCAAGGTATTTATATATGTCTCTTTTCCTTCAAATATCTTTATCTCATATATGTACATACGTGTATGTAGAGAAACTTCCTCATGCATACATTGTATCCAAATTAATATTCCAGTTAACTTGTTACCATCATAGTTTATACAATGGCATGGCAAATAAAGATTTTTTTGGGATTCATGTCGTATTTACTGGCACACATACACTGACATAGTTATACAATTTTTGTTTTGATAGTTTTTCTGCTCTAGTCCTTTGTTAGCAATAGTTGCATGATGTTTTATATATCTACTATTCTTTTCATAGATGAGCCTACAGGAAAGTAGCTATTGGACTGGGGTGCTGGTAAATTTGTTTTCTGGGAACTCGGCATTGAGTCTTTATTTATAGCATCGATAGAAAGAATGTGCAGGGGTGGATTTAGGGGTGGAGCCCCCCTACTGTTGAGTACCTCCATCAAAAGTAAAGAAAGAATATGAAGAGAAGATGGAAAAATAAGAAAAAGAAGGATGGAATGGTGGAGATGGAGGAGGCAGAAGAAACTAGCTCCCTCTAAATTTAACCTCTACCTTCACCGCTGGCCTATGTGGTGATATGGAGTGTTATGGACGCTTATGTGGGCCAGACTTATCATCGGCAGCGTCGCAAGAGGAAAGAGGCCGTAGCATCTACATCATCATCAGATCAGCAGGCGTAGGCAGCAAGGAGTTTAGTTAGTTGGCCAAGGGATAGTTTGTTAGTAGTTGTTAGGGTCTCTAGATTTGGTAGTTGGGCTCGGCATCATATAAGCCAGCTCCTGTAAAGGATGGACAGGAAAGAATTGAGAACAGATCTCCTCGGTGGAGGGGATCTAGCTCAAGCTGCCCTATGTACTTTCCTCGTTTTGCATCTAAATAAGATTCATCCCTGGCCATATCATGGAGTATCTGTTCTTGGAAGGTATGTACCGATTACTTTGTCTCTAGGATCTTTTTTGAAACAGTCTAGGATTTAGGTATCGGTATTTCTATCTGTGGTCATCTGACTTTGTGTTGATGTTGAGATTTTTTTCCTACAAGGCTACAAGAAACTATTTTGTTTTTCGGCTCGAAGTCCAGCAAACATAAACATTTGAAATGTTTTTTTTGGTGTTTGTATGAAATTAATTGTGCCTTACTCAAAGATAGCCAATATTTTTTATTTCTATGAGCCCATGTAGAGTCCGTCTAGGTTGCTTATTAGGTACTTCAGGTTTTACACGTCAACAACAATTCAAATCAGATCTTACACGGGCTGTGAGGGACAGAGTGAAAATTCGGGTGTCAGCGTGTCAGGCTAAGGGAAAAATACCCAAATTCATTAGCTTCTGTCAAGATCAAAGGACTTGAGTGTGATTCTGATACCTGACACCGATATTTTCGTTTGGCAACCATCAGAACCGTTGATTAATTATTTAAGCGTAAAAAACTGGGTATCAGGATTAGGTAAAATACCCGAATACTCCAGGAGACATTCCCCCAAATAAAATGTGTAACAATACAAGAAACAATTGTGGGTCCTCGCGTCTGCCGTCTCCCTAATCGAGCTTTCAGATTACTAGTTTCAGATTAGACGCCGAAAGTCCCAAAAGACCAAAACAGAACTGCCGTTTCCCATTCTCCTTGCCGGAGGGGGAAAAAAAAAGAAGCCAGTGGCGGACCTAAAGATTAATCCGGTAGGTTCGGGTACTCTAAATTTCAGCCCAAAAAGTTCTATACTTCAAAATTAAAGTCCAGACTTGAGAAATGGCCCAACAATTCCTCAGTCCAAGAACTGACCTCTCCCTCAGCCCAAACCCCACGTCTAGCCGTCTCCCACCCTCCCTGCCACCTCGGCTTCCCCGAGGGCTCCGCCAGCCGCCGCCACCCACGCGGCCGCGCCTCCCGCAGGCGCCGTGCGTGGACACGTGGCAGCGGCAAACCCGGCGCGCCTGCGCCCGCCGCCTCACGCGCACCCGCGGGCCGCCCGCCGCCCCGACTGTCCGAGTCGGCGCCCGGTTGCAGCAGCTAGGCAGCTAGCTGACCAGCTCCATTTTCCACTTGCAATCCCCTCACTGGTCGGTACTTTTTTTTAGAAACATGAAACGATTTTGTGATTTCATCTCAATCTCACTTAATGGAAACATAATTCATACTTTTATGGCCATGAGGAGGTGTAAAGCGAAAGCATTAGACTAGAATAGAATTGTAATATTCTATTTATGTAAGATTTTATTGATGGTGCAACTTTTTATATTGTAAACTATTCGATCAACTAATTTATTGAATTGAATGTATTATGAAATTTGTTTACTTATATTATTGTAAGTTTAATTATTATATACCAATGCTGAAGTACTGTTAGATTATACCGGATTGCGCTTTGAAATTTTTTTTTACCAGAACTGCACTAGTTTCAATTTCTGGGTACGCCAAGCTGTCCAAGAAGCATGGCCAGGCACAAGGAGCCATCAACCCCGGCAGCCGGCGGGACGCCATGGAAGAGGCGACTACGCTCGCACCACGCGACCCCTCAAAGCTTGTTCTCGCGGAGGCTCCCATCCTGTGCCAAGAACCGGGGCGAGGCGGAGGAGCCCCAGACTGCCAAGAAGCCGGCCGCCCCCAAGAACACGCGGAGATGCGGCGGCTGCCGTGCTGAGGATGCCGAGGCTGCGCGGGTGCCGAGAGCGCCCCCTCGCCGCTCGCCGCGCCTCGCCGGCAGGGATCTGGAGCACCCGATTGTGATAGACGAAGGAATCAAGGTGGGTGGGTGGGTGGGGGGGGGGGGTGCGTTCTCGATCGTTGGGGAATGGGTTCGGTTAGGGGTACGATATGCGTTATTTTCTTGATTGGTTCCTGCTTTTTAAGAATTAGAGGGGAAAAAGTTCTATGATTTGGCCCCTGATTTAGGCTCTCTTTTAAATACGATTGGATAGTAAGTAGTAACGCAATACAAAGGATGTCATGGCTGTCAAGAAAAATCTTGTTCTGTCTTATCTGTTGCCATCTAAAATTATTTTATCCCACTGCTCACGAGTAATAGTTCATAAGCTGTTTCTTGATATCTATATCTTAATATCATTTTGATCTTGTTCATGTTTATCCCATCCTAATACTAGCATGTTCATTAGTTTGAGATCTCCAGTCAGATCACATTGGATTTGTAGATTGTAAGACGTGGCATTATAATTTCGGCTCACCCTTGTAGGAATGTGAGGTCAGGGATAATCAATCAACAATCACACCACTGCGCAGATCCCCACGGTTCCATCCAGCTGGTAATGGTTTGGGCAAACAACTGCTGCCTCAGAGTCCCCCTGAAGTTACTCATAACCGAAAGACTCCAAATGCTTCAGGGAAAGATAAGAATATAACTAACCTTAGGAGTAGCCAGAGAAATGCTGCAGCAAAGGCTTTGCCAAGGACAAAAAATGACAAGGAGCCGCAGCCACTGTGTTCGAATTCCCCGGATATTCCTATCAGGCAACAGATTGCAGATCTATCTTGCAAAAAGAAAGAGAAGAAACAGCTAAACTCCAACCATTGTGAGGTGCTAACTAGAAAGAGGAAGAGAGGCACTGAAGGCAGATCCTCACCAAAGAGACAAAATTACCAGGACCTCCAATCACTGCCTCCAGGTAGCCAAGAAATTGCAACTAGCAATGAAACCAGAAAAGTCAGACACCAAAAAGGTAAAAATAAAAAGGATTTGGCTTTGGTGGTGCAGCCCAAAATTGGGGATGATAGACTGATGAACACTGAGGAAAATAATGAAGATCCAACTTGGACTGAAAGAGAAAGAAAACAAAATTTTCATGGTTCAGATGATTGGACAGAAGAGCAGGATGTCGCATTGCGCAAGGCATACTTCAGTGCCCGACCTTCCCCGCATTTCTGGAAGAGAGTTTCCAAACTGGTAGGTAATTCCAGTCCTTATGTTATTTGCTTTAGTGTTTTCATCATTTTTTCATAATAGCAACAGCTACCCCAAGAACCATTATTCTATATCGATATCTTGTCTTATTTCATCATAAAAATAGAACAAGAATGATGCAGTTAATGTATTGTTGTCACGGATGGATACGTTGTGGAAGGAATATGGGGAAGATTGTATTTGAAACTGGTTACAGGACGCGGCCCTGGACCTCGCCGGTGCGGTGGAGCCGTGATGAGCTCGACAACGCACTGGAGAGGCAGGGAACAAGGAAGAAGATGAATACAATCTAATGCCTAACAGAACAAACTCAGATCACGGCTTATATGATGCCGAGCCCGAGAACAAACTCCTAACCAACTTATTCCGCAAGCTAACAAACCAAATCTCAAAATAACTTATCTCTAACTCAATCCTGCACGCCCCCGTCCTGGCTGTGCTGCTGCTTGGCGGCCGGCTGTAGGTCAAGCCCCACATGACAATTGTGGTCTGAAATGATTTTACATGTATTTAGGAAATCCCTCAGCGAGCGTGGATTGTTCATGGGTTTTTGTGCTACTCTGTGTCTTAGTTGGTATTCCCCTAATGAACGATGCACAACAGAAACAGTAAAGTGCAAGGCTAGGCAGTTGTCCACAATTTTGTCATAGTCCAACTCCAACATAAGCTGAATAATAATTAGTAAAACGGGATGAGTAGTTGCAAGATGTAAGGTTCAACTATAACGGGAAAAGAGAATGCTCCACTCCAAAGATTGAGATGGTCTCATTTTTCCGAACGTCTATTTCCCAAAACTGTTCAGTGTTCACAGTTAGCTTTTTGACTTTTATATTAGTTAGGTCGGTTCTTATATAGTATTATTCATTCATAATTGTTACTTGTTAGAAAGTCCTCTTTATAAGTAGGCCTATTGTAATTTCTATTCTCAAGCAAGAGTAGTCCAAATAAGTTCTCTAGTCTCCGTCTCAATGTCTTCAAGTCTTGGCTGATGGCATGGAAGAAGAGCTCCTGGCCCGCCTGCTAAAGGCAGATGCCCAGCCGCCCATCTAATATCTCCTTTCCAACTGGTCTTGGAGCCTTGGCCAACAGCATGGGATAACAACTCTCTGCTGGCGTGTCAAGGATGAATGCCCTACCCTTGGTCATCAGATCCTTACCCACCTGTGCAAATTACACAGGAAAGCAGTACTTGTGAACCAAATGCTGCCTGTTTGTTTATGAAACATATGCACATAGGGCTACTTTCCTCTCTAAATGTGTAATTCCTGACATATTAGTAGATTAAAAATAGGCAATGGTATCTAAATACTTCGTAGATGCTAACTAGTAACACATGCCATACATTATGAACAATAGCATTTACAAGAAAGCTATTGTTTCCTGTCTTCTCCGGTATTTTCTGACACCAACTCAGAAGAACATTAGTGAGTGTTGTTAGAATTTATTGTCTAAGTACTTTTGTTGGTGCCAGTTATTAGCGTTGCTGATAGTTAATTTCCACTATTGTTTTGACTTTTGACATTTTAAGGCAAACCTTAGTTATTCTATTTATTTGCAGGTGCCAGGGAGATCTGCTGAAGAGTGCTTCAACAGAATCCATGCTGATCTCTCAACACCTACTCGTATTGCCCCTCGGACTAGGACATGCAAAGCAAAGTTTTCTCCTCTAGCAAATTTTTCATTATCTGATCCTGAACTTCCAAATCTCTTGGAACCTGCAGTCGGGATGCAAAGGACTTCTAAACAAAAGAGCCTAGCAGCACAAAAGACAGTGAGACACTTGCTGCAAAAGCATTGCCTCATTGATCATGCTCATGAGGCTGATCACTTCTCAATATTTGAATCCTCACCAAGTGCCTTACAATTGAACATTTCTTTTGAGGATTTTCCAGGGACTCCTCACAGTTGTATGAATTCAGGTTCTTTGCTCAGGTTCAGCGCAAGTTCTTCAGGACAAAAGAAACCATTTTCACGGTTGAAAACTAAGCCAGATGAACCAAGCCCAGGAGTTTTGAAGCCTGTGAAGAATGTTATCTTGCATGAGAAGTACATTGACCAGTTGTCTCGCAGGGAAGGCACAAGAAGGCCTCGCAGAAAGACTCCAGGTTCTAAAGCTGCTGACTCAGTGAAGGCTCATTCTGAGCAGAAAGCTGGTGATCTGAAGGCTGCCAAAAATGCTCTCATCTCGGAAGCAACTGACTTTATAAGCCATTTTAAGAAGCTGCAAGCTAATTCCCTTGCGCATGTCATCGAAAATAGTGAAGATGATGATGGTACTGAAGGTGACTGATGCCGGTGACCATTGCTGCAGTTTTTTTTGTGGGGGGGGGGGGGGGGGGGGGGCGGCGTTAGCATGTATTCGTCATTAGTGCATGACTGACAATAAGGCTAGGCAGTTTCCAGTACAACGTTCCTGTATTCCATTTTGTTCTTGTATTCAGTTTTGTTCTCGCTAGTTCCTTCATGCTCGTTACGAAAATGTTACTACCTTATGCCTGTCAAAAGCACTTGAAAATTGAAATAATGGAAGGAAATGAAGCATTCCTCCATAATCTTTTTCCCTGTAAGTTTTGCCAAATTATCGAAGTACTGAAAGTGATTCATAAGAAATCTTCGTATCCTTCTCACTGCAGGAGTAACAACTAGGTGCGTTTTGTTCGGTATGAGCTGGAAGGTTTTTTAGTTCACAAATGACACATGTACATACAGCTCTTGCCAACTAAAGTCTAGAGGTATACTCCCGTGGTCCCTTTCGCTGCGCGTGGCACTTTGGATCCCTTTCGTTGCGCGTGGCACCGTGGCGCGTGGCGCTTGGCCATTTTAAGAGCATCTCCGGCGGATTTCTATTCTCCAATCTAACTATTATTTTTTTCTAATAATTTTTTGGACAAAGCAATAACTTTCAAATAGAGGGAAAGTTGAAACTTAGTTGGCTTGGAATGAGATTATTGGAGAACTGCAAAAGCAACCCTTCCAATAACTATTAAAAAACTCTTCTAATATGGCACCTGGTTTGAGATAAAATTATTGGGGGAATTGAAAAACAACTCTCCTAATAACTATGAAAAATTATTATTAGGATATTTCATTGATTGATTAGCAAAGATTTATTAAGAAACTGCGAGAGATGATCTAATGCAGCTAGCTTTTTTTTGATAAAAAATTCAGCTAGCTCTCAGCACCACAGAACTATCACAGCAGTGCCTCCACCCCACACGCTCTATCAAGTCAAGTCCAGGTAGCACCCGCCGCATCCCGACGAAATCCTAGCCTGAAAATATCCCTCCGCCGGCGACCAGCCGCCCTCCGCACGCGACCTGCTAATATCTCCCGCTGAGATATCTCCCCAGGCGGACGCGTATATCATCTCCCGTCTCCGAGAAGTACTCATGCACTGGCATAGTGGGCATCGTGTGCCGTTTCTCCTCGCTCGTCACTAGCTGCTATGGCCACCGTCACCACTTCTTCTTCGCCGGCCACTCTGCAGTCATGCAGGCACGCGAGCCACGGCGTGGTGCGGTACTGCCCTCCTCTCCCGTGGAGGAGGAGGAGGAGGAGCTTCGGCCAGGTGACGACAAAAGACACGGCGAGCTCCCAAGGGCAGCCCTCGGCGACGGGCGGCCGGGTAGAGGCACCCGTTGGCGTCGCCGCGGAGGCGGGGGAGGAGGGCGACAGTATCCGGAGGCTGCAGAACGGGCCGGACGTGCGAGGCGTGGCGCTGGAGGGGGAGAAGGGTCGGCTAGTGGACCTCACGCCTCTGGCGGTCGAGGTTATCGCGGAGAGCTTCGGGGAGTGGCTGCGTGAGGAGCTCCAGCGGCCGGAGGGCGAGGAGCTGCGGGTCTCCGTCGGCCGCGACCCACGGCTGTCGGGCGCGAGGCTCAGCGCTGCGCTCTTCGCGGGGCTCGCGAGGGCGGGGTGCTCCGTGTTCGACATGGGGCTCGCCACCACGCCCGCGTGCTTCATGAGCACCATACTGTCTCGGTTCAACTATGACGCGTCTATTATGGTAACTCTTCTGTCTAGTGCAGTGTCATTCGTTTTACTTCTTACTTGTTACATCCATTTGAGATTCTCGGCTAGTGCCGACGCGAAAAAACAGTAGAGTTTCTACCGTTCGGAGTTGTTTGAAATTCATGGGTCTCTTCGATGTTCCAGCCATCCATCTAGGGCTTATTTGGAAGAGAAGGACGGTTCTTGAAAATTTTACAATTTTAAATAAATCTTAGGACTTGGATCTGAAAGTTCTCTTTGCCAAGTAGGATCTTCATACCTTTGAGTTTACTATGTGCAATGAGTCTTAGTAGAAGAATACATTAGTTGAAACAAGAAAGGAGGACCGTGGTAGGTATCGATTGCTGATGGAGAAAAATGAGCAAAAAAGAGGTCGGCCAGGAGGTAACACAATGCAAGAAGTTTAGGAGGGGATGACCCTTCAATGATGTGGCGACCATATTTTTTGTAAAAACTAAAATAAAATTTAAAACAGGTTGCATGCCATAAAAGAGAAGGAACATCACAAATATGGTAAACTCAGTATAATTACCAAGTCTAATTATGTGTCTCCCTAACACGGATAACGAGGATGAGCGTGAAGTAACTAATATGGAATTATGGGAAGTCAACATCTCCAACAGATTACTCATATTTCATACTAAAATACTCTCTCTCTTCATAATCAATAAACAATCACCAAAGGATGGGTAGAGGGATGAGTCTTCTGCGAGAGATGGTCTAAATTAGGTGCAATTGTTATTAGCGGGCTCTCTGCCAAAGATGATGGGCAAATTAAAGGTGCTACCAATAGTGGACACGCAGTAGAAGTTTAGCTAGGTTGCTGCAAACGCATGAGCAAGAGGGGACACATCAGTGTTACCGTACGGTGTAAGGATGCTGGCAAGAAAAGCAACATGCGTACTAGTGTCGACTCAGTTTATCAAAAATGCCAACGACAGACACCAATAAACAAAAGTTGTTCAGCTTGTTGGGTTCCAGTTACAGGGTAGGAGAGTAGCGTTGGGGAAGAAGTTTTAAGAGTAAATTAACATCTAGACAAGTAGGTATAGATTGGTCCAACAACTTATAAATTGTTCAATACAGTGTAAAAATACGTCAAATTAGTGGATCTACCGCCCAAATGTAGACATGGTGATGTATTTAACTATGCTGGATGGCGAGCTGTCAAGGGAAGAGTACATAGAGGGTTGGTATTCATCCAAAGGGATCGAGGATCATTTGATAAATGTATATTTATCTCGGTCTTACATTATGAAATACATGAAGCCGGACATATATCTGCCGGGTGGTATTATGCTTCAAGCTCGATATATCTATTGGAGTCTTTACGAGCTTGATATTACTACAAAGATTACCTTGTCTTCTCTAGCGCTAACACATTCTTATCGTCTTTCTATCCTTCTAATCAAACTTGAAATTAGATTCAAAATAAAACTACGGTGAAAATAAAAGAAATACCTCTTGAATACCCTTTAATTTCACTTTAATTTAAAAAGTAGAAGTGGAAACAATATTCAATCCTCTGGGTAACCATACACTTCGACCTCCCTACTCCGTGTCACATTAAATCTTTCATTCTGGGCTAAACTTTTCGATCTTTTCATCCATATACGAATCTATCAACACCAAATGCTACCCCTCCGGTATCCAACCACAAATCTTCCATCATCCTTCTGTGAAAACTCAAAGTTGGCACGATCATAACAAAGACCAAGAATATAGTAATTACAGCGAAAATCGGGAACAACGTTCCCTCAATCCCACAAATTCATCAATTAATACTAGCACACTAGGTTACTTACGTAAACCAGCCATCATGCTCCCATCAACACACCAGCCTTGCGTGATTATATATAACAGAGGGTTAAGGCCAAAAACAGTGGTCACTAACTACAATCAGGGGAGTGGCATTGGGTTCTCTTGAATAAGAAGGATCATGGTGGGAGCAGATACTCCGTGATATCCGCACTGTAGGTTCTAGAATCCTCCTGGGCTGCATCGTCTTAGGCCATTCTCGATGCAAAGTTTTATATTTATGCTTCCAAGAGTACCACGTAAGCAATGGTGCATTTAGTTCATGGATGAAATAGCTCACACAATGCATTGTTTTATCTTTTGTTGTTTTCATGGCTAAATGCAAGATAAAAACTATCTTGGAAATAGTGTACACAAAGTTCCATCCCTATAAAACTAGTTTCTTCTCTCACCTCATAAATAATGTGCTATATCATCACAATTGCCTACATAGCAGCTTATTTATTGTTCAAGATACTACCATTGAGAATGGCCTCAGAGAGAGGACAATGTTTTCAGTTGCACTGAGTGGAACCTTAGGGTATGTGCAAATAAAACTATAGTTTCCAATGAATAATTCGTAATTATGGCTATAAAATAAATTCCTCTGATGACCATTCTTCTTTCCCTACGGAACCCCTACTTAATAATGGGGCAGAACCATCCGAATTAATCCGGCTCAAGTGCGCTAACCATCACCACAAGAGCAATCACGGCTAACTCGCACTTCAACCGGAGTAACTCGACAGCCTGTCGAGTAATATCCTGATGCAACCACTGAAATTTCGATCGAAACAAAGCATACATACTACCCACACAAAGGTGAGCCTAGAGATTACAACAATCAATAAATTTTACATCATAGAGTCTAACATGAATTATTATTACAAACCAAGTTCGAATTCATAAATAAGTACTCAGAGTTTAACGATGCAACGAAAAAATAAACGATAAGTCTAACAACGATACAAGATGTCACGATGAAGCCCATACATGACATCACTCAGTGTTATCATCATTGGCGGGGAATAGAAGATCCCATTCCACGGACCAACCAGGAGGAAGAGTATATGGCCAAGTCAAACTAGCAACCATGTCTTCAAAAATCTCACCTGAAAATAAAGCCACAGGTAAGGCTGAGTATACTAATACTCAGCAAGGCTTATCCGACTAGTGGAATATACTTAGCCGACTCCTAAATATACAAGGCTCTTGGCTGAGGGGTTTGTTTTTGCCATAAAGCAACTAAGAGTGAGTTCATGCTTTCGAGTTTTAGCCTCAAGTTCTAGTTTGATTAACCATTCTAGGTTTGCAACTATCCAACATTCGTGGAAAGAATTATTTTAAGCATCCAACAATATTATTTACCATCATTGTTTCTCTTCTTACTCTATGTGGTATAAGGGTAAGCAGTCTCAATGGCCGTGAGAAATGGACGGTTCGAATCGAATTTCTTAACCTTGCAAAGCTAACCTAAACATACGTCACGTGGTTACCTCTAGAGTCACACATGCAATTTTTCCTCTTTATTCCCATTTCACGGAACAGGCCTACCGCCCTCAAGTACAAAGCGCCGCTTTGCACCCACCATGAGGCCGCATGGGAACACGTGGTTACTCCTAGAGTCACACGTGCAATTTTTCTCCTTTATTCCCGTTTCACGGAACAGGCCCACCGCCCTCAAGTACAAAGCTCCGCTTTGCACCCACCATGAGGCCGCATGGGAACAAAGTCAAGACGGTGGGGAGTTATGTTCCATGCCTCGGTTCAAACAGGTCCTTAAACTTACCGATCACCATATTCTCGGAATGTGGTTATTACGTTCAAAAATTTGACCACATTGCTACCACACACTTCAACCTTAGCCAAATTTTGCTACACAGGGCCTCAATCATCAATATGAATATTGTAACCAGCCCTGCCCGTCGACCTTATGATTCCAACATAATTAAACAAGCAACTCATATATCTCGCGAATGACAGGCAATCACTCATCTTTTACCAAAACCCTATTAGCATAGCAATCTAGCGTCATATACATACTAGTGTTCAAGCATAGGTACTAGGATCATGCAGCTAAGGTTTCAATAAACTCTTATAAACTTAAATGCATAAATACATAGAAGTAATAACATTGCATAGATCGAAAATAGGGTTCATGCTTCCGGGCTTGCCTTCTTGAGCAAAACTAGCCTTGGGCTCTTCTCAACTTTGGTTCGGGTCTTCAATAACTTCAGTTAAATTAAGATTAGCTTCACGCTGCTCACTCTCGGACACGGGCACCAACTTGTACGTTCCATCGACGAGAGAAGTCGGGTCTACATGAAATACATATGCATGAGTTGTGTTGATGGGCAAATAAATTCAGACAATTCACTGTAAAGTTGTAATTCAACAAAGTCAAGTTATTTTATGAAAGAACTTAACTAAGTTTACTTAGGCAATCATTAATTGAGTAGTAATCAAGTTTTACTAAATTCATTAAGCAAGTGGGGTTTTTCTTATATTACGACTTGCGTGATTTCACCTTTTTCAAGAATAAACTAAGGTATCAATGTGATTTTCATATCTGAAGCTAGGAATAATTTTTGACAGTGACATTTTTACACACAGCACCTCTCCTAGTGGCCAAGTTACAGTTAAATTTTCAACTCGTTCATGCTGTACATTAATCATGAAAAATAAAAGACTAACCTACTGTTGAAACTTAGATCTATATTTTCAGAACAAACCATACCAGCACTGATGCTCAAAATTTTATTGAGTACTCATAAACCTATAGTGACCCTATTGTGAAATTTCAGATTTTATTGTGCAAGTGACATGGCATAAAAAAAATAACAAACCAAATCTACATCATTCAAGATTCATTTGTATGGGTTGTTCTACTGAGCATCTATACTCTAAATTTTTCTAGCATGACCCACTACTCAAGTATGTGCTCTGGTCAAATTCTCATGCTTTTCTAAGTAGAGAACTATTTATTATGATTTAAGATACTTATACAAGCAGTAGCAATGAGCCTCAAAATTTTACACTAGCCTTCATGAAACAAGTTGAATCTACTGTAAAAGTTCCACATAAGGATCTATATTATAACATCATGAATAAGCACGTCTAGCAATTTATTGCCCAAACAAGGTTTATCAAGAACTTCTTCTAGGGCTACTAGCCTTGAAATTTCTACACAAACACCAGCATCACATGTATAGGCTACCATAAAAATTTCATGTCATTTGAGAGCTTTAAACTGCAGTTATGAAAAAGACAAATTCAACTAGCATTTAAACCCTGTTAAGTATATATCTATTATTATAGTAAAACTTTAAACTAAAGCATGTAATATTATGGTTCTAGAGTGTAGATCCATTCACAAGGATTCCAAAAAGTCCTTATTTACTATTTTATGATTTTTCTATAATTTTAGATGGATTTTACAAGTGACAGCCTTTTGAAAACAAAAGTTAACTCGAGTTCTCGCAGATAGTCCTTGATTCTTGTAGGAAACACCCTAGAAAGAATTAGATTGCTGCAATGTGGCCCCTGGGCGCAGCTTACGGCGGGGGAGGGTTCGGCCGGCCAAATTCAGGTGAGCTTGCTCGCCGACGGCAAGGTCAAGGTGGGGGAGGAGCATGGGGAGGCCGAGGGATACCTGCCGGTGGCCTTGGTCGGGCCTGGAAGCGATCGGAGTAGGGGGCGCAGCGGGAGCAGGAGCTTCGGTGAGGGCGTGGCAGCGATTGCGGCGAGGGGCCGGCGGGGTGAGGTCGGGGAGCTTCAGGGGACTGAGGGGAGCCGATTCAGAGGCTCAGGCTGGGCGGAGGATGGCTGGGAGGGGTAGCTCGGTGGCGAGCTCGAGCTCGGTGCGGCAATGGCGAGGGGTGGTGGAGGCTCGGTCGCGCGAGCAGGGGTGCTGGGCTGGCTTTTATAGGCGCGCGAGGGAGAGGAGCCGAGGCTGGGCGCGGCACAAGGGAGGGAGGCGCAGCCAGGACAGGGTTGCGGCAGGCTCGCGGCAAGGGCGGGGCGGTAGGCACGGCGTCGGGCTTCTCCGGCTGGCGAGCTCGAGTTCGGCGAGCGCGATTGCTTTGGGGAGGGGGAAATCGCGTGGCCGCGGGCCGGTCGATGGCCTGTCGGGGGCGCAGCCCCTTGTCGCCTAGCACTGGCCAGGCGTCTTTGCCCAGGTGGCCGTCAAGGTCGGCCATGGTCGGACGCAGCAGAGGGGAAGGGGGGGGGGGGGGGGGGCGCGGAGGGAGAAAGGGGGCTGGTCAACAGCAGTTTAACTGCAAATTTCTCATAAATTTTGTAGGAACTTGAAAAATGATCAATATAAAAGTTGTAGAGAATTTCAAAATATACAACTTTTGTTTCAGGCAAAAGTTCATTTGAGCCACGTTTGAAAAGTTATTTTCAATTTAAGACTACTAGGATTTAAATTTCTAGTCATTTCATATGTCAAACTTTGAATTTGAATTAGCCATTGGTCCTTTAGGTAAACTGGCTAGGCACTGAAATTTGAGTGTGTGTTATATGCTACATTTTGTAGTGTCAAATTGAGCATGAAGATTTCAAACACAGAAATGGAAAAGCCCCATATACACACATACGTGCACATGCATATATATACATATAAGAATTCAATTATTTGAATTATTTTTGGTCATTATGCATGATACTATATGCATGATCTAGTTTTAGCACTTCAAACACCTAGGGTGTTACAAATAGGTTTCATATAGTTTCTTAAATTCTATTTTTCTAATAACCATTTCTTGCATGAGACCTAATTTTTTGATCTTTTCCTCCCTCTCCGCTTTAATTGCATTGCCAAATTAGTAAAATATTCTACATAGCAGTATATTAAATGCTATAAAAACTATCCTAATCATAGCATTAGGACTACCCTTAAACTGCCCACTATTTCACGCGTAATGCACGTATGGCAAAAACATCAACTCTAGATTCTAACAGGTTAATATGTATTTTGCTATACTATTGGATTGTACGTGCAATAATTTTCCAAGATATTTCACTAAAATTGAGTTGTTTATAAGTTGTTGGATCAATATGCACCCACCTACTAGATTGTTGTATGGTTGGTATAATTTATTGAAGTTTTAGTGATTACGTATATTTATTAAGACATATTGCCCGTATTAAAACATAGCAACATTTATGGTTGTCCTAAGTTAAATATTTGTATTTTTATTCTAAATCGAATGTAGCTATTGATGGAAAAAAATAAGAGTTTCAGTTTTAAATTAATCCAAAGATAAATCATGACCATGACGAAAATTGCGTACAGAAAACGAGCATATGTAAACATGCTGAACAAGTGATTTAAGATAAAATATTGCAGCAGCAAGATCAACCCTAACCAGATCATACTAGGTATAAAAGATATAGTTAGGGACAAAAAATCGTACGTCTCTAGGCTGACCGGAATAACTGGGTAAAGAAGACGACAGCGACGATCAGCACCTCCGCGCGCTTGACGACACCGAGTCGCGCCCCACTGACAAGGAGGAAGACGAGCCGTGGTGACGAGGACGTAGAGGACGGCGATGTGGAAGCGTTCGAGCAGTTGCACAAAGCGCTTCCTAAAAACCTTATTCGCCCTCTCCTAGTGCAGGATCGCTGAGGATGAGGTTCCGAAGACCTGCTCTCCCGATCGCCGGTGCACGCCAACGAACGGGATGAAGTAGCGTACGCGGCGGCGCAGCAGGCAGATCGAGGCGTGTTGTGCGTCTTCTGTTGTGTTCTGTTTTTAGCCGGCACCCGTGCGTATTTATAAGAAGGAACCGCTAGGGTTTTTGGCGTCCTAAAAAGTAAGTTGGTTATGAGTCCCAAAAATTCCGCGCGTGAAATCCGTAACAGATTCAAAGTGACAAAACAAATCTGCAAAAGGAAGCCGCGTTCCCTCAAGGATTGGACCAGATTTTGGCGGACCATTCACGCGCACGTCGCGTGCGCGCCCTTCGCCCGAAGCCGTGCCCAGCGAGACGAGCGAGCGCGCGTGTGTTCTTCCTTCTTCCTCTCACCCACACTTGCAAGAGCATGGAGAGCATCCAACTATTTAAGTTGGATTTTCTCTACCTCCACTAGCAAGGTGGGACTAACTTGTTGCCATATACCTTTGCACTAATGAGACTTTAAGATTTTATTGGAATTATTTGAATTTATATGGTGGGTCTTTGCACTATTAGGCCCAAATATTCCAACAGCTATATTCTGGGATGGAGTGAGCAGTAATTTAGTAGTTGTTGCGAAGGTGATTTGATATGGGTGTTTTTGCGAGACTTCAGAGCAAGGGAAGTGATCCTAACGGTTAGCTGGCGTTTACTGTTTCAGATGACGGCGTCACACCTTCCTTACACCCGCAACGGCCTCAAGTTTTTCACCAAACACGGCGGATTGACCTCCGGGGATGTCGAGAAGATCTGTGATCGCGCGGCGCAGAAGTACGTGGCCCGGAAGATGGGCCTCGGCGGCAGGGGCACGCCGCCTGTGGTAATGCGCGTCGACCTCATGAGTGCCTACTCTCAGCACCTCCGCGACATCATCAAGCAGCGCGTCGCGCACCCGACGCACTACGACACCCCACTGAAGGGCTTCAAGGTCATCGTGAACGCCGGCAACGGCTGCGGTGGCTTCTTCACGTGGGACGTCTTGGAGAAGCTCGGCGCCGACACAACAGGTAGCCTGCACCTGGAGCCCGACGGCACGTTCCCCAACCACATGCCTAACCCGGAGGATGCCACCACCATGTCGCTCACCCGCGACGCCGTGCTGGCCCACGGCGCGGACCTGGGCGTTGTCTTCGACACCGACGTGGACCGCAGCGGCGTGGTTGACGACACTGGCGCGGCCATTAACGGAGATAGGCTCATCGCACTCATGTCGGCCATCGTGCTGGACGAGCACCCGGGCACGACGGTTGTCACCGACGCGCGCGCCAGCGACGGGCTCACGCGGTTCATCGCCTCCAGGGGAGGCCACCACTGCCTGTACCGCGTGGGCTACCGCAACGTCATCGACAAGGGCGTCCAGCTCAACATCGACGGCGTAGAAACGCACCTGATGATGGAGACCACCGGCCACGGCGCGCTCAAGGAGAACTACTTCCTCGATGATGGTGGGTGAAATCCCTTACACGGCCTTGAGCTCTCCTAATGACAGTATGACATATCAAAAGATGATGACTCGATCTTATTTCGTTCCATTGTCTCTCTGCTCTTCTTGCCGTGAAGGTGCGTACATGGTGGTGAAGATTGTCATCGAGATGGTCCGGATGAAACTGGCAGGATTGGAGGGAGGCGTAGGGAGCCTCATCATGGATCTCGAGGAGCCTGCCGAGTCAGTTTTGTTGAGGATGAACATACTAGGTGAACCCAAGCATGCAAAACAAAGGGGTACAATGGCCGTGGAGGCTTTCAAGAATTACATCCAGGTAAATCTAAATTTTTTTTACCTTGATTTAAGCAGGAGAGAATTGTTGAAACTCTTGTTTGTTTATGCGTGCTATTATTTGTAGATTCGGATACGCGTATATATATTTTTCACACGAATCTAACTAATCCGGCAGTCGTTGCACGATCTTATTGAACTCTTCGTTGTTGTTCTGGTTCATTTTATTTAGGAGGACAAACTTTCCGGTTGGGTGCTCGATGATTGCGGGGATTGCTCAGTTAGCGAGGGATGCCTCGTGGACACAAATGATCATCCTATCGATGTTGATGCATACATGTACAGGTATAGGTTTTTCTTTTTACCTAAGCTTCTTTTCACAATGTTATTCATGATAGTAGGCCTATTCTATTTCAAAACTAGGAGGAGGTTTGCGCCCGTGCGAAGTTACAAGTCACACGATTTTCCTTTTTACCTAAACTTCTTGTCACAATGTTATTCAAGATAGCAGACCTATTCTATTTCAAAACTGGAAGGAGGTTTGTGCACACGTGAAGTAACAAGTCAAGTGACACGAAATATGTGTGCGGGCAGTGCCTAGGATTTGAACCATGAACCTCTTGCTTCGCACGGAACTTACCATCTTGCTTACGTAGCAGATCCGACTGGAAGAAAGATGTTTCCTTTTGAATTAACCTATGGATGACTGTTTACACCAGATACTTAAGATTTCCATTGCTATCCATCCACCATAAATATACCGGTTGGTTTTATCTAACTTTAGTACTGGGTGGTGGATGGACGAGGGGTTTTCTAGTAGTATCTGCTACAACCAATTTGACAAAAGACAACACAATCGAGTTTTCAGAAATTTTAGTTACTATCAATTCCACAATAGGTCATTTCTTAGAACTAAAACATTATATTCCACACGTCCTTAGTCCATGGACTAAGATGTTAAAATAAAGAAAAAAGTCCAAATTAGTCCCCTCAAGTATGACCAAAGTCCAGATAACCCCTTAACTATCTCTTGATTCAATTTGACCATTAAACTATGTCATTTGGTTCAATTCACATCCTAATAAAATTTGTCTTTTCTATTTCTCCATATATAAGTAGAATCTTAATTTAAGATTTTGAAGGGTTGTAGTGAGCATCTAATGTATGTCTAAAAAAATATATTATGAATTTGTCATCATTATTTTTACTCTATCAAAATAATGATGAAAAATTCTTGACATATTTTTTCTAAAATATGTTATGATGTCCGCTATCATCCTACAAAATTTTAACTCAATACTTTGCTTGTGCAAGATAACTAAAAAAAGGTAAATCTTATTAAGGGTTAAATTGGACCAAACGATATAGTTTAGAGGTAAATTGAACTAAGAAATAACTTATGAGATTATCTGGACTTTGCCGATACTTGAAGGGAATAATCTAGACGTTTTCCTTAAACAAATAACCATGCATTGCCGCCACAATGGCTGTCAGGCAGCAACGGTGCTTACTCTACTATACTTTGTGAAAGCAGAGCAAAACTTTACGACGAGAATAAGAGACCATTGGGCATGGTCCATGTTCGTCAAAGCGTTCATAATCCCAATATAGCACTGAATATGCAATCCTATCTTCCTGGTGGTTGCAAATCCATGGCAAAGGATCTTCACGAAAGGTACATAATTCTTAGCAAATCCTAATTGTCTTAACTTTTCGCAAATTATTTCATCTGTGTTTCTTAATTCCAGGTTTTTGTTGGCAAGTGGAGTGAATGAGTTTCTTGACACTAGAGAAGTAGAGAAATTTGTGAAGTAGAGCTTTGAAATCAATAGATTTGTATAATGTACATACAGATCCAAGGTGGAAGGAAAAGGTTCACCATAGTTGGGAAAGTCCAGCACTCCAGCAATTACATTATTCGTGTATCCTTGTATTTAGCAATGTACATGCTGGCAATATAGTCGACTGAGGTCAGAGGATGGTGATTTTAGCCAGTGTATCCTTGTATTTAGCAATGTACATGCTGGCAATATAGTCGACTGAGGTCAGAGGATGGTGATTTTAGCCAGTCTAGGGTTCTACGTTTCATATCTCCTCTCATTGCTGCCATTTAGCTCAGAACATACATTGGCTGATAACTTCCCCAACTTGGGGCCTGTTTAGATTCTAAATTTTTATAACTTTTGGCACTTTTTGGTACTGTAGCGCTTTCGTTTGTATTTGATAAATTTTATCTAATCATGGACTAACTAGGCTTAAAAGATTCGTCTCGTGATGTACAATTAAACTGTGCAATTAGTTATTTTTTTTACATACATTTACTGCTCCATGCATGTGTCCCAAAATTGATGTGATGGAGAGAGAGTGTAAAAAGTTGGAATTTTGAAGGGATCTAAACAAGACCTTGGTTATACTTGTAGTTCTCTAAACTCATGTAGTCATGTATTCCGAGGAACTGACAGAATTTTACGTGCACGTGTACATATATAGTCGTTTCTCCCTCACGCCCCAACCCCATTGCCACCACTAAAGGGGCATCACTCGTTCACTTCTAGGCCCTGAGGCCTGCACGGGACTGCATATCCGCATGGGAATCACTCCCGATTCTAAACCGGGTGTAAAAGTTGGGGGGGAGGGGGGGGGGTGGTATTCCCCACCGTTTCGTGAGTGATGAATTTTATAAAATAGAAAACTGTTGTACAAGAAAATTTACACAAACATATCACACAAGCAATAAGAGCATGGATTAAGAATGTGAGCATCCCTCAACCAATCGTGGAACCCGCCGCAGGCCTCGGGAGCTTGACGGCCATGGAATTGACTATATCAAAAAAAAAGATCGAATTGAAATTCCAAAATGAATCAAATCAAAATCCCAAGTTGAATCGGCACTTAGCTGAGCTACAAACTAATTTGCACTACCGGTCGATTCGATCTACAGACTAATTTGCAGTGCAGCATAAGTTGCTGTGTACAGAGCGTCCGAGACTAACTCCAATCCAAGAGCCAAAATGCGAGGCAAATGCATATTGCCTTCCATTGCGCACTGTAGCAGCAGGCATCCAACTCCAACCGAGCATGCATACGGGTCATGCAAAATGACTCCGAGGAGAGAGACGGTGCAAAATGCAGGCTCCCTACGGCGATGCAAATTACTCCCGTACAAACGGTCAGTGCACCGAAGAGTTTTCCCGGGAGAGAGAAGAGAGTCCTCCGCCGTCGCGTTTTGGATCTAGGACTCCTCTCGCGGCGGAAGAGCAGGCAAGCGACGAAGGCTGCGACAGAGGCATCCACCCGGTGTGCAAGGTGAGCTTGTCGACCGTCCCCAACCTCGATTTGTTGTACTGTTGTTGTTCGGCCGCATAGATCGATTCGATTCCGACACATCCCAGCGGGATTCGGTATGGTTCGAGGTTAGTCGGGTGGGAATTGGTGTTTTCTGATGCCGGCGGTCGTCCATGGCAGCAGTGCGGTAGATCTACCGCACCGCTGGTTGGGAATGGCCGGATCCGTGTAGCGAAGAAGGGGATGAGCAGTTTGTCTAGCTTAACTTGTTTCCCTCCCCTTGCGGTTGCAGATGAGCCACCCCGAGCAGACCCTTGAGTTCGCCATTGATTGCATGCTTCCAGCCAGCACGGATCTGAGGAGCCTTGCTGAGGGCCTCCCAGTGGACGTGGGCAACGAACCGGTGTGTGGCCAGAACTTTATGACGAGTTCATCTGTGATGCCACCTCCAGAGGGAAATGATGAGGACGTCGAGGAGATAGATGGTGAGCAGTTTGCCGATGGCACTGCCAACAAGAAAGGAAATTCACATCGTGGAAAGTCATTCTTACCACAAGAGGACAGGGTTATAGTGTCCGGGTGGCTGAACATTTCTAAAGATGCAAGCACAGGTTTGATTTACATGTCTTTGCACTCATGATCCTAGATGGTTGCTAAGGTGACAAAAAATTGTTTTTCATTGCAGGTGCATCCCAGACCGCAAATGCCTTCTATGCTCGGCTGCATCGTTATTTCCTTGAGAATTGGGACATGCAAAGCCAGAGGAGCCAAGTCTCCATTCAAAATCGATGGACTGCCATTCGAAAGGCAGTTAACAAGTTCCAAGGGATCCTGTCTGCTATTCAGAGAACGAATGAGAGTGGCAAGACCGACCAGGACAAGGTAATTTCTGATTGATTTACATGTTCATTATCAGAACTGTGAACGAACCCTTTGTTTTCCTGGGTTCAGATTAATGATGCTATCAGAGCTTATGAGGAGAAAAAGCCATGGCAGTTCGCACATTGTTGGGAGATTTTGAGGAGTGAACCAAAATGGAATGACTACTTACTGGCGTGTAGCAAGCCAAAGCAAGTCAACGACAAACAGACAGCTGCACCACCAGCCACCCCTGCTAATGCAACTATGCCTACTGCACCGATTGAAAGGCCTGCAGGACGGGACAGTGTGAAGAGATGCTGTTCAACCGTGGAGGACTCAGCATCTAGTGTTGCTCTGGAAATGTTACAAAAAATTCATACCAGAGGACGGCAGATGGACGAGCAGGAAGCAAAGCAGAAGGAGGAGCTGGTAGCTATTGAACGGGCCAAGTTTGACCTGCAACAGCGAGCAGTGCTCGCGAAGATTGAACAGGGTGACAAAAAGCTTCAGCTGCAAAGGGAGATCATGGAAACAAATCAGTTCCGGACGGAAGCCAAAATAATGTTCACTGATCTAAATGCCTTGCACCCTTCTATTGGTTACTGGATGGTCAAGAAGCAGAGGGATATTTTGATAAGGGAAGGTATAAACCTGGATGAGGTAGAGTCCTCATCTGCTGGTACCCAGAACGACCGCCCCTCGGGAAACAATTAGGGTGC
This sequence comes from Panicum hallii, assembly GCF_002211085.1. Classification (NCBI taxonomy): domain Eukaryota; kingdom Viridiplantae; phylum Streptophyta; class Magnoliopsida; order Poales; family Poaceae; genus Panicum; species Panicum hallii. The sequence continues at coordinate 30,551,858 of NC_038045.1, read as the reverse complement.
TGCTGTTGTTTGGTTCCCATGTACTTTGCCATTTTAAGCATTTCCTTTTATTACCATGTACTTTGAATTCAACCTGTAAGTTTGAGATGAACGTTTCTTTGTGTCATGTATTTCTAAACCGTGTATTATGAGATGAACTTGGTACTGTGATTGCACTATGATCCTGATATTTGTATGGCACTATTTGTATGATTCCCAATGTTCATAATGTTTAATTTCAAAATGCCCACGTTGCACATAATGGCAATACTCATCCGGACATAATATTAGGTTCACATTGTTCCTGAATTCAGGGACGTTCTACCAACCGCTATGCAGGACCATAGTACCATACAAAAGGAGAAACTCGACTTTAAACAAAAGCTAGTGCGCTTTCAAACAGAAGCCATCACCTAGACGGCAAAGTACAAAAGCAATCACCTACTTGGCTTTCAAGCACAAGCCATCAGCTACTCGGCTTCCAAACAAAAGCCCGGCTTTCAAACAATTACTTACGTGCCCGGCGTGCATATGGTCCTTGTTCATTCCCTTTCAACATCCAATGATGTTCGATGAGATTCTGTTGGAGGCGCTGGGATGTAGGCTTGTCCTGGATCTTGTGGTATGCAGCCATCAAAGCATTGATCTCGGCAATGTTCCTGTCTCTTGGAATTGGCTGATCAGTGGGCTCACGAAACTCGTTCTCATCCAGCACCATGTCCCGCTCGGACTAGATGATCATATTGTGAAGAATGATACAAGCCCGCATAATTGTGTTCATGTCATGCGGTCTCCACAATCTACCAGCTTGCTGTATGATACGAAACCTAGACCGAAGGACACCGAAACAACGCTCAACATCCTTTCTGGCAGATTCTTGAGCATCGGCAAAGGTACTGTCTTTTGGATTCACAGGCTCACTCTTTGTTTTCACCAGCGTCGCCCACTTAAGATATATCTTGTCAGCTAGGTAGTATGCCATGTCATACCTGTTGCCATTGACAAAGAATTCAACTTGAGGAGTTCTTCCATTGGCAAGGTCATCAAACACAGTTGAACGGTCCAAAATATTGAGGTCGTTGCATGAGCCTGGCATTCCAAAGAATGCATGCCAAATTCTGAGATCTTTAGTTGCAACAGCTTCAAGAACAACAGTCGGTCGCCCCTTCCGTCCAGTGAACTGACCCTGCCAACCAACCGGACAAGCTCCCCACTCCCAATGCATGCAATCGATACTTCCGATCATCCCGGGAAAACCTCTAGCTTCATTCTCCATTAAAATCCTATTCAACTCGGCCTGATTAGGTGGTCGCAAATAGTCTTCCTCAAACACGGAAATAACAGTGCTTGCAAACTCCTTGACGCACTCCAAAACGGTGCTCTCGGCCATGGCATAACCATCATCAAGTGCGTCGGCTATACTTCCATACGCAAGCATCCGCATGGCCACAACGCACTTATGCTTTCCATGGAATCCCATACGTCCTAAACCATCGGCTTTCTGATGAAAATACTCACTCTTCTCAGCAAGTCTCTCAAAGATCATGTCGAACAAGCTTATTTTCATCCTAAAACTGCATGACATCGAGGAAATCTAATTAGCATGACTTTGTTCACATGTTGGACTACAATTTTGTGGACAATAGGTGCATCTAGCTAACATTACCGGCGGCTGAATGTGGCGTCATCGAACAAAGGCTCCGGCGCGAAGTAACGCCTCACAAGCTCCGCCCAGGCACCATCCCTGTCTCTCCGAATTACACGGTGCATGGGGACACAACCATCCCATCTAGGAGCAACCACACGTCGTGTCATCGCCAGTACAGCTGCATGAGTAGCTTCAGCTTCAAGGCGTACCCTCCTCTTGCGCGAAATTGAAAGTAATCTGAACGCCGACATGGTGGGGGATTGGGGGGAGATCCTAGCTGTATAGACACCATGCAAATCAACTAGTGCAAAAACGGACTTGACGCCGGCAAAGGAGCGACGAGGGAATACCTTGCTTGCCACATCGCTTGAGTGGGGAAGTGCGGGATGGGGGGGAGGGGGGGGGGGGGTGCAAGTGCGCTGCCGGCTGCAGGTCGCAATCGCCGGCGTCGCGGTGCCCTACACGCGCCGCGAAACAAAAAGACACGGGCTGGTGGAGGGAATCATCAGCTTGTTGGCACCAAAAGTTTTTGGCTGGGCCAGCAAGGCAATTTGCCTGTGCGCGTTGGAAACCAGCCCATGCAAGCTGGGCCGCCAAAATGCCTCAGCTATGCATCTGGCCCATTGCCTCACAGGTATGCATAGCACGGATTGGAGTTAGTCGGAGGGGGAGCAAGAGAGCAGCGGAAAGCAGGCAGATCGAAAAACATGGCGTAGAACATGGACATCGAAATCAATCATTGGCAGCTCCGAATCCAGCATGGATACCCATCCCACATCCGCGTCCGCTTCGTTATTGTCCGGATTGCAATGTTACTAGCTACTGAAACTTTGCCACCTTTCTTCATGTCCATATCGTAGATAACCTCACCAATCCTGAGTAGAAGTAATCCACGGCCACATGATAAAAACCAGCATAGACCAACCCAGCTCGCCCCAAATCAGCAAACTAAACAAACGCGTGCATTTGTGCGGAAAAACCAAGCCGACCTGCATGCCTTAAAGTGCAAATAGTGCTTGAAGTAGCAGAATTACCAAAAACTAATTTCGCATTAGTAACGTGACAGTATCTAACCTTACACCCAATCTGCAGCATGGAGATTGAACCCACCAGAAATAACAGATCGCTTTTGAGAGAGATTGGCCAGGTATATTGCAGATAATATATCTTAAACTCCAAAACATAGATAGGAGATGACTTAAGTTAGAAAACATGAATAGGAATCGGAAAATTGAATCCAGCATCTATACAGACATGGTGTGTGTATAAGGGTTAAAACATTAAAAAAAAATGATTGGAGCAGGTCTGACTTTGAAAATTGAATCCAGCATCTATACAGAGATGGTGTGTGTATAAGGGTTAAAACATTAAAAAAAAATGATTGGAGCAGGTCTGACTTGCTGCAAGCAAACTGCTCCTATAAATTAAGCTGAAATTCTAGATCAAACATGGACTACATTGCACAGGCACTCAATGAATCTTAGAATCACACGACACTGCACTCAATCATTAGGTATCAGATATTAAGCAATACATTCAAGAGTCCATATATCAAACAATTTATTAAATGATAATTCAAGGTATTATGAATAGGTGAGTCGGAGTTTCCTGCTGTTTTGTATCGTATTCATTGCATCCCACGAAATATGTGGAATCCATTATTGATTCAAGTGTTGACAAATCTATCAGCTGTTTTTGGTATAAATATTGTCTGGCACTCAACCATAGTACATTGCGATTTATCGATTGATCAGTGGCCATATCTATCAGCTAAAAGGTTAACAAATGTAAAATCTGCATGAATAAAACAAGCGCAAAATGAAGGCTGCTGCTGATTGCTTTGACAACCACACTTCTCCCAACAGTGTATCTCTTCTTACCTCAAATGAAGGATCGATCTATTGCTGAATCTTCAAGACAGGAAAGGCAATAACATCCCTTATGCTGGCAGAGTTCGTCAAAAGCATTACTAACCGGTCGATACCCAGGCCCTAAGAAGGTAAAGTTCCAAAAAAGTTAGTTAAAGAAGCAACATGTTCTTGATAAATAATTAAATGAATAGTTCTAAGAACAATAGCAAATTAGCAATCACTATAATACACTATTTGCAAGCAGTTGATCAGCCATACCATTCCTGATGCTGGTGGCATTCCATATTCTAATGAAGTTAAGAAGTCTTCATCTAAACAAACTTCATAGGAATAATCATCCTCATCTCCTTGATCCTCAGTAGATTTGACCTTAGCCCTTGCAGCACGTTTAGCATTGTGCTGTTTTATTTGATTTTCAAAACGGCTCCTCTGCAATCAAAGATAAAGTGTTCCTTTGAAACTAAAATGATTTATAGTGATGATAACTTGAGATAGAATTCAAGACATGGATCTAAAAAGCATGTATGTAATTTCCAGCTATCTTAACAATCATTAGAAAACGTCCTATCATTCAGGGAATGAACTGTATCTTTTTTTCTCTCCCTATTTTCCAGGTAGGTGCTTTTGCGGGGAACTTTGATATCTATTTTAAGCTGTAAGGTGGTACGTCACCGGCAGACTATTGGAAGTTGATAAGAAACCTTGGTTTGGCCTTGCTGTCTAATTTACAAACCTTTCAAGTATGGGCCCACACTAATACAATAACAAACCGTGTCAATGCCCACAAACTGTTTGTTGTAGATTAGGTATTCTGAGTGTTCAGCTAGTTTTAGTTTAACCCAAGGTTTTGGGGTTCTTGCACATGGACCCAAGCTAGGTCAGAGGTCAGTGGGACAAAGAGATTTTGATGAAAAATAATGTTCATACTACTAGAACATTCCGTACCACATGTAGTTTTACAGCTTTTCAACTGCAAAAAAATTACAAATATTTGCATATGATCATACAGCGTGTCAACTGCAAAAAAATTATAAATATTTGCATATGATCATGGAACATGCAAACTTCTTTTCAATGTCCTTACCGAACTTCACAAAGAATGCTTCAAATGATGGCACTTAAGTATGCAGTTTGAAAGTGGCACATTCTTACCTGATCAATTGGGTCTGTGAGCTCAGAAAATGCATTGCCAATTTCACGACCACATATAAAAAGTTCAAATCGTTCAGTAAGGCCAGCATAACTACAGGAAGAGAAACAAACTATTTTAGTGAACACAAAAGTTCATGATACATACTCAAACTCTCTATTCAGATAACTAAATAAACAACACAATTAATTTGTACCGAAATGTCACTAGCATCCAGTAAAGAACATTATATAATCTGGAACTGTGCACATGTGAAAAAGAGAGTTTTTAAAGTTAAATGAGCACATAACCTATTAATGCTGTGGCCTTTAGCACAGATTGCAGCAGCAGTCAACTGTTTCTAGAATGATGAGCGCAAACAGGTGCCGATGTGATTTGGAGGACACTTCAATACAGGTAGGCTGATTTGACACAACAGATAAACAAACTCGCCCTCACGATGCAGGCTCTGAGCTATTTAGGTTTATACTTGCTTACTTTTCCTGATCAACCTCACGCTCAATTTATAGGGTCTGTACAATTACAATCGCATAAGCTTAAAACTCATCTCCAAGTCTATCTGTAATAAACCAAGCCTAACAATCTTCAAGCCGAACAACTCTTGCAAACAATATCTAAACAAACCGACTAACTCTATCTCTATCTCAAATTGTCTCCTTCCTGCGCATATATTGCCTGCCTAGAAATGCGTCCACAACACTTACCCCACACCTTCCGAAACAGCTTATCCTCAAGCTGAAATTTAGGATAAATGGTCAGCGAACTCCAGCAAAGGTTTCCAGGTAGCATCTTCTGCATTCGGCCGATCCAATGGACCAAGACTTCCCACACTCCACGACAAAGATGGCATGAATGACTCTTGCAGACTCAGGGCACAACTCTTCTGTCATGTGGGGCCCCAAGTATGAGTGATGTGGGAAGAAGCAGCAGCAACAGGAGAGTCCGTTCAGTTAGTACGGCGCCATCATACGCCAATTGGTTAGTTGCAGATCAAGGAGAGTAGTTTAGGGTGCGTTTGGTTGGAGAGCGAGATAGGATGGAAAGGTTCCATTCTAGATTTTAGGGATAGGATGGTTCCATACTCTATGTTTGGTTGGAGGGATGGAATGGCTCTATTTCTTGTTTGGTTGGAGGAACGAGGACGAAACCGTCTAATGTCTGTTAACCCACATTAACATGGGACCCACCTGCCCGTGTAAACAACAGCATCCGTTCCCTTCCGCGGAACTCATCTCCTACGATGCGCAATGCCGCCGCCCACCGTCCCCTTCTCCGTGCAGACCGCACTGCTGGCCGCCGCCTGGGCGAGCGTGGCCTCGCTGGAATTCGAGTTGGAGCCAGCAAATTGAATCCCACAACCGCTGCCTGCAATTTCCTCCGTTCCTCCCACCGCTCGCCTGCTGTAGCCGCCGCCCGCCCTCGAGCTCCATCGGGGTATGGCCGGAGTTGCCAACCCTGCAGCGGCTGATTGCAAGCCCATCTTCCTTTCCTTCTCCGCTTCTCTACTGCAGCCGCCAGATTTGAACCCTGAAGCCACCGCCCGCGAGCTGTCATCACCCTCCTTCGATCTCCGCCGCCCTTCTTCGATCGCAGCCACCACAGGGGCACCACATCCGCCCTCGCTACGGGCATCGATGGAGCTCGCCCACCGCCCGCTGGCCACCTCCGGCTCCACCCCGCCTTGTGGAGCTCGCACGCCATCCGCCTCCGCGCAGTGCGCCCCTGTCTCTTCCATCGTGTGCGTGCTAACGGGCCTGACACCGTTCAAGTGGGACGAGCGTGTTTGGCTTTTTTCTGCGGACGAGTCCATCCCGAATCTAAAGCGAATATTCGCTCTCCAAAATGGCTCCATTCTTGCGCTCGTGAACCAAACATGGGACAGGATGGCTCCGTCCCCATCCGCTCCGGGACCAAACGCTACCTTAGATATTTGGTTTAGTTGTTCAGCTCGTAGAGATAAACTTGTATGAGGGGCAAGAGTATGGCCTATAAATATAAAGACCTTATAACCAGGAACAACAAGCAATAGATTGATTTGATTCTCCCAATTCCTACCACTTGGTTGCGTCTCACGATCGCTGGCGTCCAAGCTGCGCCCCTAAGGTCCAGGGCACGTCCATCTACCAATCACGATTACGCCTTACGTCACCCTCCTCTAATCACCCACCTCCATCACATCTTCCATGCTTGATCACTACCAGCTGAACTGGTGCAACTCGAGGGGTGCCCACAAATTTCTTGAGAAACACCACATGAAAGACATTGCGAATTTAGGGCCTTAGCTGGCAATGCCAACCTGTATGCCACAGAACCCATAGGAGCTTCAACCTGAAACGGACTGTAGAACCTTGGTGCCAACTTGCCGGCCACCTTGTCAGTAATAGCAGCGCCTTGGAGATGGTGAAGACACAGCCAAATCCAATCTCAGGCATCAAACTAAACGTCTCGATGAAAGCCACCATATTGGACCTCCTGAGCATGAAGAAGGCAATTTCATATCTCAGTCATCAGATGTTTGTCCACCGCCGGCACCTTGGACAAATCTGGCTGGTATGACATCGGAGAAGGAGGCTCAAACCCGTAAACAACCTGGAAGGGCGTCGCTTGCAATGAAGTTTGATAGAAATCGTACTGTAGCAGTACTCGCCCATGGCAACCAACGAAGAGCTATTGGGTCGATCCTCGGCAAGACAACGCAAATAGACACCCAAAATCCTATTGGCAACCTCAGATTGACCGTGGGTCTGAGGATAAAATGCCGTACTGAGGCAAAGCATGGTGCTCTTGAGAGAGAAGAGCTCCTTCCAAAAGGCGCGGGTGCCTGATGAAGACTGGATCACAATCACTGACAATTGAGCAATGTACAGAATGGAGATGAATAATGTTGTCGAAGAACACCAGAGCAATCAAGATGGCAGTGAAATGTGCATATTGGAGAATTGACCGACACCATTGACTTGCCTCCGACTTTGGGAAAACCCTTAACAATCCATTGTGGTGTCCACCCAAACCGAACTTGGCACGCCCCAAGGTTGAAGGAGTCCCGCGGGATGAAGATGCTCAATCTTGTTCTGCTGGCAAACTGCACAACCGTGAACAAAATCAGGGACCAGGCGACTGGCATGAAGGTTGTAGAATAAGGCACACTGCTATGTCATTTGGACGCCTCCATGTTACTGTGCCATGTGCCATGCAAGGATCTGAGAACCCTGACGGTGTTGGCCTCGACAACTGTTAGCAATAATCTTGACTAGTAGTGCAGTAGGTACATGTAAGTTACTTAGGGTCCAAGTCTAGTCAAGTCTAGTCTTTGCCTTAGGATCCAAGTCTTTGTCTTAGGGACCAAGTTGAGTCAAGTCAAGTCTTTGCCTTGGCTTGTAAGCCACTATGGCTGTGTAGTAATGAGTATCTAGTGCTATAAATAGAGACGAGAGGGCCTAGCTCCCTCAAGAGTTCAAGCAGCACCAAAGGAGAGTGGTCTGGTTGTTCTCTTCACAAGAGGAGTGTGTGTGGCTGCTGGCAGGTTGCCGTAAAGGACTGCCTGGGCTGCAGAGTAGGAGTTGCCCAAGCCGGATGCTTACAGGCTGACCGGAGGCAACTTTAGGTACTTAGGGAGGAGCTGATCAAGTGGACCAGTTCCAAGTAGGTTGCTGCGGCAACTAGTGTGTTTCTGTGTGAAACTAGTGTGTTAGTGTGTATCTTCGGTGGTGTGTTATCCCAACAACCACCGTCAGAAACTTGTCAAGTCTCACTGAGAACCTTGAGGTCATCCTTGGCATGGCGTCGCACATTGTCGGATGGAGCACAGAGCGGTGAAGAAAAGGATGGGTGGGCTCTGGTGGCTGGGATTGATGATGTCTGATAGCACAGGATCAAAAGGATCTCCGATAATCAGTGTTATCCTAAATGCTAAATGCTAAACAGTCGGTCACCTACCACTGAGCTCTTTATTCGGGCTAAACAGCCATTTAAAGGGCTAAACGGTCATTAAATGGCTGAAATGGGAGATCAAATGGACACGATAAGCCACCGTGTAGCATTTATATGGCGTGTAAACGGGCTAAACAGCTGTGTAGGCGAACAGTGCTGATACCACATGATATGGGAGTCTGGATTTGGAAGACAGGTAGGCTAATTCGGCACAAGAGATAAACACACTCGCCTTCATGATGGAGGCTCTGACATATTTAGGTTTATCTTCTTGCTTACGTTTTCTGTTCAAATTCCCCTTCAATATATGGGGTCGGCAAAATTACAATCCCATAAGCTTACAGCTCATCTCCATGTCTATCTCTAACAAACCAAACCTAACAAGCAGAACAACTCTCCTAAGCAATATCCAAACAAACCGACTAAATCTGTCTCTATCTAAAGCTGATTCCTTTCCTGCGCATATATTGTCTGCCCACAAATGTGTCTACAACACAATGAGTCTAACTGGGCATAATACATAGTTTACATAACTATTATGTATTTGTGTACACAATTTTCCATAATGAGATTTTTTCATGGAGTTGCGTATCTTTCAAAAGCCCCTAAAAAGGGCTTAACCAGAAAAATACCTCTCCATATTGAAATAGTGAAATATAAGTTATTTTTGACTTTTAATGCCCCAAAATGAAACTGTCAGTTAATTTGTTTTATGTTATGTTAGCAATTACCACAAACAATGGTCATAAGGAACCAAACAGTAAGATTAGTAAGAATTGTGTCACTAAACTTATAAATGTTGAAACATAAGCCTTACAGTATTTGACCCTCAAAATATGTGGGCACCATGTAAACTGAAACAGGGGGAGTATTTACCTCCGATGTGGTTTTGCCAATGGAGATATCTCAACTGGGTAGTCAAGGACAAATGTTGGTTGTACAAGAGTAGATTCAACAAAAGTCTCAAAAACCTGGTATGAGAAGTAGAATTGTTAAATGAGCCTCTTTACAGCAATGATATATAAAGTGCTAAGACACATTGAAATCTTGCAGTTTCGCGGATCGGGTGTTATGTTTGATTACAGTATGCTATTTAAACAATGACGAAACACTCCTGCAATATTACTATTAGATACAGCTGTAATTATGCTTTCCATGTATACACTGATTACCTTCCTTGTATACAAAAGCCTATTGGCTATATAATAGAAATGTCACTCCACCTCATTGGTGTGTGGTGTTGCACAATTCACTCCTATATGGTATCAGGCGACCAGAATCCTGGTCCTTCCTTCCGCTGCTCATCTCCTTCCTCCCTCCATTTCTCCCCTTCCAAAAATACGCCGTGTGTCCCTCACTGCGCATCCACCACACCAGTCGCCGCCAGGGAGATCCACCAGCTGGACTTCATGTCCGGCACCGTGCCCATTCAGGGCAACGGCTTCTCGCCCGCGATGGACTTCACTACCGAGACCAACACCATGGCCAATGGCACACCCCCTGTCGTTGCGTATGCAACGATCTCCGTCAAGTTGCACGTACCTGTGACCTTGACGATGGCGGCCCCAACTACACCAAGTGAGCATCCTTCTTCAAGTCCATGTGCGGCAAGTTCAGACTTCGCTCGCACATCGACAGCTCCATGGCAGCGCGCCCCACCGATCCGGCCTGGGACCACGCCGCTTGCCGCGTTCGCAGCTGGCTGTTCGGCTCCATCGACGACTCCGTCCTCAACCTCACCATGGAGGGCGACAAAGCGCCAGGGCTCTCTGGCTTGCCATCGAAGCCCTCTTCCGCGCGAACAAAGAGCCCCGCGCCATCTTCCTCTCCCATGAATTCCAGTCCATGCAGCAGGGCGACACCTCCGTCACGGGGTGGGTGATGGACTCCGATGCTTCTACTCACATGTCGTCTACAGATGGTATACTCCTCTCCCGATCCCCACCCTCTTACCATTTCATCACTGTCGGAAATGGCAACACCATTCCCGTATCTTGTCGAGGCAACTCCATTTTACCCACTAGCGCATCACATTTCACTTTACGTAATGTTCTTGTTGTCCCATCCCTTATCTGTAACTTGATATCCATTCGTTAATTTACACGAGACAACAACTGTTCCATAGAATTTGACGCTCTTGGTTTCTCTGTCAAGGATATCCAGATCAGACGCGTGATTCTTCGCTGCAATAGCGACGGGGACCTATACACCATTCCTCCAGCCACCACCACCACCCCTCCACATGCCGGCCTCGTCGTCTCCTGCACAGTGTGGCACCATCATCTTGGTCATCCAGGCTCTGCCATCCTTGACAACCTTAGAAATAATTCATCTATCATTTGTAATAAAGGAGCTCATACTTTATGTCACTCCTGCCAGTTAGGAAAGCATGTGCGGCTTCCTTTCGATACTTCTAGTTCCCACAGTAATGTTCCCATTGATGTTGTTCATTGTGATGTTTGGACCTCCCCGGTTCCTAGCATTTCGGGCTTTCGTTATTACCTAGTCATGTTGGATGATTTCTCTCATTTTTGTTGGACTTTCCCACTCACGCATAAGTCAGAAGTCCACAAACACATGGCCAATTTTTGTGCTTTCGTCCAAACACAATTTGGCCTCCCTGTTAGAAACATCCAGGCTGATAATGGCACGGAGTTCGCGAACCACAACCTCAAGTCCTTTCTGTCCTCTCGCAGCACACTTAAGGTTATCTTGTCCGTACACCTATCCTCAAAACGGGAAAGCCCAATGTCTTCTTCGCACTTTGAACAACATCAGCCGCACACTACTACTCCACGCCCACATGCCAGCTCCCTATTGGGCTGAAGCCCTCACTACCAACACCTACCTCCTCAGTAGGGGGCCATGCTCGGCAATCTGACATGCCATTCCTTGTGAGCTTCTCTACAACAAACCACCTTATTACGCTCACCTCCGCGCTTTCGGTTGCCTTTGCTACCCAAACCTCACCCACTTCCAAACACAAGCTCACTCCTCGTTCGACAGCTGCGTCTTCCACAACTACCCATCTTCTCATAAGGGATATCAATGTCTTGACTTAACGATTCACCGCATCATAATCTCTCACCATGTGGTGTTTGACGAGTCATCCTTCCCCTTCAGACCGCCGCCTCCGGTCTAGACTTCCTCTTAGCCGATTGTCCTATTTCTTCACCCCCTGTTGCAACTGCAGGACCTTCTACAGCGGCCGCTCCGTCGCTTGCCAACGTCGAGTAGCCGCCCTCGCTGCACGATGACCACGAGGACCCGTCGATTCTCTATCATGGACATATACTCTCTGTACAGGCCCCCGGCGCTCCTGGCCCACTGCTGGCGCGCCTAGCGCTCAGTGCCCAGTCCTTGGCGCGATTGGGCCCTCTACTGGCGCCCCTGGTGCCAATACGCAGGGTCTGGCGAACGCGAGTACCGCTTCGTCTACCACCAACGCCCACACGACCGGACAGACGCTGGTGCCCAGCACCTGCACCAGCGCCACCGCAGGGGGTCTGCACCTGCGCAGGCGGCCTTGGGTGCCCCAGCGCCTGCAGCTCCACCATCAGCCGCTCCTGATGTGAACCCGTTAGGGTTTGTTCATGATCTTTCGATGAGAGGCGTGGGATAACTCGATTGATGGAGGAGACGACGTTCATGGCCCGACTACAGCCTTCCAAGGATGCTGCGCCTTAGTAACCGATACACCACCTCCTATAGTTGCTGCGATCTTGTGGAGCGCGACACCCGGCCACTAGGGCACTTGTCCTGCAAGCAATCGAAGAACTAGCAAGGACAAGTAGAACAAGTACTGAAAATACGAGATGTAATTGAAGGTCTCAAACTGAATCTCAAATATGGTGGGGTTCCGAAAATAAGTAGACGGGCGGCTGGATCAGCACGCGCACCTACAAGGAAGTAGCAAAAGCTAAACTTGCATCTAACAAAACCCGAGTGTTCTTAGCGGCGGCTAAAGATAATTAAAAGATACTCTCTCTCTGGAGTAAGCCGAACACCTAAATATATATGTGAAGTGTTATTGCCTCTATTGCACAGTTCAGTTCGGACTCAGATTCAACCAACACCGATTCCAACTCGGACTTGATAACAAGGAGGCACTCAGATTCGGTCTATCGAGAGATGAAAAGGCTACCCGAATTCAAGTCGGTCTTGGCCAACACGCGCTTATCCGATTCCAAATCGAACTTGACAGCCAAAGTGTATTCTGATTCGGCCAAAACAGTGATTAAAAAGGTAGCATACGTGACCAATCGTGACAAGAACTCGAAACTCTAAAGGACTACAACTAATACCAGCAACTCGACACAACCGATGCAACCGAAAACTCGACGAGCCCAAACTAAGCAGTACTAGTAAAGGCTCAAAAGGGTCTATAGGATTGCGGTGGAGGGAAAAAAATTTCTACTATTTTTGGCTTTTTCTGGACTGTAGGAAATTAAAGAAAACAAAGGATTGGACGTCTCTCACCGAACAATCTTGCTCTGATTACCAACTGATATGAACCCTCTAGGGTTTGTTCTATCTTTCGATGAGAAACGTGGGATAACTCGATTGATGGAGGAGACGACGTTCACGGCCGGACTACAGCCTTCAAAGGATGCTGTGCCTTAGCAACCGATACACCACCTCCTATGGTTGCCGCGATCTTGTGGAGCGCGACACCCGGCCACTTGAGCATTCGTACTGCAAGCAATCGAAAAACTAGCAAGGACAAGTAAAACAAGTACTGAAAATACAAGATGTAATTGAAGGTCTCAAACTGAATCTCAAATATGGTGGGGTTCCAAAAATAAGTAGACGGGCGGCTGGATCAGCATGCGCACCTACAAGGAAGTAGCAAAAGCTAAACTTGCATCTAACAAAACCCGAGTGTTCTTAGCGGCAGCTAAAGATTATAAGGAAGTGGGAGAACGACCACAAGGGTGCTGGGGTCGTATCCCAACCCTAGGACACGTCCGAATTGGACTCAATTTGATACACGGCCCATTGGGCCAAAATAGGGTGACGCAGCACCGTGGCTGAAAAGGACTCTGTAGTAAATCGACGACTGCGGTTGACTCCGAACAGATATGGAGGTGATTCCGGATCCGTTGAAAAGTAAATTTGATAAGCTTTCCAGGAAGTACTTGAACGACCAAAACTGGTGTAGGTGTGGATGTATCATTGGTGGCGATGTCCTCATCAGCTCCACTGCCTCCACATCGGCCTGTGACACACTCAGAGACAGGGACGTTATGGCGGACGCAGTTCCTGAACCTCTTATCGACTCATGCCGCGATTTCGCCTCTATCGGCCTGTGACACTCAGAGACAGGGACGTTATGGCGGACGCAATTTCGCCTCTATCGACAAACTACCGCAGCGGCCTCGTGGATGCAAATTGGCGGGCGGCCATAAACAACGAGTTCCGAGCCCTCATCGACAACGGTACCTGCGACTCGTCCCACGACCCCCAGGCACCAACGTCGTGACGGGCAAGAGGATCTTCAAGCACAAGTTCCACTCCGACGGCACCCTTGCTCGACACAAGGCGCGTTGGGTGGTCCGCAGCTTCTCCTAGCACTTCAGGATTGACTACGACGAGACCTTCAGTCCGTTTGTCAAACCAGCCACGATTCGCGTCGTCCTTAGCATTGTTGCCTCCTGCTCGTGGCCGATTCACCAGCTGGACATGAAGAATACGTTTCTTCATGGCGACCTCGACAAGACCGTCTACTGCCAGCAGCCACCCGGCTTCGTTGACCCCGCCGCTGGTGACCATGTATGCTTGTTGCAGAAATCACTTTATGGCCTGAAGCAGGCACCCCGAGCGTGGTACCAGTGCTTCGCTACCTACATTTAGCAGCTCGATTTCATCGCCTCGATATCCGACACTTCTCTCTTTGTTTACAAAGAGGGAACCAACGTCACCTACCCCCTGCTGTACACCCTGCTGTACATCGAAGACATCATCCTCACCGCCTCATCGACACCTTTACTGCAACGCATCACCGAGCGTCTTTACTCCGAGTTTGCCATGACGGACCTCGGCGATCTCCATCACTTCCTGGGGATCTCCATCACACGCTCTTCGGACGACCTCTACCTGTCCCAGCGATAGTACGCCCTTGACCTCCTCCAGCGTGCCGGCATGGCCGAGTGTCACTCCACATCAACACCGGTTGACACTCGTGCCAAGCTCTCGACCACCAATGGCGCCCCGGTCACCGACCCCTCCGAGTACAGGAGCCTCGCCGGAGCTCTCCAGTACCTAACGCTGACCCGCCATGATCTGGCGTACGCAGTTCAGCAGGTGTGCCTCTTAATGCATGATCCCCCCGAGCCTCACCTCGCGCTGATCAAGCGCATCCTGCGCTACGTGAACGGCACACTCGTCCGGCCTCCACATCGGCACTGGCTCCATCCGGTCCTTGTCCGCTTACTCCGACGCAGATTGGGCTGGGTGTCCCGACTCTCGGCGGTCTACCTCCGGCTACTGCGTCTTCCTCAGCGACAACCTGGTCTCCTGGTCCTCCAAGCACCAAACGATGGTCTCGAGTTCCAATGGAGGCCGAGTATTGTGCCTTGGCCCAAGCAGTCCTCGAGTGCTATTGGCTTCGTTAGCTGCTGCAGGAACTCCATGTTCCCCTTGCTTCGGCGATGGTCGTCTATTGTGAAAACGTCAGTGCCGTCTACATGACGGCCAACCCCGTCCATCACCGCTGCACGAAGCACATCAAGATCGACATCCACTTCGTCTGCGAAAAGGTTTCTCTAGGGCAGGTTCAGGCGCTTCATGTTCCTTCCTCCCACCAGTTCGCGGACATCATGACAAAGGGCTTGCCTGTACAGTTGTTCACTAAATTTAGGTCCAGTCTTTGCATCCGGGATCCTCCCACTGCGACTGCGGGCGGGTATTAGATATATAGCTGTAATTATGCTTTCCATGTATACGCTGATTACCTTCCTTGTATAAAAGCCTATTGGCTATATAATAGAAATGTCACCCCACCTCATTGGTGTGTGGTGTTGCACAATTCACTCCTACAATTACAGCTTGAACTTAAGGCACATAGCTTGTTACAATTAACAGGAAAGGTAAACCAAGAAAGTACAATTCTCACAGTAATCTTAGGTGTGCATATTCATTAAACTACACAATCTGTAAACTTCATTGGTAAACTCCTTGTGCGTAAATTATTAGAAATATTCTAGACAAGGTTTCAACATGCCATCCATATCCATTTTTAAATTTGCAACAACATATTCATATTTATAAGAAAGTAAGGAGATAATCCTTAAACATAGAAAGCAGCGACACACATTAACTAATAGCATGTTTTCTCAACACACTACTGCCTCTGGTTCCCATAACCAGGAAGCATGTTAGATGGAACCACCAACAAAATATGAGATTGAGAGCTATATTGGCTGCCGGATTCCATCAGAGGTCTTTGGAGTTGGTATCAAAAGGTCTTGCATGTTCTCTCCCTTCTTATTGTTTGTTCCTTTTCTTTGTCTTGACCTATTTTTACCATCTTTGCATATAGTAGGATCCTTCCTAATGTTTTCCATAAAAATTAGAATCTATAACCTCACCTATATAAAAACTGGCATTTAGGTTCGCCAAACTCTAACCAGTGCATCAAACATTCATGCTACCTGCAGTTCTCGGCTTCAGCCTTCTACTGATGGGTGATGGCAAGGCAACAGTTAACAGAATATTTTTACTGCCTTTTGCTGTCTTCTGTATAGATAAATAAAAACTTCACCTTCTGTTTGTAGGAAAGCTATCTAATCCCACTTGTTAAATAACCAAGGGATGACTCATTACCTTTATTGAAAACTAAAATAGTGTACAAAAAGACCCTCAAGATACCTTGTTAAGAACATGTCCAACAGATGAACAGGATTGCAGTGAAGTACTTTCACTGCTTCCTACTTTGATCCCTGGCAGTCCTCTTGCAGCACTTTTAGCAGATTCAACATCTTGGCCGAAGCTGTTGAAGTCGATTCCAGTTGCTTCTTTGACAAGAGAATGCATGGTCTCCCTCCTCCATGGTCTTTCGAGAGAAATTTCAGTTCCCTGCGTTTTATTAAACAGAACTATGTTAACTAATAATGGGTATAAAGGCAGAAAATAAAGCTGTGTATCTGTCACGGCTCTGATCGGGGAGCCGTGCAGAGTGAGGGGATTGGGGATTGAAAGGGTAAATAGGCGCTGAACCGGACACTTGAGATCGGGCACGCCGACGGTGGCTGCGCGAATCTCAAGGCCCGGGATTAGATGAGGATCTCTCCTGATAATTCTTCCTTGGTTATCTTTAATTGATACATCTCCTCTCTTTGTATAGAGAGGCTTACTTGACCCTCAAGTAATATATCCAATTCTATCTCTAACTTTAACCCTAATGGAGGCCCAATAGGCCTAGCGTTGGCCCAGCCAAACTGCCCATGATGTTGGTGCCTAATTTCCATCAATATCTGTACTAAAAGGTCAGGAAACGGAAATTCAATAGTAAATTGGTGAAATGGCACAATAAAAACAGTTTTGAGGCAATGTGGCAAATTGGTATATAAGCAACAAATTACGGCATGATTTTTCCGTGATAAAGCATGCATGTCCACACAATTCTAAATAAAAAGAACATGTGATATATGTTAAGCAGCATGTCTACTTTAGGCCCATGGCCCATATTCCTCTTTGTACATATACACACCAAGGCTCCTGACTTCACCATGAATCGCTATCTTCATTCACGGTAACATGGAATCAGAGCAGGTAGGGTTAGGGTGAGGAGCGTCACCTCCGCATCCACCCGAGATCCGTTTTTTTTCCCCCATCCGTCCCGCGTCTGCAGCGGCCAGCGCCGTCCGCGCTTCGTCTGTCCGCCGCTCGCCAGCGGCCTTCCACCCGTCCGCGGATCCGTCGCGCCCCTGTCTGCGCCGTCCGTGCGTGGGCCTGCGCGGCCGTCCGCTCGTCAACTGCCGCCGTCCGCCTGTCCGTGGATCCACCTGTCGCGGCCGTCCTGTTCTCCTACCCATCGCTGCGTCGTCGCCCTGTTCGTGGTGCAGCCCTCGCCACTGAGCAGTGCAAGCGGCCGGACTTCCCCACGTCCTCCGCGCTGATTCTTCAGTCTGCTACGGACTGCTTCATCAGGCCACCATCGGTTTTGTCTCCCTCATCTGCTCTGTTGGCCGCATATTGCTGTCTGGTGTTGCTATTAGCCTGCTTGGGACCTTCATCAGCTGCTGCAGGGGTACATCGGCTGCTTGGTGTTTATTGCTGTCATTATTTGTCATCATCATGTCCCAGCCTAATGCTATTGCTATTAATATCACTCTTGATGGTTCCAATTATCCGAAGTGGTCTTTTTGTGTTGAAACTACTCTGAGAGGTCATGGTCTTTACTCCCACCTCACAGATGATCCACCTAAGTCTGATGGCAATAATGCTAGTATTATCACCACATGGCAAATAAATGATGGGAAGGTGATGGCTGCCATGGTTAATAGCATTAAACAGTCCATGATTATGAGTCTCAGAAAGTTTAAAACAGCTAAGCAAATATGGTCTGCTCTACAGCAGCGCTATGTTCAGGACAGTGGTGCTCTTCTCCATAATCTCATGCAGCAAATTCATGTCATTGAGCAAGGTGATATGTCTATTGATGACTATTATTCTGCTTATGACCGTTTGATGGGTTCATTGACTTCCATGGTGAATGAGTGCACAGCAGCTGACTGCCCAGCCCACAAATTCATTGAAAGATTTCTGACATATCGTTTTGTCATGGGAGTGAAGCCAGAATTTGATTCCATTCGTACTCGGCTACTTCATAATTCATCTACTTTAACCATGGACCAAGCCTTGGCTGAATTACTTGCTGAAGAGACATGCCTGCAGTCTATGTCTTCTTTATCCACTGTGACAATGCCCCATAGTGTGCTGGCAGCCTCTCAGTGGATCACTGTACCTAGAGGTACATCTTCAGAGCCATGTAAGCATTGTGGCAAAACTACTCATCTATCGGCAAATTGTTTTTCTGCATATCCTGAGAAGCTAGCTGAGTATCGTGCCCGTCGAGCTTCTCGTGCTCCTCGTGGCCGTGGTACCTCTTCTACTGCTCGAGATGGTTCTGTCTCTGTTGCTGCTGCTTCATCTGTTGATGCCTCTCAGCCGGCTTGGGTTCTTGATTCCGGGGCCTCCTTTCACGTGACATCTGATCAGTCTCAGTTGGTTACTTGCAAGCCAATCACTGACGGTGCCTCTATTCAGACAGCTGATGGTACATCCTGTTATATCACTCATCGGGGTTCTCTTTGTAATACCAAATTTTCTGTCCCTGATGTCTCTTTTGTACCTAAGTTGTCCATGAATCTTCTTTCAGTGGGCCAAATTGCTGATCATAATTGTTTTATTGGATTTGATGACTCATCTTGTTTTATTCAGGATCGTCAAAGCGGGATTGTGATTGGGACTGGCCATCGCCGTAGAGGTGCTTCTAGCCTCTACATTTTGGACACCTTGCGTCTTCCTTCTTCCGATGCTCGTGTGTCATCTGTTTCATCATCATCTCCATCATCCTTCACAAAGTGGCATCATCGACTTGGTCACCTTTGCGGGTCTCGCTTGTCCACATTAGTACATCAGGGCTATTTAGGTCATACACCTGTCGAGTCTAACTTTCATTGTAAAGGTTGTAAGCTTGGAAAACAGATTCAACTTCCCTATCCTTCTAGTGTCTCTCACTCTGCTAAACCCTTTGATCTTATTCACTCAGATGTATGGGGCCCAACTCCTTTTGCTACTAAAGGTGGCCATAAATATTATGTTATCTTCGTTGATGATCACTCTCGATACACTTGGCTCTACTTTATGAAACACCGGTCCCAATTATATTCTATTTATCAGTCTTTTACTCGTATGGTTCATACTCAATTTTCCACCTCTATTAAAATCTTTCGTTCTGACTCTGGTGGAGAATATTTGTCTGACCTTTTTCGCCAGTTTCTGGTCTCTGAAGGTACTCTTCCTCAGCTCTCATACCCTGGAGCCCATCCTCAAAATGGTGTACAACAACTTAGCCATTTTGAGGATGGGCTCCAGGGCAAACATCGTCATATCATTGAAACTGCTAGGACTCTTCTAATTGCCTCCTTTGTTCCTCTCTCACTTTTGGGGGGAAGCGGTCTCAACATCTGTTTATCTTATTAATAGACAACCGTCATCCAAACTATCTGGTAAGTGTCCTGGTGAAGTTCTTTTTGGCACTCCTCCTTGCTGTGATCATCTTCGAGTGTTTGGATGTACCTGCTATGTTTTGCTTCCATCTCGTGAGCGAACTAAGTTGACAGCTCAGTCGGCTGAATGTGTTTTTTTAGGATATAGTCCTGAGCATAAGGGTTATCGTTGTTATGATCCTTCCACTCGTCGCATGCGTATCTCTCGTGATGTGACATTTGTTGAGGATCATCCTTTCTTTTATAACCCTTCTACCCATTCATCATCTTCTTCTACAGAATCTACATCTTTTCTTTACCTTCCTCCTATTTTATCTAGTGATGATCCACCTTCGTCTACACCAGCTCCTCTTGATGACACTCCACCACCTCCTAATGACCCTCCACCAATCCCATCTCCACCATGTAAACCACCCATAACACGTGTTTACACGCGTCGCTCTACCACTCATCTACAGCCTCCATCTAGTCCATCTTCCTCGGCCAGTCCCGATGCTCCTATTTTGGTTGATTCTAATGCTCCTGATGAGTTACAGGTTGGGCCTAGCTACAATCTGCGTGATCGCGCCAATATTCAGCCACCTGATAAATTGGGATTTCCATGTGCAAGTGCTATTCTTGATGAGCCATCCACTTATCATGAGGCTTCTATCATTCCGGAATGGCAGGCTGCTATGTCTGAGGAGCTCGCTGCACTTGAGCGCACAGGTACTTGGGATATTGTTCCATTACCACCTCATACAGTCCCTATCACATGCAAATGGGTCTTCAAAGTTAAAACCAAATCTGATGGTTCTATTGAGCGATATAAAGCTCGTCTGGTTGCCCGAGGTTTTCAGCAGACTCAAGGCTGTGATTATGATGAGACTTTTGCTCCTGTTGCTCACATGACCACGGTTCGTACTCTGATTGCCGTGGCTGCTTCTAAGTCCTAGGATATCTCTCAGATGGATGTTAAGAATGCCTTTCTTCATGGTGATTTACATGAGGCAGTTTATATGCAGCCACCGCCAGGTGTTAATGCACCTCCAGGATATGTTTGCCGTCTTCGTCGTGCCTTATATGGTCTTAAACAGGCTCCCCGTGCTTGGTTTGAACGCTTTGTATCGGTGATAAGAGCTGCTGGTTTTTCACAAAGTGCACATGATCCTGCCTTATTTGTTCATCTCTCTCCACGTGGTCGCACTTTGCTGCTTCTATATGTTGATGATATGCTAATTACTGGAGATGATGTTGATCATATTATTCATGTGAAGCAACAACTTGGCGAGCAATTTCAGATGTCTGACTTGGCCCTCTCAGTTATTTCCTAGGAATTGAGGTCTTGCATTCTTCCAAGGGCTATTATCTCTCTCAATCCAAGTATATACGAGACCTTATTGCACGCTCTGGCATTACTGACAGTCGAACAGTTGCCACACCCATGGACCTTCACTTGCAGCTTCGTCCTACAGAGGGTGCTCCTCTTGAGGATCCCTCTCGATATAGGCATATTGTGGGCAGTCTTGTTTATCTCACTATCACCAGACCTGACATTGCTCATGCCGTACATATCTTAAGCCAGTTTGTGAATGCTCCAACTTCAGTTCACTTTGGACATTTGCTTCGTGTGCTAAGATACTTGAGGGGGACATCATCTCAGTGTTTATTCTATGCTCATAATAGCCAGCTTTGTCTTCATGCCTATTCCGATGCCACTTGGGCGAGTGATCCAACTGATCGCCGTTCTGTCACTGGTTATTGTATTTTTCTTGGATCATCTCCTCTAGCATGGAAGTCCAAGAAGCAGTCAGCTGTCTCTCGGTCTAGTACCGAGGCAGAACTTCGGGCCTTTGCTACCATCACTTCTGAGATTATATGGCTTCGATGGCTATTGGCTGATTTTGGCGTTTCTTGTGATGCTCCCACACCTCTTCTATGTGATAATACTGGAGCCATACAGATTGCCAAAGACCCTGTGAAGCATGAACTTACAAAGCATATTGGTGTTGATGCTTTCTTCACTCGGTCTCACTGTCACCAAAACACGATTGCTCTTCAGTATGTGCCTTCCGAACTGCAAGTGGCAGATTTCTTTACTAAAGCACAAACTCGAGAGCAACATCGGTTACATATGCTCAAACTCAATGCTTCGGATCCTCCACCTCCGCCTTGATTTTGTGGGGGGGTGTTAAGCAGCATGTCTACTTTAGACCCATGGCCCATATTCCTCTCTGTACATATACACACCAAGGCTCCTGACTTCACCATGAATCGCTATCTTCATTCACGGTAACAATATAAGCTCAGAACAAATGTCAGGATAAAGACGGATTACCTGATAATCAACCTTAAGCTTGCCATGAGTAGCCATCGCACATCGAACAACAATTTCTTCAGCCATATTCATCATGCTTTCGTAGTCTGAATATGCTTCATATATCTAGTTTGCAAATACAAATCAACAAGTCAGGTCCAATTTAAAGTAGCACATTTCATTAATGACATGCATATTTGGAGAGGGATGTGGCTCCTACCTCAATGGTGGTAAATTCAGGATTATGACGAGTAGAGATGCCTTCATTCCGGAAAATTCTTCCAATCTCGTATACCCTCTCAAGCCCTCCAACCTGCACTTTGTCAATGGTACTCATAACATTGAAAATAAGAAAATGAAGGGTGCTGAGGCAAACTAGTTGTACAACTCAATGGAACCTTGGCCCAGTGCATGGTCTCATTGGCACCCATCAAATGCTTAAGAACAGGAAAAAAAGGGTGTGATACACCAGTGCTATAGCATAAAATCTCAAATGATAAATTCCACTTAAGAAGAAACATAATATGCCCCAAAATGTCCAATTTAGTATTTTTTTAAAAAATAATTGATATCAACCAGTAGAGACACATGTAGCTAATCTGGAAAAACTACAAATCTTATTGATTAATAGTTGTGTTAACATGCTAAATTAAGACCAAACTGAAATTAACAGAATACCATGGTGTCTGTTATATATGACTCCCCTAAATTTATGAAGATACTACATGCAGCATTTCCTAGTAATAGTCTTATCAATGTACAGGAAAGAAATTGTATCACATAAAACGATATTGTCATGGACTGGTTTGAGAATCAACTATGTAGTTACCGAAAACTAAAGAACAAAAACCTAAACTGTAACCTCACCAACATCCTTTTCAAATGCAGCTCTGTTGCAATCCTCAAGTAAAGATCTCTTTGAAGTGAGTTATGGTAGGTTATGAAAGGTCTAGCTTCAGCACCACCTGCTGCTCCCTGTTTTTACCATTTTGATGTGTAATATTGTAAAAAAATGGGGATCAGAAAACACAGTAGTAACAATTCAAGCATACAGATAAAAAAGGACCTAATTCTTTTATAATCTTATTATGCAAGGTTGCATCGCAGCTGCATTGGCGTTTTAGCACGGAGCATGAGACAGTGGTCTGCCATTTGGATGACCAAGAGACCAGATTGTCGCCGAGGTAGACGCAATAGCCTGACGTGGAGCTTTTGGAGTCAGGCCAGCCAGCCCATTCCGCATTGGAGTACGCAGTGAGGGACTAAGTGGGCTCGGTGCCGATGTCAAGCCCGGTGGAAATGGTGCTTCCCTTCACATAGCGTAGGATGCGCTTGATCAGCGCAAGTTGACGCTCGCGAGGATCATGCATGAAGTGGCACACCTGCGAATTGCATATGCCAAATCGGGTTGAGTGAGCGTCAGGTACTCCATCAAGACTCCTGTACTTGGACGGGTTGGCAATAGGAGTGCCATCAGAAGTCGAGAGCTTGGCCCGAGTGTCAACAGGTGTCATCGTCGAGGGCATACTGTCGCTGGGAAAAGAACAGGCCGTTAGAGAAGCGTGCGACGACGATGCCCAAGTGGTGGAGGTCGTCGAGGTCTGTCATGGTGAACTTGAAATGGAGCCACTCGGTAATGCGCTGGAGTAGAGCCGTCGACGAAGTAGTGAGTATGGTGTCACGTAGAGCAGCAGATAGGCTACACTATCACGAAGCGGCGAGTATGATGTCGAAGGTTGAAGCAATGAACCTAAGGTGGCAAAGGTAGGTAGCGAACCGCTGGTACCACGCTCTGGGTGCCTTCTTCATATCATAATGAGATCTCTGCAACAGATAGGCATGGTCAGGGGCAGTAGGGTCAACGAAGCCTGGTGGTTGCTAGCAGTAGACGGTCTCATCCAGTTGGCTATCCAGCTGGTGAATGGGCTATGTGCACGAGGCGGTGATGCTGAGGATGACTCGGATCATTGCGGGCTTGTTGCGGGCTTGACGATAGGGCTAAGGGTCTCATCGTAGTTGATGCCATGGCGTTGGGAGAAGTCGCGGACTACCCAATGTGACTTGTGACAAGCAAGAATGCCGTCGGAGTGGTACTTATGTTTGAAGATCCACTTTCCCGTCACAATGTCTGCATCAGGGGCCAGGAACAAGGTGCTAGGTGTTGTTGTCGACGAGCGCCTGAAACTCCTCAACCATGGCGGCATGCCAATTTGGGTTGGCCAACCCACTGCGGTAGTTTGTTGTGAGTGGTGTTGATGCGGAAAGGTTCATGATCTGAGCTTGACGAAGAGTATCGGTCTGCAAACGAGGCACGGGCGGTGCTGGATGGGAGCCGACCTGGGAGTAGGTACTAGTGCAAGCACAGGGGTTGCTGGTGCGGGAATTGGAGCTGACACAGGGGTCGTAAGAGCCTCGTCGAGGCGAGCACGAACGTCGGCTGTATGTCAGCTAGTAGGGGCATGTGAGCATGAATCAAGAGAGCACGACAAATGTTGTTAAGTGTGCGCAGAGAGTGCTCGGCTTTCCCATTGTGCGGAGAGGTGTAAGGATAGGAGAGGTGCAAATGCATCCCTTGTGAAGTAAGGAATGTCTGTAGGTCACAATTAACAAACTCAGCATTGTTGTCGGCTTGGATGCTTTTGACTGGTAGGCCGAATTGAGTGACAGTGTAGGAGCAGGAAGCAACCAGATGATCAAGAACATCGAATTTGCTAGTAAGGGGATGGGTCCAACAATAGTAGGTGAAGTGATCAAGGATAGCCAAATAATAGTGAAACCCAGAAATACCAGCAGGAGATGTCCAAACATCACAATGTACTAGTTCAAAAGGTATAGTGGTTCTAGAAGTAGAACTACTAAATGGTAGCCGCACATGTTTGCCCAATTGGCAGGAATGACATAAAGTATGAGCTACTTTATTATAGACGATGGATGAATTATTCCTAAGAGTGTCGATGACGGTAGGACCGGGATGATCAAGGCAATGGTGCCACAATATGGAGGAGACGGCAAGCCTGGCATGCGGGATGGGATGGTGGAGTCGGTGATGTGTGGGTGGGTGTATAGATCGTCGTCACTATTGCAACAAAGCATCATTCACCTAGTCTAAGGATCAATGATAGAGAAACCATGAGCGTCCAATCCTATCAAACAATAGGTGTCTCGCGTAAACTAACGAATGGATAAAAGATTAGACACTAAGGAAGCGACAACAAGGAAATTGTTCAGAGTGAAATGAGACGCACTAGTGGGTAGAATGGAATTGCCCTGACATGGGATAGGAATAGTGTGACCATTTTCAACTGTAATGTAGGGGTGAGTGGGAGGGAGGCGGGACATGAGTTTACCATTTGTCAATGACATACGGGTGGAGGTGCCGCTGTCCATTACCCAAGGAGCAGGGTTCTGTAGAGCCACTCTGATTGAGTGATGCAATCAGGCCGCCTAGTCCCAACTAGGGCTGGACAAAATGCTCGTAGCTCGTTAGCTCGCTCGGCTCGGAGCTAGCTTGGCTCGGCTCATTGTATTTTGCTAACGAGCTGAGCTAGCATTTTGCTCGTTAGATTTAACGAGCTAGCTCAAGCAGCTCTCGAGCCAAACGAGCTAATGAGTCCATCAAGCCAGCCATGTAACCAACACAGGCCTCCGAGCGTGGACAAAGCGATGAGCCCGTCGATCCCAGGCAAACAGCCTAGCAGCTTCAATTCAACTCCGAGTCAACGGAATGTCCAAGCCCATCTTCCACTTAAAAGATTAAAAAAAAAACTAGTCTTATCCAATCGCAACACTATGTCCACATCGGCAGCTAGCTATTGTCGCCTCCCTCTCCCGACCGGCGCTACCTCCGCGAGCAGAAGATGGAGCCCGTCTCATCTCGCGCCGCCTAGAGACCACTGGGAGCCGCGGATTAAGTCACGATTTTGTTTCGCCGGCGTCACCGCACTCCGTAGTCCGTCGACCCCGTCCTTCCGACTCCGTGGCACGGGCGTCGGCGTGTGTGCCATGCCCATCACAGATTCACCGTCCAGCGGCCTCGCATACTCGTCGGATGCTTGTCCTCCTTTCGTGGCCTCACCTATGTGCCCCCAGTGAACAGGCAAGCAATTCCTACAATTATTCTCTATCCAATCAAGATGCAAGCAAGCACTAACTTTATACTTCTTCTTTCTCCAAATCAGCACGGCAGCACTAGCTGTTCATCTTCCTTATCTACTTCTTCTTTTACAACCAAGAAAGGCAGCAACAGGCCGCCGGCCACCGCGCCGCCAATTCTTGGACCTCCATTGAACCACTTCATACTCGAGCTCGCGAGCTGCAACGAGCTAGCTCGAGCTTTTTACGAGTCGAGTCAAGCTAGACTTTTTGCTCATTTGCTTAACGAGCCGAGCCAGCTCGGTATCTTAACGAGCCAGCACAAGCCGAGCCGGCTTGTTATCCAGCCCTAGTCCCAACCTTAGGCCATAGGTGAGACTTGGAGCGGAGCAAAGGCTGTGTGCGCCTGGGGAGCGGTACCTAGGACCTCGAGGGCGCGCCAAGGCCCACCGCCTCCTATGCTGTACTGGGCCACGGAGGCCTAAGGTGCACATGGATTCTGGCAGATCCACGGGCCCATAGGGCGGAATACCTGCTGCCGCAGGCCGGCCTGGTGCAGACCGGCCTGTTGGTGCTGCTGGTTGGATGAGCGGCAGCTGCTGCCACCGTGGCTGTGTTTTAGATCGAGACAGCGATAGCCCGATCCAGCCTGCGCGACGTTGGTCAACAGGGCATGTCACCTGCCCGGGGAGCTACATGGTGTGGACCCCAAAGTGGCCGAGCAAGATGGTGCCGACAGCGACCTTTGAGTCGTTGGCAAGGCACGACTGCTAAAGCGTCAGCATGTGGCGCGCCCTAGCGAATTCAAGGAGGACGAAGGAAATGGCGATGTCGTCAACCATGTTGGTGAAACGCAGGTTGACACCACGAAGATAGTTGAGAACAAGCTACGACTCTTGTACGCCGTGCCCAACGTCCGAAGCGCATCGCCCACCATCTTCATGCACTGACAATAGTCCGAAATGGAGGAATCACAAGGCACGAGCAGTCTGTACGTCACCGGACATGCCGAGGTTGAGAACAAAGTCATTGACGGAGCCGAAAATCCAGCTACGAATGCAGCAGTCAGCCTGATCCCAATTGGGATCGGTGGGGCGGGGAGGAATGGAGTTGTCGATGTGTGACTTGAGGCCAAATTTGCCACACATGGACTTGAAGAACGATGCCCACATGGAGTAGTTGGAGTTCTTCATATGTAGGATGATGGGGACGTGCGAACGCACGGTCATTATGGCGTAGGGGTGGACAAGGACCGACGGCATAGCGTTGTTCAGCTCAAGCACGAAGCCGCCGCCCTTTTGCGGGTCTGTGTCTGCGCCGGTCATAGGTTAGGTGCCAGACATGGTGGCGCCTGGGGAGAGATGGCCGCGAGTGAGGTGGACTTGCAGGGGAGGAGCATGCCCCAGGAAGGGGAAGGTGCTGGAAGGAAGTGTGTCCTACGTTTTCAAATCCACTAACCGATGGAAGTCCTAACTAAAAAAGGAAGAAGCATTCAAGATCCACACATGACGACTACTGAGAAGGATAGGTTGATGGATGGACATTGGACAAAGAGAAAAAAAGGGATGGGAGATCGAACATGGAGAAGGAAAAGGAACAGATGGGAAGAGGAGCGGCAACGCCGGCGGCGCATCCATCCGAGGAGGAGATCGAGCCAACTCCCGGCGACGCCACGTCAATCTGAGGAGCGGCAACAACATGTGGATCCAAGGAGGGTCTTAACACTATAATTTAAACAAGACTTTATCTTTGAACAATAATATGGCTCAGCTACACATGGCCTCTATATATGTACTGCAAACACCCCCTCCCCCCCCCACCACCCCCCCCACCCCACCCCACCCACAAGAATATATATCTCGTTGTGCTATTACTACCTAGTAGAGGGGATTTTTCTGCATATGTACCTACACCTATACATTACTCTGATTGGGTCTTGCAAAAGAGTAGAGTTGCACCTCTAAGAATTTCCATTGGAATAAACATAAAAAACACTACCCAGAGAATTTCAGTATACACCTGTAGAACTGGAGTTTCAACTTCAATGAAACCAAATGATTCCATTGTCTTGCGGATTTCAGAAACCACCTGTCAATAATGTAAATATATCCAAGTTAATCGTAAAAGAAGTTGTCATGAATTAGCTATTCTAGCAGGACCTAAGGACGTGTTCTTACAATATGATAACATATACATTAATTTCTTTGTCCATCCCATTACCTCACTTTAACATCTAAAGAAACATGTGGTTCTCGTGACCCATAATATTTGGATGATATAGGTCCAAATTAAATAATAATAGTTCTAGTTAATAACCCATCAGTCAACAGATAACATTTTCGCTTTTACTTCACATCTAGTTCACAAGTTTCCGAATGAAAGTTCAGCACTCCATGTAGTCAATACCTTTGCTCTAGTTCGGAATACATCAGCAACCTCAGGATTTGCGATCATGTCAACATACCTATCATGAATCAAAGATGGCACAGATGAACATTCAATTTCCATGCAATTGTTTGAACCAGGACCAAAGAAATAGAAATAAAGATGCTAAAACGAGAATTCTGAAGGGGGAGGGGGGCATATATTAGAGTATTAAATGGCTACTGGTTACAAACAGAAGAAAATCTAACTTGGCAGGTAGATGAAGCAAGGTCAAAGCCAACCTTTGACGATAACGTTTGTCGACATCAGTTAACCCATGATACTTGTCTGGGAGTGGGAGTAAGGATTTTGTGAGGATCTCAAAATTTTTCATATAAAGAGATAGTTCCCCTGCAGTGAGACCCAACATGTCAAGAATACAAACAATAGGTAAACAACGAAATGATGATAAGCAGTAAATCAATATTATGATATCTAAGATTAAATACTGAAATCAAGCACTATAACCAGGAGTATAGCCCTGGACTCTAGAAGCCCAGGTTGATTAATTGCTCAGTCTGTTATTTAGCTGTTTTACTTATTCTGTCTGCTAAGTGAAGCAGCTAAGCTTAGCTATAACTTTTCATAATTCAAATTTCGTTTACAATCAGGTGGTAATACTAGGAACCCAATCAACACAAAACAAGTTCTCCTCCACAAATTTAAAGTTTAAGCAGCATAATGCTGAAAAAAGGGAGACTAAAGAGCAAACTTGAAGTTTCAATGTTTGCTCGGCCATATAAGAATAATACTGGCAACTTTGAGCAAAGTACTGTAGAAATATACTTCACGCAATTGACATGCTGTGCTTCAAAATTGAGATGAATACTGACCAGCAAAGCCATAGAGAAATTAAATATTTAGCTACTGAACCTTTCTCTGTCTTCTTTATGGATCCACTTGCACCTAAGATATCACCAATATCAATAAATGCCTTCAGTTGCTCAAATTGTTCCTCTGTAAGGTTGTCTTTCTCGCAGTAAAGCTATCAATAGCCAAAAGAAAGAAATGCTCAGAAACACGCAATCAGTACCATACAAGTTATCATATTTGTCTAGCTACTAATAACAATAAATTCAATTAAAACTGCAGAGCATGATCTACCACATTTACATAGTGCACTTGAGAAAAAAGATGCATGCTGGCATAATGAAGATTATGTCATTACCTAATAGCTATGGACCTTTGGTGCCTATTGTTTTTTTCTCGGACATGCAGGAGAGCTCTGTATCTTTATATTAAGAAGAAAAAGGGTAGAGAACTCTTACAGCACACCCAAGACCACAAATGCTGTGCTAAATATGAAAGCTATCACGACCCGACCCAAAATTAACTGATATCCAGTGGTAGTGCCGTCAGCTATGAGATACCTTTGGCCCTAGCAAGACCCCATAGCCTCAAATCTTCAAATGGTCAAGAGCAGAATGCGACCCACCATCAAAGACAACGATTACAGTGATTCAAAATGGACCAAGGTCCCAGAATGACGATGGAATTAAGACCTTGACAAACTAAACCCCTCACAGTATTAGGTGTGTATAGCCCCTGATTATAGCTTTCCGTGTATCCTTGATTGTATCCTTGTATACTCATCCATATTGGCTATTTATATGAAAGCCACCCACCCTAAATGGGTGTGAGGTGATTCAGCCCCTCTACATGGTATCACAAACCGGATATCCAATCATGTACCTTTCCTTTCCGCTACATTCTCTTCTCAGCGCCGCCCCATCTCCTGGCCGCGCTCCTCCTCTACCCGTCGCCGATTGAAGGCGCCCGCGCTGCAGCGCTCCTGCTCATCACACGTCCACCTTACCGACAGGCTCTCCCCTTCCCGTGCTGTCACCATGTCTGGCACCATGCCCATGACCGGCGCCGGCACTGATCCACTGGCTGGCGGCACCGTCTCACCCTAGCTGCAGAACGCCACGCCACCAGTGCATCTCCACCCTACGCCACCGTGACCGTGCGCTCGCATGTCCCCGCCGTCATCCATATGAAGAACACCAACTACTCCAAGTCGGTGTCGTGTGCGAAAATTCGGGCTCAAATCACACATTGACGGCTCTGTACCTACACGGTGCTCACCCCACCGATCCCAATTGGGATCAGGCTGACTGTTGCGTCTGCAGCTGGATATTCGGCTCCGCTGACGACTCCATCCTTGACCTCACCATGACCAGCGATGAGCAGACCGCCCGCACCTTGTGGGTGGCCATCAAAGCCCTCTTTGCGCTAACAAGGAACCAAGGGCCATCTTCCTCAGTCATGAATTACATTCCATGACCCAAGGTGACTCCTCCATCTCCGAATATTGTCAGCATATGAAGACAGTAGCCAACGCGCTCCGCGACGTCGGGCATTTTGGATTCGTAGCATCAACCGTCGCTACACCAACACGGCCGACGACATCGCCAACTCAACCGACCCCCCTCCCCAACGCACACACCCCTTGCCAGGACGCGCGACTTGCTGGCGCTGAAGGAGTTGCGCCTTGCCAACGAGCAGTAGGTCGCCGCCGGCACCACTCTGCTTGCCACATCCGGGACACCCGCCTCGCCGTGCGACAGCCTGGGCGGGTGCCACGCTCCCTCCTCCAATGTTGCCCAAGCGGGTTCGGGCGACCGCACCACCGAGCCGAAACGTGGTAATGACGGAGGGAGGCAGCGCAAGAGAAATATGCACCCTTCCTCGGTTGTCCAGAATGGTATCCCTTATGTGCTGCTCTTTGGTCTTCCTCCTGACTACACATATCTTCGTGTCTTCAGGTGTCTTTGCTATCTCAACCTTAGCGCCACCGCTCCGCACAAACTAGCCACTAGCTCTACCGTGTCTCTTTCTTGGGCACCCCAGTTCACATAAGGGCTATAGGTGTCTAGACCTCACCACTCATCACGTCATCATTTCACGCCATGTTGTCTTCGATGAGGGAAGCTTCCCATTCGGTGCACTACCAACAGCTCCACCTACTTCCACATTCGATTTCCTTGTCGACAGGTCCCCTGCAAGCGCTCCATCCATGGACGTAGAGCACTTGCCACCCTCCTGCACGGTCGCTCCATCCAAAGGGCGTTTAGCAGCTGCGCTCTACAACGGTGCCACCATAGGTCAACGACCCTGATGACGATCCCACCATTCTGCTCCACGGGCCGCTCATTCGACCTACCCGGCCCACTCCTGGACACCGCCCAGAACCTACGGCAAGGCCTGCACCTGCTCCTGGGCGCCACGTTGCTGCCCCTACAGCCGCCGACCACGGACACCTGGACAAGGCTCCTGCAGCTGCCGAGACGGCTCCAGCGGCTCCTGCAGCACCTGTGCCAGCAGCTGCTGCTCATCCACCGGCACCCCCTCCCAACCGCCCCCGTGCAGTACCATCCTGTGACTCGGTCACAGAGGACACACTTCGTTAGGCACAGATCCTGAACCTCTCGGCATAGACGACAGCTGCTTCCTCGATACTGGCGAACTATGATTAGGAGTTACCATTTGATGGAGCCAGCTAGCCAGTTGACTCGCAAGGATCTTGGTGATCAGTTTTGTAAAACTGTGAACCAAACTGATTGGACGGAAATCCTTGATATGCAGTGCATAATATTTCTTGGGAAGGAGGATGATATATATGCTGAATTGAGGAGCCCCACGTTACACAATTCTGCTCCATACCGCAGGAATTGCAGCCATAATGTCATTCTTTATGATCGGCCAGCAAGCCTTGTAGAAGTTCCCAGTAAACCCATCGGGTCCCGGGGCCTTGTCCGATGATAACTGGCAGATTGTCTTCCAAACTTCCTCCTCGGAGGAGGGGGCCACAAGTGCTGCCAAATCATAAGAATTGATGTCCAGTTCATTCAAATTAACTGTATACTCTCTGTCCAAACTCATTCCAGAAGAGAACTATAAAAAATTGTGTACAGCACTTCTCATCATGGCCAGGTGAGCACTTGATCTCCCTCAAACAAGCTTAACAATGAAGTTTCTACATTTGCGATGCCTAGCATGGGCCTGAAATAAAGCAGTGTTGGCGTCACCTTCACTATGACACCATATTCTGGAATGGTTCCTTTGAATGGTCCACTTGAGAGATGACAAAGAGAGGGAGTGTTTTTTCAGAGTATTACGCAGCTAAGTCTCCTCTGATAGCAAGCGAGACATTTGCGCGATTTCAAACTGGCGAAGAATCTCCCTAGCCAAGCTGAGCTGCAATTTAACATTCCCAACACACTTCTGAGTTCTAACTCCAGCTTTCTAACTCTTCGGTGGTGGCTCTGAATTTTTTAGTAAGGGTGTCAAAAGGGCGATCACTCACTGGTACAGAAGATCAAGCATTTGTCACCACATCCAGGAAACCATCAATGTTAGTCCAGAAAAACTCAATGAAACCTCATTTCACCCAGTCTATTATCATGCAAAACCAATAATAGTGGACAGTGATCCGAGCCATCAGTGGAAGCACTTTGGAAATGGCAATTTGGGAAGAGCCGTTCCCACCTGATAGAACAGCATCCTGTCCAGCCTGACCAAAGTTGGAGTCTGGACCATTTGACCACAGGTAAACTTGCAACCATGGAGAGGGATACCATCCAGAGCCAAATCATTAATTAATCTCCTAAACCTTCCCATCATAGCCCAGTTCAGGTTGCTATTGTCTTGTGTCCTCCTTATAAATAAGGTTGAAATCACCCATCACAATCCAAGGTCCTTGACAAGCATCACAGATATCTCTTAGTTCCTGTAGGAACAGCAGCTTCTCCTCGTTGCTTTGAGGCCCATACACAATTGTGAGCCACCAATCTTGGGTGTTGGGATGGAATTGGACGGTGCTAAAAGAATCAACTCTTTATGTGCTAGCAGGCCCAATGCAATGCCGCCAAGCGACAAGGATTCCTACCGATGCGCCATCTGATGGTAGCGCTACGTAATTATCGAAATTTGAACCAAGTGTGGATAGGATAGTTCCATGAGAGACCTCTGTCATTTTTGTCTCCTGAATGCACACCACATCAACCCGGATGAACTCACAAGAGTGTGCTATGTACAAATGGCTTAAAAGTGCAACACTATCAAGTAGCATATCCACTTTATATGAAATTCCAAGGTGAAATGGTAACCATGATAAGTTAGCAAAGCACAAGAGAATGCTAGACAAGATCGCATTATATGAGTGTTGACTGCAAACATTAAGCTGACTGAAAATCAAGTTGGCTGACGAAATAAAGCAAGTCAGTTGCAAGAAGCCAAGGACCTACCTGAATAGTCCCAGTATCATCTCTTACAGTCATGAAAACAAGCTTTCCAAATGCCCTTCGGGCAACAATCCTGCCGGCAATGGAGACCGCTGCCTCCTCACAGACTTCACCATTTTCAAGATGGGTGTACTCTTCCTGAAGCTCCTTAGTCGTGTGAGTCCTATCCCACTTGTACGCATATGGCTCATAACCCTTTCCTCTTAGCTCCTCAACCTAGCAACCAGACAGACGAACGACCCCAAGCATATCAGTAGAAGCACCGACCAAGAATTGGGGGTAACAGAACGCTCGCACCAAACAATGCAGAACTGAATACGCACAGCAAGGCAAACCTGACCTTTTTGAGGCGGATGGCGCGGATGGAGTCGCGGTCGGAGGTGGAGGTGGAGGTACTGCGGCGACGACGGTCCTGAGGCAGCGGCGGCGGCGGCGGCTGCTTCTGGTTCGTCGTGGGGGCAGCCGCAGAGCAGCAACGGAGGCGGAGTGGCCTCGCCGCGGAGGCGGCGGTGACGGCGCGGGAGGCCGCGAAGCCGAGGAGATTGGAGGCCCTCCATGCCCGCAGAGCCTCCATTACTCCGGGCCGGATGGGTCTGCTGGAGTTTCCGGGAACGGACGGCCGGCCGAACAGAACTAATCTGGTTGCACCGGCGGCTAGCCGCAGTGGGAGAGGGGCCAGTTGTTCACCGCGACGGACGGACAACGCGGGCCCGAGGATAGGGTTCTGCTGGCGGCTGCGTTCGGTGAACTGTGAACGGATTAAAGGCGTTCCTAATGTTGTCAAAAATAGTCGGCGAATTGGTCGGTGACGCTGCAAGATGAAGATTGGCTCTGCTTTGATTGATTCATTCGATTAGGCTGATCAAGGAAGCAGCGAGTTAGTCGGTGATGCTGTGAAGAATAAGATCGGCTTTGGTTTGACCAATTTATTCAGTCATGCCAAAAAGTACTCACCGATTTAGTCGGTGATGCAAGTGGGGTCAAGAAGCCAGCGACGCAATAGCTATCAACGGCAAGCTGGGGTGGAGACTACCGGTTAATTCGGCAGTGATTCTCATGTGCTCAATGATTTAGTCGGTGATACACAGAGTTGCTGTTGTGAGTTGCAACAACTAATTCCTTTGGTTTGGGCTATATATACTCCATGCTCCATTCATTTGGTGAGTGTTTGAGCTCAGGAAAGATATTGGCTTGTGTTCCACATATATTTTAGCGCTCAATCCACCAAAGAGCTCGTGAGAAGATTAAGGGAATTAGCATAAGTCTTAGAGCTTGATTAGTGCTAGTTTAGCCCTTTTAGCGTATTGCTTTAGGGTTTAGCCTAGAGTTAGGCGAGTTTGCACACCTCCATTGTATCGGTGCTTGCGCGCACCAAGAGTTGTAAATCCAGGGCTTAAAAGTCTTGCGAGACTCTCCAACCGCGTTTGTGGAGTGGCCGCCAATAGTTGTGAGAGGGAGGAGAGGCCCTTAGTATTTTGCCGAAGCTCTACCTAGTGAAGACGGCGGGGAGCATCCGGGAGAGGCTAAGCGGAGACCCACTTGCGTGTGGGAAGGTCCATTGGCTATCCTACGGAGTTATTCGACCGGGAAGTTTATGCTCTTTGCGTGGGTATTTCCTTGAGAGGAGCTCCAACAACGAGGACTAGTGGAAAGCGTTGCTTTCCGATATCTCGGTAAAAATTGCCATGTCGCCACGCCGGGAGTTTGCCTTCCCTACCCTATTTCCTTCCGCACTTACTTTGCACTTACATTCCGCGTTTATCTTTCCTAGAATTGCCATGTGTAGTTTGTAGGATACCTAGGGTGCAAAATTTTTGTACGGTAGGGATAACAAGACATAGAAAAATCTAATGCACATCTAGATAGATTTTGATATAGGTTTTTATATGTGCTTAGAGTCTTAGTTTTTAGAACACCTAATTCACCCCCCTTAGGGTGTCACGGTCCTTTCAATTTTTATCAGAGTCGGTGCTCATTTTTGGACCTTTGGCTTCACCGCCATTGAGCAAAATGACATCCGAAGATGTTAGGAGTGTCTCGGTAGGCCTCCACACTTTGATGGCACAAACTACCCCTATTGGTATGTTCGTATGTCATGCTTTCTAGAAGCAAAAGGTTTAGGTGTTTGGAGAGTGACAAATGAAGGAATAAAACCCCTAACCTAGCCAACAAACCCCACTAATGCCGATGAAAAAGAGATACATCTCAATGCCATTGCTCGGAATTCTCTTCTAGAATTCCTTAGCATGGAAGTGTTCAATAGAGTGTATAATCACAAAATTTGGAACACGGTCGAGGAGCTCCATAAAGGCACGAAAGATGTTAGGGAGCAAAAATATCTCTTGGTCAAAGAAGCTTTTAATTCTTTTAAAATGATACCTAATGAATTAGCTAATGACATGTACTCACATTTAAATGTTATTGTCAATGAGCTAAGTGAAATAGGTTTGACCAAGTTGAGTGATGAGGACATATCAAGAAAGATCATCCAAGTACTTCCTAAGGACCAATACTCCGCCATCGTCACCTACTTCCACGTGTTTGAGAATTTGAGGAAGATGAAACCAACTCAAGTATTAAGCAAGATCATCGCTCATGAGCTATCTATAAAGATTGACAAAGAACCTTGTTCTTCAAGTCAAGATGTTGGTACATGAAGCAAAGAAGAAAAAGAGAAAAAAATTGAAGATAAACAAGAATCTTCCACATCAGAAAGAAAGCTCAAGAGCAAGAATCAAGCTCAAGTGAAAATGTGAGTAGTGATGATGAAGAGGAGGAAGATGATGATGATCAAGTTGTAGCTCCTTCGATGATAGTGAAGAAATCAAGCAACTTATCAAAGGAGTCAACAAGCTACTCAAGAAGGTCAACTCAAAGGGTGTCCCGACTACCATTGAACAATTAGTGAGCTACAACCAAAGAAAGAAGAACAAGAAAAAGGAATGTCTTGGTTGTGGCAAAAAGGGACACTACATAGAATATTGTCCCCTCATGAAAGCAAGACGCAAGCAAAAGAAGAAGGAAAGAAAGGCAAGCAATAAGGATTTCACTAGCATTGCAAAGGTTGGATTTGATATGACAAGCTCAAGTGATGAAGAAAGCCACCACAAGCCATGTACCTTCTTGCATTCATCAAGCTCATCGCATATTTGCCTTATGGCCAAAGGTATGAGTGATAGCGATGTAAGTGATGATAAGCTTGTACTTCAATTCATGAACTTGTGGATCTTGTTTGCACTCAAGAGGTAGCAATAACAAAACTTTTTTCTAAAAACAACGAAAACAAAGGAAAATTGGCTAGCTCGTCATCCAATTATAAAGAATCGGCTGAAAATTTTGATATGATTATTGATCAAAATGATGAGCTAACCAAGAAAATTGAGATTCTTGAACAAACTAAAACTACCTCTAAAAAGGCATCCAAATCTATCTTTGAGTCTAAAAAGAATGCCTCTACTTCTTGTATTGATTTGATTGATGAATCTAACTCACCCTCTTGCAATGAGATTTGTGTTAAGAATGTTGTTGTAGAAACTTGTGATGATCTCATTTGCCCAAGAAAATGACGAGCTCAAGCAAGAAGTGACAAGGATCATAAATGGCTTGTCAATGCTAAAGGAAAATAAAAGTTGTTATAAGTGCAAGAAACAACCTTCTCAAGATAACCGTCCGAAGATGGTGAAGAAGCTTGAGAAGGGAGCAACCGTGACTTGCTACTTATGTCATCAAGAAGGCCACAAGTCCTATGAGTGCAAGAATAAAAAGACTGGGGAAGAAAACATGAAGAAAGTCCACTACAACACCAAGTCTTACTTGAATGTTGACAAGAAAAGGATCACACCCTATCTCCTCAAGAAGAAAGAAAACAAGGTGGTGGCTCACATGATCAGCAAGCAAGGCAAGGGGTGGAACCAACCTATTTGGGTGCCCAAGGAAATCATTTCTACCATGAAGGGCTCCAGGAAGGTTTGGGTTCCAAAGGCGACTTAGAGTCTATGGGACTCAGGAGGATTTGGAGACTTGGCTACAAAAGAAGAAGTTGTTCATACCTATGCCAAGTTTATCAAGAATTGAAGCAAATTGCAAAATTCTTGATCCATCCAATACCCAAATCCTCCATAGGTAACTTAGGTAAGTAGATGTACTTTCATGCAATTTCAATTAGCATCTAGTTCATA
Source organism: Panicum hallii (assembly GCF_002211085.1). Classification (NCBI taxonomy): domain Eukaryota; kingdom Viridiplantae; phylum Streptophyta; class Magnoliopsida; order Poales; family Poaceae; genus Panicum; species Panicum hallii. The sequence goes on along the minus strand of NC_038045.1, from coordinate 30,513,810 downwards.
TACTTGTCTAGGATTGCATGAGCATATTTAAATTCCTTTGCATTGCCTAGAGTAATCTTTCTTATGGTAGGTTGCTTGTGTTTCTCTCTAACCCATTAGCAACCTACATGGTTTATTAGTTGTAGGAAAATGGCACTAGCTTTTATTTGTTTTTATCTTATGTGCCAAATCCAAGTCATAAAACAACTTCCCAATATCGTCATTGACTAGTACATGTCTCCGACAAGTAATTCGAATACTTGTATGCATACATTTAGGGGGATCTATCTTGTGGTTTGTGATTTTGAGACTAACCTTTTTTGCAAGCTTATCATGTATGTAGTCTCAAGTTGGAAGAAAAATAATCCTCGGTGTCGGTGTTTAACCTTCAAGCCCACCGAGAGATACCCCTGAGGAGGTAGATTGTAAGTAAGGTGTCGCCGAGATTTGGAACTCGAAGGTGCAAGGAACACGGAACTTTAGACAGGCTCAGGCCGTAGTATGTGCAATTTCCTATGCCCTGTGTGGTGGTTTGTATTATCTTAGACGTGGATTCATTTGGAGGGGGTCCCTACCCGCCCTTATATAGTCGGGGGAGGGGGAGGCAGGGTTACATGAAAATTCTAGCCCGATAATAGCTTAGGAGTCCTACCTGAGTACTATTCAGGTAGTTTCCTTCTATTCCGACTAGTCCTACTTCTGTACAGGTAGTTACAACTGGTGTAGGGCGTGGGCCATGTCCCATCTCTTATCCTAGAATATGTACGCCATGTGCGCAGTCCCGTGGCTCCGGGTCTGACAAGCCCCCAAGCTCTTCGTAGTCGAGTACTGCAGGCTTCCGAATACTTTTGAAGGTGTTTTCGAGTTCTCCCGAACTCCGTCTTGAAGGTATCTTTCGAGTACTTCCTTGGCTGCATCGAGACTGTGAGGTGCTCAAGCCCCGAGTAGTTTTTAAGTCTTTTTTTATATGGGGTACGATGAAACTCGCACTCTGTGACGCCCTGAAAATTCACCAAATTAAATTGCGTGCTAGAGTGTTTCAAAACCGTTCATCGTCAAAACCTTAGCCCTAACCCCTTCCGACCGACACCGAGCTTGACCACTGTCTCACCCCGCACCACTCGGCGGTCCGACGACCGCGCGCGACCGCTTTCCGCAATCAGCGCCGACGCAATCCCTTTCTCCTCGTGCAGCGCGCGAATGTCGCGCGCGTGGCCGACCGGCCGCGGTCGCCGCCGCGATCGGCGCCGACGCGCCCCCTCTCTCCCTCTCCTTCTTCTTTTCCTTTTTCCCATTTCTTTTCTTTTCTTTTTTCCCAATCTCTCTTTCTCTTTCTTTCTTTCTTTTCCTCTCTTCCCTTTTTTTCCCTTTTTCTTCCCTTCTTTCTTCTTTCCCCCTCTTCCCTTCTCCCTCTCCTTTCTTTCCTCTGCCGCGCGCCAGAACACTGGCCGGCCGTGCGCCTGCTCTGCCCGGCCGTGCCGCGACGCACGCGCACGCACAACGCGTGGCCGTGCGCCGCGCCGCGCCGTCCGTCGCTCGCGCCTCGCCCTGGCCCGCGCCTCGCCGCACCGAGCGCCCACGCGCGCGCTCTGTTCCGCGCGTGCCGCGCCGCCCGCCGCTGGCACTCCGCCCCACCGCGCGCGCCGTCGCTTCTCTACCTCTGTGCCAGCACAGCCCCCACGTACGACACCTCGGCGCCCTCGCCACTGCCGCACCACGACAGCCGCGAGCGGCCGAACGCCATTAATGGCGTCCGCCAGCTCGGTGGCCGGCCACCGCACGGCCCCGCCCCTCCACCGCCTCGAGCGCCTATAAATAGGGCCGAGGGGCACCCCGGCACCCCCACGACCGCCAACGCACGCCCAGCCCTCCGCCTTCCCAAGCCCAGCTGATGAGGACATCAACTACAACACAAGTACGTCTACGCCAGCAGCACCTTTTCCAGCGACACCAGATGCTTCTCCACCCCAGGCGCCACCTTCTTCTGGGCCAATCACTCGGGCCCGTGCAAGAGAACTGAACTTCGTCATGCTACTGAAGAACGAAGGCCCAGAAGAATAGATGCTGGCCCAACTGAGGCCCTTGCGTGGGCGCCTAGGGCTGACCACCACGAGGGGCTGCGCCCTCTCCTTGGCCGCCCTTTCCTAGGGTTGCGCCCCTCTCTTTCTCTATTTAGATAGAGGCATCATTGCTTTCCAGACTCGAGTTTTGTTTTTACATCTAGCTTTAGCTACTCTCGAACACGCGCAAATACGCGCTGTCCTCGTGAGATTCAGAACTCCACCTTCGAGTGATATTGTGATTGCTCGCATCTTTTTCTTGTTCGTTCTTCGATTGCGTGCAGGAAACGATCTTCGTGATCAGGCTGATCTTGCATCAACAAGGTCGGTAACCACAGGAAGTTGGTTCAGCGATTGCATTGGCGCTTCGGGCTCGCTCGTCGTAGTCGGATCGTGAGGGTCATCTTCCACCAGATCGAAATTAACTCCACTCACCGAAAGATCGGGCACTCCGACTCTATCAAGTGGTATCAGCTTTCCAGGTTGATCGGTGAGTTTATCGAGTGTTTTTTTTTCCTTCCTACAGTCCACAAAAACCAAAACAAAAATTTATTTTCAGGTTAGATCTTGTCCCAGCAACCTTTTTAGCCTCGCGCATTCTTTCAATACTTGCGTTGTTGAATTTGTGTGCTGTACACTTCAATTGTTGCTGGTTACTTGTGTTTTTGTTTTTCTCATCGCCTTGTTCCTATCTCTTCACACCTAGTGCGCCGCCCTTCCATCTTGCTGTTCACCTTCCTTTTTGCCCCACGCACGCCGCAACCCTACCACACACGCCGCACCCTTTTCCCCTGATCGCGCCCTGGTCACACGTGCCGTCGCGCCGCCGGCCCTGTTCGTCCTCCCGCACGCCTGTGTGAAAGGAAAGTAAAAAAAAAAAGGGAAAGAAAGCAACCGAAAAAAAAAGGAAAGTCAAAAAAAAAAGAAAAAAAAGAGGAACGGGAAAGGAGTCCGGGCACAGGACGGCCGCAAATCCCTCTACGCACGTCGGGACCGATTCAGACTCGATCGCCCCTTCCCCCCACTCCACCTCCACAAACGCGCCGTGACCAACTCGGTCACCTGCCCAGGTTATTTCCCCCCCCCCTTCCCACGCCGTGCCAGTTTTCATATCCGTATCTCTCTTCTTTTTACCGGAATACCCCTGTACTTTCGGAAAAAGTGTGTGCCGTAACTTGCTGTTTTAGATCCTCTTTGTTCATATTATCGGTTTTGAGGACTCCTGGCAAAAAAAAAAAGAGAACAGCAAACAAAAAAAAAGAAAAACCGAAAAACAGCTCTTTTTGTTGTGCCTTCTCCATCTTTGCCACCTTCCTTGCATCTGTCCTTTCGGTTTCACTTGTTTCCAGCAGCTTTTGTACGTGTGTTAGCACTATAATTCAACTTTGCATCTATTGTTTGATTGTGCTAATCCTTGCTTTGAGTGCAGCCTACCCAGAACTCCACATATTTCTACGACGAGCAGTTTTTGTTTCTCCAGGCAATCGCTCCTCCATTCTTTCGTGAGTTCCACCAGTTGGTTGCAGTTCGCCCCTGTGTGTGTGGTAAGAACGGATAAGAATTTGATAATAGCACTTTTGTGAGCGCATTACACCCTTCTAGTCGTAGGATTTGTTTTTGTGTTTGCGCTAACCATGGCAGGCGACGAAGGCACAGCGGATGAACAGCTGCAGGACATGCGGACACAAGTTGACGGACTTGCTGCGGACATCAAGACGATGCATGAACGGCTTGACTCGACGATCACGTCATCGACCGAGAGGTTCGATCAGCTCGACCTCGCTCAGACGGCCGCTAGGACCACTCTCGACACCATCGTGGCACGGCTAGACGCATTGAACGCAACGATCACAGAGTTGCAGCAGGATTATGGCGGTGACACGGAGCCGGAAGAGGGAGCTCGCCGTGGTCGTGCCCGCCGTGTGGTACGTCATCAACATAATGACCCATTTGCTAAGATTAAATTTAAAATCCCATCTTTTAATGGCAAATATGATCCTGCTGCATATCTTGATTGGGAACTAGAGGTCGACCAGAAATTTTCATGCCATGATATTCCTGCTAGTTCTCAAGTTAAAGCTGCTATTAGTGAATTTACTGATTTTGCTTTAATTTGGTGGCGTGAATATAAGCAAAAACATCCCCCTCCCACCACCTGGACTCAATTAAAAGCTGCCATGCGACACAGATTTGTCCCTTCATATTATGCACGAGATTTGCTTGAAAAAATGCAGTGCTTTCGACAAGGTCAACAATCTGTTGAGGACTACTATCAGGAGCTACAAAAAGGTATGATTCGTTGTGGTTTGTTTGAGACAGACGACGCTGCTATGGCACGTTTTCGCGGTGGTTTAAACCGCGAAATTCAGGACATACTTGATTATAAGGAATATAATGATATGACCACATTGTTTGCATATGCTTGCAAAGCTGAACGTGAAGTGCAGGGTCGCCGCTCGAAGACATTTTCTAACTCTTTTGCAGGAAGAAGCCCGGCAACCAGCTCAGCGCCTGCCCTGCATGCGCCATCCACGACCAGCACTACACCGCGCGAGAGGCCGGCCAAACCTGCAGCACCCCCGTCCACAAGCGCTGCTTCTTCCACAGGACGTACACGGGATATTCAGTGCCATCGTTGCAAAGGATTTGGGCACGTGATTCGGGACTGCCCCAACAAGCGTACCTTGCTCATACGTGACAATGGTGAGTACTCGTCCGCTAGTGATTCTGAGGACACTCATCATACTATGCTTGCCACTAACCATGCAGCTAAGGCGGAGGTACATGTCAACCCGGGCGACGCCGATAGGTATGAAAGTCTTGTTGCGCAGCGTGTTCTTAGTACACAGGTCGCTCCGCCCGAGAAGAATCAACGACACACTCTGTTCCATACAAAGGGTGTTGTGCACGAGCGGTCGATTCGCATCATCATCGACAGCGGCAGCTGCAACAACTTGGCGAGTACCTTGCTGGTCGAGAAGTTGTCATTACCCACTCGTAAGCATCCGAATCCATATCACATTCAGTGGCTTAATGATGGTGGAAAAATTAGAGTAACACGGTCAGTGCGTGTCCCTTTCTCCATGGGTGCTTATTCTGATTTTGTCGATTGTGATGTTATTCCCATGGAAGCATGCTCTTTGTTACTTGGTAGACCTTGGCAATATGATACTGATAGCTTGCATCATGGTCGTTCGAATCATTATTCTTTCATGTTTAAGGGTCAGACAATAATTATACATCCAATGACACCTGAACAAATTGTTAAAGATGATCGTGCTCGAGCTGCTAGGAATGCTAAACAACTTGAACCATCACCATCGACTTCTAATTCTGAAATCAAGTTGAATGCTCCTGTTTTACTTGCTCAACGTGCTGATTTTGATGATCTCCGTGATGCTCACTTGCCCTGCTATGCACTTGTATGCTCTACAATGCTCGTTTCACTTGATGATGCACCGTCTTTGGATATTCCTCCTGCGGTTGCTAACCTTTTGCAGGAGTACGCTGATGTCTTTCCCAAAGACTTGCCACCGGGTCTTCCCCCACTCCGTGGAATTGAGCATCAGATCGATCTCATTCCCGGCGCACAGCTTCCGAACCGCGCACCATACCGTACAAATCCAGATGAGACGAAGGAGATCCAGCGCCAGGTGCAGGCGTTGCTTGACAAGGGTTACATTCGTGAGTCTCTTAGCCCTTGCTCAGTTCCTGTGTTACTTGTTCCAAAGAAAGATGGCTCATGGCGTATGTGTGTAGACTGTCGCGCTATTAATAACATCACCATCCGTTATCGCTACCCTATACCACGCCTTGATGATATGCTAGATGAGCTTAGTGGCGCCACTCTTTTCACTAAAATTGATTTGCGTAGTGGTTACCATCAGATTCGGATGAAACTGGGTGATGAATGGAAAACGGCTTTTAAAACGAAATTTGGGTTATATGAATGGTTGGTTATGCCGTTTGGTTTGACTAATGCTCCCAGCACGTTTATGCGTTTGATGAACGAAGTTCTAAGGCCCTTCATAGGATTGTTTGTTGTTGTCTATTTTGATGATATCCTTATTTACAGCAAGACTATGGAAGCGCATTTAGAACATTTGAGTGCTGTTTTTGATGCGTTGCGTGCAGTTCGCTTATTTGCTAACGTGGAAAAATGCATCTTTTGCACGCAACGTGTTTCGTTTCTTGGTTATGTTGTGACTCCGCAGGGCATTGAGGTGGACAGCAGCAAGATTGATGCCATTCGGGAATGGCCTACACCGACGACGGTTACACAGATTCGGAGCTTCCTTGGACTTGCAGGATTCTACCGTCGGTTCGTCCGTGATTTCAGTTCCATTGCAGCCCCTTTGCACGAGCTTACAAAGAAAGGTGCGCCATTTGCTTGGGGTGACTCGCAGGAGGTAGCGTTCAACACTTTGAAAGATAAGTTAACACATGCTCCCCTCTTGCAATTGCCTGATTTTAATAAAGTGTTTGAGCTTGAATGTGATGCTAGCGGTATTGGGCTAGGTGCTGTTTTATTACAAGAAGGAAAACCGGTTGCTTATTTTAGTGAGAAATTTAGCGGTGCTAGCCTGAGATATTCTACTTATGATAAGGAGCTTTATGCTTTAGTTCGCACTTTGCAAACATGGCAGCACTATCTTTGGCATCGCGAGTTTATCATCCATTCTGATCATGAGGCTTTGAAATATATTCGTACCCAAACAAATCTGAACCGTCGTCATGCTAATTGGGTAGAATTCATTGAGTCTTTTCCTTACATTATTAAACACAAGAATGGGAAGGAAAATGTCATTGCTGATGCTTTGTCTCGTCGATATACCATGCTGTCCCAATTAGATTTTAAAATCTTTGGCTTGCAAACTATGAAAGATCAATATGTTGATGATGCTGATTTTAAAGATATCTTAGCTCATTGTATGGATGGCAAACCATGGGGCAAATTTCACATGCAGGATGGGTTCCTGTTTCGCGCTAACAAGCTGTGTGTTCCAGCAAGCTCGGTACGTCTTTTGTTGTTACAGGAAGCACACGGAGGCGGTCTCATGGGACACTTTGGCATCTACAAGACGCATGAGGTGCTGGCCGCCCACTTCTTTTGGCCCCGGATGCGCCGTGATGTCGAGCGCCTTGTTGCCCGCTGCACTACTTGTCAGAAAGCTAAGTCACGACTGAACAACCATGGTTTGTATATGCCGTTGCCTGTCCCTACTTCCCCTTGGCTTGATATTTCTATGGACTTTATTTTGGGATTGCCTAGAACTAAGAAGGGGAGGGATAGCATTTTTGTGGTTGTTGATAGATTCTCCAAAATGGCTCATTTTATACCATGTCATAAGACTGATGATGCTAGCAGTGTTGCTGAATTGTTCTTTCGAGAGATTATTCGTTTGCATGGTATTCCGAATACAATAGTCTCTGATCGTGATGCTAAGTTTCTCAGTCATTTTTGGAGATCACTTTGGAATAAAATGGGAACTAAATTGCTGTTTAGCACAACTTGTCACCCTCAGACTGATGGGCAAACTGAGGTGGTTAATAGAACTTTGTCAACCATGCTTAGAGCTGTTTTAGACAAAAATTTGAAACGTTGGGAAGATTGCCTGCCTCATGTTGAGTTTGCTTATAATCATGCAACACATTCTTCTACAAAGATGTGCCCTTTTCAGATTGTTTATGGTTATATTCCTCGGGCGCCTATTGATTTGTTTTCGCTTGATGCTGCGGACGCCCCACACATAGATGCTGTTGCCCATGTTGAACACATGATTAATTTGCATGAACAGACTCAACAAAACATTGCTGCTGCTAATGCTAAATATCAGGTTGCTGGTAGTAAAGGTCGAAAACTTGTTACTTTTGAACCTGGTGATATGGTTTGGTTGCATTTGAGAAAGGATCGGTTTCCTACTTTACGCCGTTCTAAATTGATGCCTCGTGCTGCTGGTCCTTTTAAGGTGCTAACCAAGATTAATGATAATGCTTATGTCCTTGACCTGCCTGCGGAGCTTGGTGTTTCCACTAGTTTTAATGTTGCAGATTTGAAGCCATATGTGGGCGAGGATGAGGAGTTGCCGTCGAGGACGACTTCAGTTCTAGAAGGGGAGGATGATGAGGACATCAACTACAACACAAGTACGTCTACGCCAGCAGCACCTTTTCCAGCGACACCAGATGCTTCTCCACCCCAGGCGCCACCTCCTTCTGGGCCAATCACTCGGGCCCGTGCAAGAGAACTGAACTTCGTCATGCTACTGAAGAACGAAGGCCCAGAAGAATAGATGCTGGCCCAACTGAGGCCCTTGCGTGGGCGCCTAGGGCTGACCACCACGAGGGGCTGCGCCCTCTCCTTGGCCGCCCCTTTCCTAGGGTTGCGCCCCTCTCTTTCTCTATTTAGATAGAGGCATCATTGCTTTCCAGACTCGAGTTTTATTTTTACATCTATCTTTAGCTACTCTCGAACACGCGCAAATACGCGCTGTCCTCATGAGATTCAGAACTCCACCTTCGAGTGATATTGTGATTGCTCGCATCTTTTTCTTGTTCGTTCTTCGATTGCGTGCAGGAAACGATCTTCGTGATCAGGCTGATCTTGCATCAACAAGGTCGGTAACCACAGGAAGTTGGTTCAGCGATTGCATTGGCGCTTCGGGCTCGCTCGTCGTAGTCGGATCGTGAGGGTCATCTTCCACCAGATCGAAATTAACTCCACTCACCGAAAGATCGGGCACTCCGACTCTATCAGTAACGAAATGGTGTGAAACGCACCAAAACATGAGTTTTGGGTCCAATGGAGTGGATCAGGTGTGTTCGTTGTGAAAAATTCCGACGCAAGTTCGTTTAGCGAACTTCTGCGTTAATGGCGCTAGTTCGGCAAGTGTTGCATTGACTTTCATGCAGTAATCAAACAGTCTGAAACGCCCCAAAATATGAGTTTTGGTTCCAATGGAGTGGATCGGGTGCGTTCATTGCGAAAAAAGCCAACGCAACTTAATTTAGCGAACTTCTGCGTTAATGGCGCTAGTTCGGCAAGTGTTGCATCGACTTTCATGCAGTAATCAAACAGTCTGAAACGCCCCAAAATATGAGTTTTGGGTCCAAAGGAGTGGATCGGGTGCATTCATTTCGAAAAATTCAGACGCGACTTTTTTAAGCAAACTCGTGCGTTCATGGCACCAGTTCGTCCAGTTTTGCATCGACTTTTGTGCAGCAACGAAACAGTCTGAAACGCCCCAAAACATGAGTTTTGGGTCCAACGGAGTGGGTCGGTTGCGTTCGTTGCGAAAAATTTGGACGCAACTTCGTTTAGCGAACTTGGGCGTTAATGGCGCTAGTTCGGCCAGTTTTGCATCGTCTTTTGTGCAGTAACGAAACACCCCAAAACATGAGTTTTGGGTCAAATGGAGTGGATCGGGTGCGTTCGTTGCAAAAAATTCAAAGGCTACTTTGTTTAGCGAACTTGTGCGTTAATGGCACCAGTTCGGCCAGTTTTGCATCTACTTTTGTGCGGTAACGAAACAGTCCAAAACGCCCCAAAACATGAGCTTTGGGTCCAATGCAGTGGATCGGGTGCGTTCGTTGCAAAAAATTCAGACGCGACTTTGTTTAGCGAACTTGTGCCTTAATGGCACCAGTTCGGCCAGTTTTGCATCGACTTTCGTGCAGTAACAAAACGGTCCGAAACGGCCCAAAACGTGAGCTTTGGGTCCAACAGAGTGGGTCGGTTGCGTTTGTTGCTGAAAATTTGGACGCAACTTCGTTTAGCAAACATGTGCGTTAATGGCGCTAGTTCGGCCAGTTTTGCATCGACTTTTGTGCAGTAACGAAACGGTCCGAAACGCCCCAAAACATGAGTTTTGGGTCCAATGGAGTGGATCGGGTGCGTTCGTTGCAAAAAATTCAGACCCGACTTTGTTCAGTGAACTCGTGCGTTAATGGCTCCAGTTCAGCCAGTTTTGCATCGACTTTCGTGCAGTAACGAAACGGTCCGAAACGCCCTAAAATATGAGTTTTGGGTCCAAAGGAGTGAATCAGGTGTGTTCGTTGTGAAAAAAAGCCAATGCAACTTAATTTAGCGAAATTGTGCGTTAATGGCGCTAGTTCAGCAAATTTTGCATCGACTTTCATCTAGTAACGAAACGGTCCGAATCGCCCTAAAATAGGAGTTTTGGGTCCAATGGAGTGGATCGGCTGGGTTCGTTGCGAAATATTTAGACGCGACTTTATTTAGCGAACTTGTGGGTTAATGGAACCAGTTCGGCCAGTTTGGCATCGACTTTCATGCAGTAATGAAACGGTCCGAAACGCCTCAAAACATGAGTTTTGGGTCCAATGGAGTGGGTCAGGTGCGTTCGTTGCGAAAAATTTGGACGCAACTACGTTTAGCGAACTTGTGTGTTAATGGTGCTAGTTCGGCTAGTTTTGCATCGACTTTCGTGCAGTAACGAAATGGTCTGAGACGTCCCAAAACATGAGTTTTTGGTCCAATGGAGTGGATCGGGTGCGTTCGTTGTGAAAAATTCAGACACGACTTTGTTTAGCGAACTTGTACGTTAATTGCACCAGTTCAGCCAGTTTTGCATCGACTTTTGTGCAGTAAGGAAACCGTCCGAAATGCCCAAAAACATGAGTTTTGGATCCAATGGAGTGGATCAGGTGCGTTCATTGCGAAAAAAGCCAACACAACTTCATTTATCGAACTTGGGCCTTAATGGCGCTAGTTCGGCAAATTTTGCATCGACTTTCATGCAGTAATCAAACGGTCTGAAACGCCCCAAAACATGAGTTTTGGGTCCAAAGGAGTGGATCGGGTGCGTTCGTTTCGAAAAATTCAGACGCGACTTTGTTTAGCGAACTAGTGCGTTAATGGCTGCAGTTCGGCCAGTTTTGCATCGACTTTTGTGCAGTAACAAAACGGTCCGAAACACCCCAAAACATGAGATTTGGGTCCAACGGAGTGGGTCGGTTGCGTTCGTTGCGAAAAATTTGGACGCAACCTTGTTTAACGAACTTGTGCGTTAATGGCGCTAGTTCGGCCAGCTTTGTATCTACTTTCATGCAGTAACGAAAGAGTCCAAAATGCCCCAAAACATGAGTTTTGGGACCAATGGAGTAGATCGGGTGCGTTCGTTGCGAAAAATTCAGATGCGACTTTGTTCACCGAACTGGTGCGTTAATGGCACCAGTTCGGCCGGTTTTGCATCGACTTTCGTGCAGTAACGAAACGGTCTGAAACGCCCCAAAATATGAGTTTTGGGTCCAATGGTGTGGGTCGGTTCCGTTCGTTGCCAAAAATTTGGACGCAACTTCGTTTAGCGAACATGTGCATTAGTGGCACTAGTTCGGCCAGTTTTGCATCGACTTTTGTGCAGTAATGAAACAGTCCGAAACGTCCCAAAATATGAGTTTTGGGTCCAATGGAGTGGATCGGTTGCGTTCGTTGCAAAAAATTCAGATCGACCTTGTTTAGCGAACTTGCGCGTTAATGGCACCAATTCGGCCAGTTTTGCATCGACTTTCGTGCAGTAACGAAACGATCCGAAACGCCACAAAATATGAGTTTTGGGTCCAATGGAGTGAATCAGGTGCGTTCGTTGCGAAAAAAGCCAACGCAACTTCATTTAGAGAACTTGTGCGTTAATGGCGCTAGTTCAGCAAGTTTTGCATCGACCTTCGTGCAGTAACGAAACGATCTGAAACGCCCCAAAATAGGAGTTTTGGATCCAATGGAGTGGATCGGCTGCGTTCATTGCGAAGAATTTAGACGCGACATCATTTAGCGATCTTGTGGGTTAATGGAACTAGTTCGGCAAGTTTTGCATCGACTTTCGTGCAGTAAGGAAACGGTCCGAAACGCCCCAAAACATGAGTTTTGGGTCCAATGGAGTGGGTCAGGTTTATTCGTTGCAAAAAATTTCGACGCAACTACGTTTAGCGAACTTGTGCGTTAATGGCGCTAGATCGGTAACTTTTGCATAAACTTTCGTGCAGTAACGAAATGGTCCGAGACATCCCAAAATATGAGTTTTGGGTCCAATGGAGTGGATAAGGTGCGTTCGTTGTGAAAAAAGCCAACGCAACTTGATTTAGCGAATTGGGCGTTAATGGCGCTAGTTCGGGTAGTTTTGCATCGACTTTCATGCAGTAACGAAACGGTCCGAGACGTCCCAAAATATGAGTTTTGGGTCCAATGGAGTGGATCAGGTGCGTTTGTTTCGAAAAATTCAGATGCGACTTTGTTTAGTGAACTTGTGCGTTAATGGCACCAGTTCGGCGAGTTTTGCATCGACGTTCGTGTAGTAACGAAACGGTCCGAAACGCACCAAAATATGAGTTTTGCGTCCAATGGAGTGGGTTAGTTGCGTTAGTTGCGAAAAATTTGGACGCAACTACGTTTAGCGAACTTGTGCGTTAATGGCGCTAGTTCGGCAAGTTTTGCATAGACTTTCGTGCAGTAATGATACGGTCCGAAATATCCCAAAACATGAGTTTTGGGTCAAATGGAGTGGATCGGGTGCGTTCGTTGCGAAAAATTCAGACACGTCTTTATTTAGTGAATTCGTACGTTAATTGCACCAGTTCAACCAGTTTTGCATCGACTTTCGTGCAGTAACGAAACGGTCCGAAATACCCCAAAACATGAGTTTTGGGTCCAATGGAGTGGATCAGGTGCGTTCGTTGTGAAAAAAGCCAACGTAATTTTTTTTAGCAAACTTGTGCGTTAATGGCGCTAGTTCGGCCAGTTTTGTATCGACTTTCATGCAGTAAGGAAACATTCCGAAACGCCCCAAAACATGAATTTTAGGTCCAATGGAGTGGATCGGGTGCGTTCGTTGCGAAAAATTCAGACACGACTTTTTTTAGCGAACTTGTACGTTAATGGCACCAGTTCGGCCAGTTTTGCATCGACTTTTGTGCAGTAACGAAACGGTCCGAAACGCCCCAAAACATGAGTTTTGGGTCCAACGGAGTGGGTCGGTTGCGTTCGTTGCGAAAAATTTGGACGCAACTTCGTTTAGCGAACTTGTGCGTTAATGGCGCTAGTTTGGCCAGTTTTGCATCAACTTTTGTGCAGTAACAAAACGGTCCGAAACACCCCAAAACATGAGTTTTGGGTCCAATGGATTGGATCGGGTGCGATCGTTGAGAAAATTTCTGACGCAACATCATTTTGCGAACTTGTGCGCTAATGGCACCAGTTTGGCCAGTTTTGCATCTACTTTCGTGTAGTAACGAAACAGCCCAAAATGCCCCGAAACATGAGTTTTGGGTCTAATGGAGTGGATTGGGTGCGCTCGTTGCGAAAAAAGCCAACGCAACTTCATTTAGCGAACTTGTGCGTTAATGGCACCAGTTTTGCCCTTTTGGCGACGACTTTCGTGCACTAACAAAACGGTGCAAAACGTACCAAAACATGAGTTTTGGGTCCAATGGAGTGGATCGGCTGCGTTCGTTGCGAAAAATTCCGACACAACATCGTTTAGCGAACTTGTGCGTTAATGGCACCAGCTCGGCCCGTTTTGCTCTAGCTTTCATGGAGTAACGAAACGGTGCGAAACACCCAAAACATGAGTGTTATGGTCCAATGGAGTGGATCGGGTGCGTTCATTCCAAAAAATTTTGATGCAAGTTCCTTTAGCAAACTGGTGCGTTAATGGCACCGGTTCGGCGCGTTTTGCACGGACTTTCGTGCAGTAACGAAATGGTGCGAAACGCCCGCAAAATATGAGTTTTGGGTCCAATGGAGTGGATCGGGATCATTTCGCGAACTTGTGCGTTAATGGCACCAGTTCGGCCCATTTTGCACCGACTTTCGTGTAGTAACGAAACGGTGCGAAACGCCCCAAAACATGAGTTTTGGGTCAAATGGAGTGGATCAGGTGTGTTCGTTGTGAAAACTTCCGGCGCAAGTTCGTTTAGCGAACTTGTGCGTTAATGGCACAAGTTTGGCCCTTTTTGCGATGACTTTCGTGCAGTAACGAAATGGTGCGAAACGTCCCAAAACATGAGTTTTGGTTCCAATGGAGTGGATCGGGTGCGTTCGTTGCAAAAAATTCCAAAGCAACATCATTTTGCGAACTTGTGCGTTCATGGCACCAGTTCAGCCCGTTTTGCACCGACTTTCATAGAGTAATGAAACGGTTCGAAACACCCAACACATGAGTGTCTTGGGTCCAATGGATTGGATCGGGTGCCTTCGTTGCGAAAAATTCCAATGCAAGTTCCTTTAGCGAACGGGTGCGTTAATGGCACCGATTCGGCGCGTTTGGCACCGACTTTCGTGCGGTAACAAAACGGTGAGAAACGCCCCCAAAATATGAGTTTTGGGTCGAATGGAGTGGATCGTGTGCGTTAGATGCGAAAAATTCTGACGCAACATCATTTCGTGAACTTGTGCGTTAATAGCACCAGTTCGACCCTTTTTGCGATGACTTTCGTGCAGTAACGAAACGGTGCGAAACGCCCCAAAATATGAGTGTTCGATCCAATGGAGTGGATCAGGTGCGTTCGTTGCAAAAAATTACGACACAAGTTCGTTTAGCGAACTTGTGCGTTAATGGCTCCAGTTTGGCCCTTTTTGCGTCGACTTTCATGCAGTAACGAAACGGTGCAAAACGTCCCAAAACATGAGTTTTAGGTCCAATGGATTGGATCGGGTACGTTCGTTGCGAAAAATTCGGACGCAAGTTCATTTAGCGAACTGGTGCCGTCTAGCACTTCGTCCCGTCTAGCACCGACTTTTATGCAGTAACGAAACGGTGCGAAACGCCCCAAAACATGAGTTTTGGGTCCAATGTAGTGGATCGGGTGCGATCATTGAGAAAACTTCCGACGCGACATCATTTAGCGAACTTATGCGCTAATGGCACCGGTTCGTCGCGTTTTGCACCGACTTTCGTGCGGTAACGAAACGGTACGAAACGCCCCAAAACATGAGTTTTGGGTCCAGTGGAGTGAATCGGGTGCGTTTGTTGCGAAAAATTCTGACGTAACTTGTGTGTTAATGGCACCAGTTCGTCCCGTTTAGCACCGACTTTTGTGCAGTTACAAAACGGTGTGAAACACGCCCAAAACATGAGTTTTGGGTCCAATGGAGTGGATCAGGTGCCTTCGTTGTGAAAAATTCCGACGCAATATCATTTCACGAACTTGTGCGTTAATGCTGCCAAGGCCCGTTTTGTCAGACCCGGGGCTATGGGGCTGTGTTCATAATGTAGTTTAAACAGGATTAAGAGATAAAGCCTATCTTATCTCTTATTTAAGTTATTTTCTACTCGTTTGAGTAGGAGATAAAGCTAGTCGGTACAGAAGGAATCTACTCGAGTTGTATTCGGTTACGATTTCCCGGCTAGTGTTGGTTAGGATTCATGTAACCCTGACCTCCCGGATATATAAGGGGGGCAGGGACCCCCTCAAAACAGATCATTCTACACCCGAGGGAATACAAATCACCATACAGGACGTAGGGTATTACGCGCCTCGCGGCCCAAACCTGTCTGAAGTCTTGTGTTCCTTGCACCTTCGAGTTCCTGATCTCGGCGTCTCCTCACCTAAACTTACCACCTTGGGTATACCCCTCGGTGGGCAGCCGATAAAATACCGACAGCTGGCGCGCTAGATAGGGGAGTGCATCAAAGATCCACCGGCGAACTCGATGGCATCTTTCCAGTTCACCAGGTCAGTTCCCTCTCAGGGCACGATATTTGTTTTTGGCTTGTGGGTCTGCATCGCAAATGATGCGGGCAGTTTCCATCAATTCGTCATCGACATGAAGCCGAAAACTCCCATGGCGGGTCCTCGCGGCGACCTTGACAAGTTCGTTGAGGATCTCGACGACTTGTCAATCCATGCATCCGCTGCAAGGACCGAGGTGGAGTCTGCTTCCGGCGTGACTTCATCCGGTGCTGCAACAACTTTCCGGGGTTGGACTCGTTCCAATCTAAGGACTCATGTAGCCAATCATGACTCGGTCTACGCAATTTGGCCACTAATCTCCAGGAGGCCGACATCTCCGAGTCCCTCTCCGCATTAGAGAAGGACTTGTACTCTCTGCTCCAACTTGGAGGGCTCGAAGCCACCACACGTCGGGGGGCTTCGGGTTGTTTTGGTGCCAGTGATCTGATGATCACCTCCACCCCAGAGGGGCATTTCATGCATTGGAAGGGCATGAAACCTTCTGATCTACTCGAGGCTGAGGATCGACTTGTGGCCCACCTCGAGCCTTTGCCTTTTTAGGAGGGCAGGCCGTTAGCCACCGTGGTTGAGGAGTCGACTGAACTAGTCGACGAGAGCTCTGAGGAGCTCATCTCACGCAAGGTGCTGATGACGGAAGAAGGCGAGGACGATGGCGACTTGCCCATCATCGAATTTGATGCGGTCTCTAAAGATGAGGCCACAGCCAACACCGGCGATGAGAATGATGCCGATTGTGAGGCAGGGAGGACCCGGAACAGCGCTCGCGTAGCTCGCCAAAGGAGGGTCAATGAGCGCATTCGATCCATCATTGCGAGCTTGACACTGAATTCGCTGCCGTAAGCGAGCGGGGCTTCAGGACTCTGGTGGCCAACATCGCCAGGGTCACGGCCATACTCGAGCGCAGTAACGATCCGAACATGCGTCAAGCACTTCGTTATGCATAGAGAGCCTGGATCCAGCTTGATCAGCAAAAACCGGCGTCTACCCTCAGGGAGGAGCGCGTGGGTGAAAGCCGAAGCCAGGATCACCGCCGAACGGAAGGAGGCTGTCCTCGACCTTAGCGAAGCAACAACGACAACGCTCGTGGGAGTCAGGCCCCTGGCGGGAGGCAGCAGCCACCTCCAGGGGGTAACCCGCGATAGGCCATTCACCGGCCTCCTCCAGAAGACCTGCACCAGCGAATCAATGAAGGCCGCGATGCGCGGTCCGTGATTGATTCCAGGCGCAAAGTGCGCGAGGAAGTCGAGACTGAAGGTACTGACTGCAGCGACCGTTTCCCAGCTTTCTCCGCATGGTTCAGCAGTTACAAATACCTGGAGGGCTTCAAGCCGATCGGCATCACCAAGTACGATGGCAAGCAAGCACCTCAGCAATGGCTACGTTGCTACTCCAACGCCATTGAAGTCGCAGGGGGTTCCAACATCACCAAGGTCGTCTACTTCCTGATGGCCTTGGACCCTGCACCGCTCACGTGGTTGGAGAGCCTCGGCAAAAACTCGATCGACTCCTGGGAGCGGCTCAAGAAGGTCTTCATCGACAATTTCCAGGGGGCAATCGCTCACGCAGGTACTCGTCACGATCTTGCTCAATGTAAACAGGCACGTAACGAGCTCCTACAGTCCTACACATGTTGTTTCTTCAATGTCCGCGCCACCATTGCGAACATCTTGGAGGAAGACATCATCGACTGCTTCTACAACGGCATCACCGACCCAGGCATCTACAGAGAATTCGGGTGGAACAGGCCGAAAACTGTTGTGGGGCTTCACGACATGATGCATGACTGGTTCGAGCAGAAAGAGAAGATGCGGGAGTGGTTCCCGAGGCGCCAAGACAGCACTCTGAGGCGTCCAAATGACAACAGCAACGACAAAAGCCAGCGGGACTATTTGGGTCCGTCCCGAAAATGCAAGCCAGATGATCTCATCGCGGCTGTGGATCATCCCTCACGAGGCAAGAAGTCAACGACGCAGGAGGAGTTCGAGAAGCTCCTGCAGAAGAAATGCCCATGGCATCCAGGTGCCAATCACGCGGCAATCGATTGTTACCACCTCCGGAGGACATTCAGCAATTTCAGTGGTGGCAAGAAGAACAAGAAGCCAATGGACAAAGAACCCGAAGACGACGACCAAGAGGACCAAGGGTGCAACACGAAGTTCCATGATGCTTCAAAGACCGTCAACATCATCTTCGGGGGAGATGGAGACTTCCGTTCCAGGCGGGAACAAAAATTGCTTCTCCGGGAGATCATGTCCGTCGAGCAGGCGGCACCACGACCACTCCGTTGGTCGGAGGTTCCCATCTCGTTTTCCCACGAGCTTCTCGAAGCCCGGAAAGTTCCCCCTGGTCTTGGATCCGGTGGTGGCTGAAGTCAGGCTCACCAAGGTGCTCATCGATGGCGGGAGCGGTCTCAACCTCATCTTCGCCAGCACTCTAAGAAAGATGGGCCTGGACTTCACGGACAAGCTGGTTCCGAGCAAGTCCCCTTTCTACGGCATCGTCCTAGGTAATGCGGCGCACCCACTTGGTACTGTAGTTCTTTCAGTCACCTTCGGCACGAGGGAGAACTACCGCACCGAGTTCGTTAAATTCAAAGTGGCTAACTTTGAATCTTCTTGTCATGCCATACTGGGCCATCCGGCACTCGCCAAATTCATGGCAGTGCCGCATTATGTTTATCTGCTTCTCAAGATGCCAGGACAAAGTGGAGTACTCACTCTCCGAGGTGACTTGAAGAAGTCATATGATTGCAATCAGGAGGCGATCCAGTATGCTTCGACTACTCGTGTGCCAGATGCTTCAGGGGAAGTACTCGCGGCCGCACAGCAGCTCTCTCAAGCCAGGCTGGAGATCCCTTCGAGAAAGGCCAGCAAGTCGAGCATCTAGTTGACTGGCGATGTGGCCCTCAAGTCGATCCAGCTCCAAGAGGGTGACTCATCTAAGACCGCCGTCATTGGCGCGGGCTTGGACGAGAAATAGGAACTTGCGCTCATCAGTTTCCTTCGGGCTAACCGAGATATATTCGAGTGGAAACCAGTGGATATGCCAGGGGTGCCCAGGGAACTGATCGAGCATAGTCTGAATGTACACCCACAGGCTGTGCCCAAAAAGCAACGCCTTTGAAGATTTGCTCACGACAAGCGTGAGGCAATTAAACGGGAAATAGCTAAACTCCTCGCGGCTGGCTTCATCAAAGAAGTGATTCATCCAGAGTGGGTAGCTAATCCCGTCCTTGTAAGGAAAAAGAATAATGAATGGAGAATATGTGTTGACTACACCGATCTCAACAAGCATTGCCCAAAGGATCACTTCGGGCTACCGCGCATTGATCAAGTCGTCGACTCGCCGGCGGGTTGTGTACTCCTTTATTTCCTTGATTGTTATTCAGGATATCACCATATTGCGCTCAAGGAGGAGGATCAAATCAAGACCGCGTTCATCACCCCGTTCGAGACTTACGTCTACAAAACTATCTTTCGGTTTGAAAAATGTAGGAGCAACCTATCAGCACGCTATTCAGATGTGCTTCGCCGATCAGCTGCATCGAAACGTTGAAGCCTACGTGGATGACGTGGTCATCAAGACCAGGAATCCCGATGGCCTGATTGCAGAACTGGAAGAGATGTTCAGCAGCCTATGCAGGTTCTGATGGAAGCTCAACCCAACTAAATGCATTTTCGGAGTACCATCAGGGAAATTGCTCGGGTTCATCGTCAGCAACCGGGGAATTGAAGCCAACCCTGTGAAGATTTCTACCATCACTGATATGGGGTCTCCGACCACAATCAAAGATGTGTAGAAGCTAACAGGCTGTATGGCAGCCTTGAACAGGTTCATCTCCCAGCTTGGGGAGAGAGGACTACCCTTCTTCAAGCTCATGAGGCGCCAAGACAAGTTCCAGTGGACAGAGGAGGCTGAACGAGCCTTGCAAGACCTGAAGCATCACCTTCAGTCTCCTCTAGTCCTTACAGCACCATTGCCGGGAGAAGATCTACTACTCTACATTGCGGCAACAACTCATGTTGTCAGCAGTGCTATTGTAGTCGAGTGCAACGAGGAAGGCCATGCATTTGGGGTGCAGAGGCCTGTGTACTTTGTCAGCGAGGTACTCTCCGAATCCAAGATACGATACCTGGCAGTTCAGAAACTTTTATATACAATTCTGATTACATCAAGAAAGTTGTGCTACTATTTCGACGAGTACAAGATCACTGTGATTACGGATTTTCCGTTGGCGGATATTCTCCATAATCAAGATGCCACGGGGCGTATATCAAAGTGGGCAGTGGAACTGGGGGCTTTGTCAATCGACTTCAAGCCACGCACTGCAATCAAGCCTCAAGCTCTAGTCGATTTTATGGCTGAATGGAGGGAGAATCAAATCCTAACTCCAGTCGACAAGCCAGAGCACTGGACCATGTACTTTGATGGGTCTCTCAAGCTCGATGGCGGTGGTGCTGGAGTTCTATTTATTTCTCCAAGAGGCGAGCAATTGAAGTATGTCCTCCAGATCCTTTAGGAGGTATCCAATAATGAAGCCGAGTATGAAGCACTCCTTCACGGGCTACGTTTGGTGATATCACTAGGCATCAAGCGACTTCTTGTATATGGTGATTCACTTCTAGTCGTTCAGCAAGTCAACAAAGAGTGGGACTGCAACAAGGAGACGATGGACGCTTATGTACAAGAAGTGCGCAAGCTGGAAAATAAGTTTTCTGGATTGGAGGTTCATCATGTGGTACGGGAGCATAATGTTGGCACAGATATACTATCCAAGTTAGGGTCTACTCGTGCACAGGTTCCAGCGGGAGTCTTCGTCCAGGAGTTAAAGCAGCCATCCATCAAGTCCTCACCACAGGTAACCGCCGATGCAGGCCTTCAACAACCTGATCGGGAGGTTATGATGCTTGGTGAGGACTGGAGAGAGGCTTATATCGATTTGATCCGGAATCAAAGACTACCAATGGGGATGGACGCAAGAAGTGCAGAGGCAGCTCGTATCATGCACAGAAGTAAGGGGTTCGTCCTAGTCGACAGCAAGCTTTACCGGCGTGGCGCACGTTCAGGTGTTCTCATGAAGTGCGTCACGAAAGAAGACGGCTACGACATACTGCAGGAGGTACATGAGAGAGTTTGCGGCAACCACGTAGCTTCAAGAACGCTGGTGGGGAAGGCATACAGAGCTGGTTTCTGGTGGCCCACCGCAGTGTCTGATGCTGAGGACCTTGTGCGGAGATGCCAAAACTGCCAATTCTTTGGCAAGTAATCTCACGTCCCAGCTCACAGCCTCATCACCATACCGCCATCTTGGCCGTTTGCTTGCTGGAGCCTTGATATGATTGGGCCCTTCATAACGGCGCCAGGTGGTTTCACCCATGTATTGGTGGCTATCGACAAGTTTACCAAGTGGATCGAGTACAAGCCGATAGCCAAGCTCACACCAGATCGAGTTGTTGATTTCATCTCCGATATCTTGCATCGCTTCGGCTTCCCGAATACCATCATCATGGACTTGGGATCAAACTTCACGGCCAACTAGTTCTGGGAGTTCTGTGAAAATGCGTGCATCGAGATCAAATATGTCTCTGTTGCACACCCAAGGGCCAATGGTCAAGTCGAAAGGGCGAACAGCATGATAATCAATGGCCTCAAGAAATGACTCTATGACGAAAACAGCAAGAAAGGAGGAAAGTGGATACATGAATTGCCACATGTCGTCTGGGGGCTCCGGACTCAGCCATCCAAAGCCACAGGACAAACACCATTCTTCCTTTTCTACGGCTCTGAAGGTATCTTGCTAGCCGACATCATGTGGAAATCCCCAAGGGTTGAAATGTACAATGAAGGCGAGGCGGACGAAGCAAGGCAGTTAGAGCTCGATTCTGTCAAAGAGGCTCGCTGCACCGCTCTTGTTCAGTCAGCTCGATACCTGCAGGGGATCTAGCGATATGACGATCGCAACGTGAGGGAACGATCGTTCACTATAGGCGATCTGGTCCTACGCCGCATCTAAGACGAGTTCGGCTTACACAAGCTCAACTCAAGGTGGGAAGGTCCGTTCATCGTCAAGCAGGTTATAAGACCGGGGTTGTATCGACTACAATACCCCGAGGGCCAAGATGTCCTGAATTCTTGGAACATTCAGAACCTGTGCAAGTTCTACTCATGAGGAAGCACGCGTGGATAGCTGTTCTCCGGGCGCCTAGGCGGCCTGTTTCTTCCGAATCAATTTGGAGGCTTCGTGTCCCAAAATTCGGAATGTAAATTTTTCTGCCGACAGATGGAGGCTCCGGCCACATTCATGTTTTATAAATTGACTTCTTGTCATGAGTTGTGACGGAGGTTGCGGCCACGTTCGTGTTCTATCGACTTCATGTTACCAGTTTTGATGGAGGCTTCGGCCACGTTCATGCTTTATATGAGTCGACTTTCGCCGTGACCTTTGATGGTCGCTTGCGACGATGATCGCATTTTTCCCAACAAGTTTGATCCGTTCGATTGGTTTATACCTACCTTGTTGGGTGGGCTCACACGAGGAGCTATTTCGACTACGCCCAGAGTCGTTGCACTCGGCGTAGTTTCGATTTCTTGCCATAAGCACGGCAGTCACGCGACGACGGTCGCATTCTTTCCCAACGAGTTCGATCCGTTCGATTCATTTATACCTAACTTGTTGGACGCGCTCACATGAGGAGCGATTTCGACTATACCCAGAGTCGTTGCACTCGAGGTAGATTCATTTTTCTTGCCATAAGCACAGCAGTCTCGCGATGATGCTCGCGTTCTTTCCTAACTCGTTAGACCTGCTCGATCGGGTTGTATCTAACTTGTTGGATGGGTTCCTACCCGGAGCTGCTACGGCTACTTCCAGGGTCGCTGCACCCGGGGTAGTGTCTACTACTTAGCCTTTAAATCTGGATGACAATTCAGTTGAGGCACATACAACTAGAGACATCAAATAAGAATATATATATATATATACAAGGAAATGGGTACTTGTTTTTACATGTTAATCCTGCAGTACACTTTTTACTATTTGTTCTGCTACAGGTTGGGCTTCTTGGAGGTACTCGTTGAATTGTTCTTCAGTACACTCCGCAGCCACTCCCTGCGCAAACATTTCTAGTTGAGCTTCTAGCCAAAAGGATTTCACAAAGGCAAGAGCGTGGCTGACATACGCGACTGGGGCTTCAGTAAGGAACTTGACGACCTTCTGCGGTGCTATGAGAAGTCACTCTAGCAAGGGCCGCTCGCCTGCTTCGCCATCGTCTTGTGGGTCCACAATGTCCACAAGCTTCTTGGCGGCTCCCCTAAGGTCCTCCAGCTCCTTTTTCCGCTGCTCCTTCTCTTCGCCCAGCGTCTTGATCTGCTGAAGGCTGCCGGCGAACTGTTGTTCGGTGTCGGTGATGAACTTCTGCAGCCGCTCAACGTCATCTGTACGGCGATACAGCATATTCTTCACGTCAGTAAGCAGCTCTTCTTTATATGTTAAGATTTTCCTAAGCTCTACGGTGAAGATATTTTCAGAATCCAAGATAAATTGTTAAGTGGAAGTACTCGAGGGAAGTAAGGGCTTGCCTTGGTGTGCCTTCTTTTGTTCCTTGAGTTATTCCTCGAGATTGCGCAGATCATTCTTGAGGAGCCACGTCTCTCGAGTCCACTCTTGCTTCAGCTGGTCAAGTTCTCTCTAAAGATAGCAGTTCTTCGTCCGCTCTTCGGATAGGCATTTTTCCTTGGCAGCGAGCTCCTGGTGGCCACTCACCACTGCTTTCAGTTTCTCGGTCTTCTTTTATGAGTGCTTGATCACATTGTGTAGGAGGAGGGGGATTAAGACAAGCAACTCGACAATGTAAACTGGCAGAAGAGTAATCATGTCTTACCAGGGCAAAGTCGTACAACTCTTTGTAGGCCTTCTTGAAGGTTTTTATGTTGTCGTCCGTTAGCATTGGATCATCCACCAAATCTGTGGTGATGATGTTCTGGTATCCACGTCCGGCCATCAGCAGGTCTCCGGGGCTCCTTGAGGTCCCTACAGCTTCTTCAGAAGGAGTGGCTTCAGGGGCCTCGACTTGTTCCTCACCACTAGCCCTGGCTTCGGCTTGCTGGGGCTCGGGGGGTGGCAGGTCGGGCAGTGTTGTGTCTGCCTTGGGGGCTGGCTCCTTGGGCGTGGGCTCCTCTGAGGCTAGTGGCTCGGGGGCTGGGGTAGCTGTGGCAGGTTTTGACTTGTGCCACATCTCGCTTGCAGACCTAATGAAGTAGACTCAGTTATGTTATTGCACAAGTCAAGAAGAGCAGGATGTTCATTGTGCAAGAAAAGATCTATACTTACAGCGAAGACTTCTTCATGATAGCCTTCTTCACTCTCAGAGCCCGGGTCGTCTCAACCACGGTACTCGTTGCTGGTGGCGGGGTCACACCAGCTGGTGGCGTGGTGCCCGCCACGGCAACGGTAACCGCTCCTGTCACAGAAGCTGATGGATCCGTTCCCACCACGGCAACGGTAACTGCTCCTATCGCAGAAGCTGATGGATCCGTTCCCACCTCTTCGCGCTCGGGCTCGGGAGGAGAAGTAGGCAGACTGCAAAAGGATAATGTTAGCATGCAACAATACCGATATATGACAACAAGGCAGGATATTCATACCTGGAGGACTCCATTACTTGTGCTTTCTGTTTGTGCACAACCCGACGACCCTGCGGGACCCAAGGCAGAGTTTCGGTCAACTCCACGGAGGGTCCGGGGAAGTTGTCCCTTCTCACCTCCCCCTCGGCTTCCCTTTCCGCCAAGGGGCTCCCGCCTTCAGTGGACTCGCTGCCGGGTAGAGTCTCGGCCACTCGAGCCCTCTTCGCTTCGGCTACGGCGCTTGGGAGAAGGTGGTCCGGTCGAGGGATGTCGGGTTGTGGAGGGTAGCGTCGGTACAATTCTGTGTGTCCCTGCAGAAGGATTTTAGTTAGCAGTGGCAGAGCAGCAGAACTTGTTTTCAACAAAAAGTAGTCGAATAATTACTGGCTTTAGAGGATTTTGCGCAGAAAATAGCTGCGGGACGTAGGGAACCGCATCCACGTCCAGCAGCACTCGCCTGACCCGGGTGAGTGCGGTGTCATCAGTCAGTTCTTCTGCGCACATCCGAGAGGAATCTTCAACGCCTATGTACTCGAAGCCTAAGGTGTGGCGTTGTTGGAGTGGCTGGATCCAGCGCTTGAAGAAAGAGAACATTACAGATGCTCCGGTCACCCCTATTTCTTTGTGAGCTGCTATGATGGCCAGCAACTCATAGACTTGGTCCAGGTCTTCTCTGGGGAGCTCGGTGTTCCACTCTGGCCTCACGACTGGGGGTTTGCTGGATTTGTCAGGAAGCTGGGGGGCATGGTTTTCGATGTAGAACCAGTGGTTCTTCCATCCAGGAATGTTGGAGGGGAATTTATAGGAGAGGTACCTATCGCCGGCTTTGCTGTCTAAGCTGGATGCCGGCGCCCCCTACAATGGATAGGTTTTTGGATGTGGGTTGTGGTTTTACCCAGAAAAGGAAGCGGAAAAGATCCCAATGGGGTTCGATTCCAAGGAAGGCTTCACAGAAATGGATGAAGATTGCAATATGGCAAATGGAATACGGGTTGAGATGATGGAGCTCAAGCCCGTAGAAATAAAGAAGGCCACGGAAAAAAGAGCAAGAGGGGAGGGCCAGACCCTGTTCGGCAAAATGGTAAAATGTGATGATTTCGTCTACATTTTCCATGGGAAAAGGTTCGCGAAAAGAGGGGCGCCAGTTGACAAGACTCTTGTCTTGGAGCAATCCCTCGGAAACAAGCTTATTGAGGTCGTTGAGGGAGCACTTACTGTGTGTCCACTCCCCAGACGGCGGTTGCACCTCCTTCTTCTTCCCATCCTTTTCAGATCTCTTGGGCGCCATCTCTAGATCCGCTCGCTGCGAGTTGCACGGGGGCTGCGGGGAAAGAGGCGGGAAGATTTTGGTTGGATTGGGGCTCTCCAAGAGGCTGAAGGCGGAGTGCGGCTCTGTTTGGGAGTTTTGGAAAGTTCTTGGCGGATTGCAGATTGGAAGCACAGTTTTAACTTGGCGTTGCCGCGGGGTTAAATAACCAGCGGCTGGATACAGTTTTACTGTTTCAAAGTTGAAGAGTCATTTCAGGGAATATTGGGAAGATGAGGGGTCATTTGGTGGATTGTTTAGATAAAATATTCAATTAATCATTTTTCAGGGTTAACTGTCCCGAAAAAAGAGGTTTTTCAAATTCTAGATCTCACTTCCATCATTTGTACCATCACTCCAGTTATTTATCATGGGGATATTTTTACACTGCATGCCATGACTTTTGGATCCTTATTTCCAAACCTGAGAGATTTGGATTCAAGGCTCGGGGGTTGCGGGATACGTGGCATCGACTACTTATTTTTTCGAATTTATTCGAAGAGTAAGTAAGGAAGATTTAAGACTAATGCGACCCTCAGCCTGATTCTCCGATTCAACCTAAGGCTCGGGGGCTACTCCATATGGAGTTCGATTTTTCAATCACACACCATGCCAAAGAAGTAATTCGAGGCATGAGCACCTCATAGCTTCGATGCAGCCAAGACAGTACTCGAAGAAGAACTTCAAGACGGAGCTCCAGGAGAAGCCGGAGACTACTTCGAAAGTACTCAAGAAGCCTGCAGTACTCAGCTACGAAGAGCTTGGGGGCTTGTCAGACCCGGGGCTAGGGGGCTTGTCAGACCCGGTGTTCATAACGTAGTTTAAACAGGATTAAGAGATAAAGCCTGTCTTATCTCTTATTTAAGTTATTTTCTACTCGTTTGAGTAGGAGATAAAGCTAGTTGGTACAGAAGGAATCTACTCGAGTTGTATTCGGTTACGATTCCCCGGCTAGTGTTGGTTAGGATTCATGTAACCCTGACCTCCCGGATATATAAGGGGGGGTAGGGACCCCCTCCAAACAGATCATTCTACACCCGAGGGAATAGAAACTACCATACAGGATGTAGGGTATTACGCGCCTCGTGGCCTGAACCTATCTAAAGTCTTGTGTTCCTTGCACCTTCGAGTTCCTAATTTTGGCGTCTCCTCACCTAAACTTACCACTTTGGGTATACCCCTCGGTGGGCATCCGGTAAAATACCGACACGTTTCGCACCGACTTTCGTGCACTAACGAAACGGTGCGAAACTCTCTAAAATGATGTGAACCCGCTAGGGTTTGTTCTTGATCTTTCGATAAGAGGCGTGGGATAACTTGATTAATGGAGGAGACGACGTTCACGGTCCGACTACGGCCTTCCAAGGATGCTACACCTTAGCAACCGATACACCACCTCCTATGGTTGCCGCGATCCTGTGGAGCGCAACACCTGGCCACTAGGGCTCTCATCCTGCAAGCAATCGAAGAACTAGAAAGAACAAGATGTAACTGAAGGTTTCAAACCGAATCTCAATTATGGTGGGGTTCTGAAAATAAGTGGACGGGCGGCTGGATCAGCACGCGTGTCTACGAGAAAGTAGCAAAAGCTAAACTTGCATCTAACAAAATCCGAGTGTTCTTGACGGCGGCTAAAGGTTATAAAGAAGAGGGAGAATGACCATAAGGGTGCTGGGGTCGTGTTCCAACCCTAGGACACGTCCGAATTGGACTCAATTTGATACACGGCCCGTTGGGCCAAAATAGGGTGACGCAGCACCGTGGCTGAAAAGGACTCTATAATAAATCGACAATTGCGGTTGGCTCCGAATAGATATGGAGGTGATTCTGGGTTCTTTGGAAAGTAGATTTGATAAGCTTTCTGGGAATTACTTGAACATCCAAAATGGAGTCCGGATGAAGTCGTGGCAGCCATCACAAGTCGTGTTTGTCCTGCAGTTCGAATCCAGCCTGCGCGATGCCTCTTCCCTTTTGATCCAATCCATTGTTCCTAAGTAAAACAAGAGTGCACGAGTCTCCATTGTCTAAATATGATGAACCTGAGCTTAAGAGTAAACTTACTTGATATGTAAGCCGACGAGCACGAACGCGAGTAATAGGACCAAGAGGTGTTGTCGAAGTAGATACTGGTGTAGGTGTGGATGTATCGTTGGTGGCGATGTCCTCATCATCCTCCTTTTCTTGCATTTGAGTCATCCTCGACTCAAGCTCATCATCCTCTCCCAAATATGGCTTCAAATCTGCAATATTAAATGTGGGACTAACCCAAAAATCCATAGGCAGGTCTAGCTTATATGCATTATCATTAATTCATTCTAGCACTTTAAACGGTCCATCAACCCGAGGCATCAATTTAGATTTTCTCAAAGCAGTAAACCTATCCTTTCTCAAGTGCAACCAAACCAATTCACCAGGTTCAAAAATCAAATGCTTTCTACCTTTATCACCCGCAAGCTTATACTTAGAATTCATACGCTCTATGTTTTCTTTAGTTGTTTCATGCAGTTTTAACATCAGTTCAGCATGTTAGTTTTAACATCAGTTCAGCATGTTAGTTCAGCAGGTTGCTTAGCATCAAAGTTCAATTTTTCAGAAGTGGGCAAAGGCATTAAATCAATAGGAGCACGAGGTATCAAGCCATAAACAATCTCAAAAGGGCAATCTTTGTAATAGAATGCATGGA
Source organism: Panicum hallii (assembly GCF_002211085.1). Classification (NCBI taxonomy): domain Eukaryota; kingdom Viridiplantae; phylum Streptophyta; class Magnoliopsida; order Poales; family Poaceae; genus Panicum; species Panicum hallii. Next base: position 30,485,453 of record NC_038045.1, on the reverse strand, counting down.
ACGATTATAAGCAAACTCAACATGAGGCAAACATTCTTCCCACAACTTAATATTCTTCTTTAAAACAGCCCTTAACATGGTAGACAAGGTTCGATTAACAACTTCAGTTTGACCATTAGTTTGGGGATGACAAGTGGTAGAAAATAGAAGCTTAGTTTCCAATTGTGCCCATAAAGTTCTCCAAAAGTGGCTAAGAAATTTGGTATCACGATCAGAAACAATTGTGTTTGGTACACCATGCAAACGAACAATTTCTCGAAAGAACAAATCAGCAACATGTGTAGCATCATCAGTTTTATGACATGGAATAAATTGTGCCATCCTAGAAAATCTATCCACAACCACAAAAATTGTGCCATCTTAGAAAATCTATCTACAACACTTGTTTTGACCATTTTCTCATTTGAGATATAAAACAGTGAGAAAATCTAGTTTTACATTGAGGTCCCTGGAGTTTTTGAAGTTTACGCCTCAGCCCCTGGCCCCCCTCTTCTTCCTCTGCTCCTCCTCTGCCACGCAGCAGCGCCGCCGCTGGCCGCCGTGCCACGCCGCCCGAGGCCCCTCCCGCCTCTCCTGGCCTCCACGCGTCGCCCCCAAGCTCGTCCACCGCCTTAACCCCTTCCTGCTGGCCTTCCCCGAGCGCGCCACGCCACTCCACCGCCCGACCGAGCCGCCACCTTGCCGTCGCAGGCCGCCACCGCTCACCGTCGCTGCAGCTCTGTCGGTGCCACCTCCTGCTCGGGCAGCTCCCACGACGGCCGCCGCCCTAGCTCTTCTCCTCTGGCCTTCTTCCGCGCACGCCACGCCGTCCCGCCTCTGCCCGAGCACCGCCCGGCCGCCACGTCGCTCCGCCGGTCGACAGCAGCTGCTCCGGCTCGCGTGCCTTTTCTTAGTCCCACAGCATGACCAGGAGCCCTCTTCGACTACTTCTATCCGCTCGCACGGCCACAGTTCGCTTTCTCGACTTCTTCTCCACTTGATCACCGCCGCACTCGCCGTCTACCGTCGACCACCGTGCCGTGGACAGCCCGCCTCGCCCCTTCTCAAGCCACACAATCACCTCCAGCAGCTTCGCCGTGATCCCGTGAAGCTCGCCAGCCCCTCCATCGCCGCCCTTGAGCACCACATCCACCTCGCCGACGAGCTCCCACTTCGCCGCCGCCTCAGGTCGCCGTCGTTCCACCCCCTCCGGTCAACCCCGACCATCACATCACCCCCAGCAAGGTCCGCGCTAGCACCTGGTCCTTCCTGGCCGGTTTCCCCTCGCCGCCGGTGACCACTGTCGCCGGTATTTGGCTAGCAAGACTCGGCTTTTCTTCTCCGGCGAGCCAAGGACTCGATTGCAATGATTTAAATCTTTCTGAGGGTCTGACTGCAAGATTTCAGTCCCTCCCTTCAATTCAAATCAGTGATCTTTAGAAATGTGTAAGAATTCATAGGAAATTTAGAAAAATGTCAAACCAGTTTTGTTTGAATACTTAAAATAAACTCTACAACTTTGGTGTTATAACCTTGAGCTGAATAAGTGAATATTTTGAATTATAATAAATACTAGGAAATGGGTGTGCTAATTAGATCTTTTGATCCATAGCTATGCTGTTGCTGAAATTTGAAACCTAGGATGTGTGTCTCATGTATAGCTTTATGTAAAATTTGTAGACTCAGAACTGTTCCCTAGCTATGATGTTTAAGTGTCTTCATTTTATATTGATGAAAGCTTTAGGATTTATTCAAGGGTGAATCTGTTAGTGTTTGTAGCTGAAAATTTTATTCTAACTTTCTTTCAGCATGTGTAATCTATGATAACATTTTGGATACCAGTAGCATAGGTTAGACTAAGATATAAATTTAAGCTTAGATTCAAAGATAAATCATGAATAATAGTTCTAGTTTATGAAAATTTATGAAATTAAATTAGAGTGTTACTTTTAAGTAGATTAATATGTTCACCAAATTTCAGCACAAGATCTTATGTAGAATTTCTGATATAAATTGATCTTAATATCACAATGCTGTTTTTGTCTATTTTATAGCATAATTGCTAAAAGGATAAAAATCTTGATAAAATCACAGTAGCTTAGATTCAGATCAACTTTTTTTCCAGTAAAATTTCTATCCTTAGGTTTGCAGTAGATCAAACTAGAAAAATAGTTCATGATCTAAATATTGTTTGATTGAATTAATTATTTTGATTGCTATGCTGCATGAAATGTTCTAAAAAATTTTATGATAAGCTTATTTCAATTAGATCTATTTGTACTAATTTTTATAGCATTAGTAATCACTCCTAACTTAGGGTTTTATTATTTGACCAAGAATTAAAATAATAACCCCAACTCTTATTGAATGAATAATTTAGTTAATTAAATCAACTAATGATGTTTAATGAATAGCTTAGAGTCTTTTCCATATGTTTAGTGTCATTAGTTTGATTGTTTAGAGTAACTAGGTAGGTTATCTGATGAAATTAGGTAATGTAATTTAATACTCGATAAATGACTGCCCATAAAATAAGTTTAATTAATTTGTTAGATTGCAACTTTATCATGAAATGAAATGGAAGTGTATGCATTTCCTCAACTGTGATGTTTGCATATCATATAGACTCGACAACTCTCGCTGACGGAGACTACCAGCTGATCCCGGAACCAGAAGGGGATATTTCTAAGGACTCGGGAACGTTATCGGAGATTTAACTGAAGCCCCGAACCCCAGTTCGGAAACTTTTAGTGTTGATATCTCTGACCCCAGCCCCACCAGCGAAGGCAAGCCCGGACATAAACCGCTATTTTTTTACTACACTTCAATTTATATATTCATGTATATCTACTTGTGCATTTAAGTTTCCAGGAGTTGTATTGAAACCTTAATTGCATATTCCTAGGAACCTATGTATTGAATACTAGAACCTAAGTCCGACTAGTTGCTAAGCTAATATGACCGGTAGAAGTCGAGTGATCCCCTGTCACTCGCGAGCTTTATAGGAGTTGAAATGTTTATATTCCTGCAACCACTATAAGTATGACGGACGGGGTTGTGAATATAATTCATGACTTTGGCAAAAAACCCCGTCTGTGTTGATGAAAATTTGATAAGGTCGCAGTCTGTGGTAGCGGTGGTTAAGCGTTTGAAAGTACTAGCCACATGCCGTGAAATAGGGTAAGCGGTAAGCCTAGTAACCGATCGGCCTGAGGAGTGGACATACCCCCCACCACTCGTAATTTGGTTTTTCGCACACACACCAACGTGCGGGAGTACATTCTGCACAGCGGACAGGAGTACGGTCATGTAGTCGCGCTACTGACGTACGTCCTGCACATTGGATGTGCGTATGGTCCTACAGTCGCTTGTGGTGGCACTGATCCACGAGTCAGAATGAAAGGCAAATGGTTGCTTTGGAACAATCATTGGATGTTCCAAGCGTGTGAATTAGGTTTACCCTTGCAAGGTTTTGAAATTTGATTCAGAATCGTCCGTTTCTCACGGAGATTGAGACTGTTTGATCCCTTTGCCACATAGAGTAATAAGAGCAACCTGATAATGATCAAAGATGATGTTTGTTCAAAAAGTTCCACCATGCTTGAGTAGATATAGTTGCTTACCTAGCATGGATAACCAACTGGAATCTGAAAGCTAAAAGTTGAAATTAAGGACCTACTCTTTGTTGCTTTTTAGATGAAACTATACCCAGAACCATTATAAGCCTTCATAATCTAGCTACATGGCTAAGTATACCATAAAACGGGTAAGCCTTGTTGAGTATTAGAATACTCAGCCTTGCAATTTGACTTTTGTTCAGGTAATCCCCCTAAGGACTGTGCTCTGCCTGTGCCCTGGCCCTATACTCTTCCCGATGGTTGGTCCGTGGAATGGGATCCGTCCCCGGCCAACATAGGTCCCTCCGAGTGATGTTGAGCTTGGGCTTAGCTCAATATCCGTTCCGCGACGTCTGTTAGCGGCATATTTTATTTTCCGCTGCAGATACCTTACTTTGAACAGCTTTGTATAAATTCGTACTAGTTAGGTCTTGCTACTATATATGTTTGAGTACTAATGTAATATTATGCCTGTGATGTAAAATTATCGGCACTTGTATCTCTGGACTCGCCTTCATGCGAGGTACCTTGTTTTGATCCTGAGTTAGGTGGTTTTATCGGGACTTTACCCGACAGACCACGGGGTTACATCGTTTGAAGTGTGGTTGAGTCCTTACTGCCTTCCGTAAAAGGATTAGCGCACTTGAGCCGGTGTAATTTAGGTTGGTTCTGCCACAGCTGGTATCAGAGCTAGCAAGAGTACCCCGGAGATATGAATTGCCTTAAAAATGCTTTTAGTATAAAATTGGACCAACAACATATTTTATAAAACTACGTTGGTTTCGTTAAGGATTGTGCTTAGTACGTAAAGCCCTAGGGTGATGTTTAATAAGGGAGTTAGAGGTGGCTATAAAATATATATATATAAAACTCTAACTTCCAGCATTACCTTTTTGTTAAAACTTAAATTTATGCACAATCATCTTTACATTTTGTAACGACACCTTCGACGATGAGGTAAGAAGGTAAGGATTCTAAGCTAACTGGGGAATTAGCCTTCCCGTCAGTGATGCGAACCGAACGCTGTTTCTCAAGCAATGACCTACTTGAGATGCTGCCAATATATCAACTTCAGTTGGTTATATTGGGAGTATATGGTTAGGCATAGGGTGTGGTGATCGCTGTTCATACCCCCGCATTTTGCGGTACCCCCGTGAATACATTGTAGATGTAATGTATGTTAACGTCGTCCGTACGGCGGGAATTGTACGGATACTGTTTCTATAGTGAACAGTAATGTTTGGGAACGCTTTCATGACATGCTGGCATGAAAGGTTCATTGGAAATATATATATATTATGGTTTTCTGTAGGTACGCTAACCATGAATCGGTAGGTTCTGAACGGTTAGGATTTGTCAACTAGATATTATAGGTAGAGACGTATCTATATTATACCACCGTAACTAACCACGTAAGTCCAAAGATATTTGGCAGTTATTTTTATTTGAAAGGACGTAGTACGTGCATGCATCTCTAAACTATTGTAGTAAGTTAGAATTGGTGTTTATGTTGTCATACAGATACCTAGAGTGTTGTTAATTACAAGTGTAGTCTGAAATGGTCATACGACAGCAATAGGATTATTATATTAGCATCTTTTGTTTCATCCTCAAGATCTATAGTATCCATCTGATGACCAATCTTTGCTATTATCTAAATCAGATGTATCGTTCCCTTTATCTTGTGAGTTCTTAGTCGGATGGATACTATAATGCATTTCAGCATTTCCATGAGCTTGACTCACATCTTTCCACAGCCATTATCAAACTTTAGGAAATTTATATCCTATCTAACATTTGAATCCTTTTGTTCAGATGGCAGATGTTCGGAGGATCTATTGGGATGCTGAGGGATATGCTCACACTGACTACCTGTATTGGGAAGGGTTTTCGAAAATTCTGTGGGATACACTTCGTATCTATCACTATCCGGATCCACCCCAGTATAAGGGTCGTGAGTTTACTGAGGTCGGAGTCCCTCAATGCCGTGCCACTGTCACTATTCCCCCGCATCCTACCCTTGGGTGGCAATCCATTGAGATAGAGGTTGTTGGATATCGTCTCGTGGATGCTTTTGAAGCAGCAACACTCAAGGCTATCACCACTTTTTGTGAACAGCATCCGAATGTGGTAGCCGCGTACCCCATTGGACAGTTTCTAGTAGTTTTTGCACACAATGCTAAGTGGACCTTCAGAACAACTTATCTTTGATGTTTAGTTGGAGATATAGCTGAGGAGACCCTTAGGGCAGTGATCAGATATATGAACGCTCAGTATCGCTTCCAGTCACTTAAGCAAAGGTGTACAAACGATATGGTGGATCTGGCCCAGGATTTTCATAGGGACCTTACCCTGAAAGATGACCAGATCCATTCGCTTGGTCAAGGAATTGCCAGGAGGGATACTACCATTGGACATTTGGAGGTGCAGATCTTGGAAGGTGATGCTCAAATTCTCCAGTGCAACACCATAATTGACTTTTGCAGGAGCAAGTCCATGACTTGAACCAAGAATTAGGTGACGCCCTTGGACATATTGAGATGCTCCAAGAATAGCAAATGCCTCCTCTTGTGCCGAATGAGCTAGAAGAAGAAGAGGAAGATTCAGAAGAAGAACCCGAGGAAATTGAAGGCGTGTCCGAGATAGATTCGGAACATGGAGATCCAGAACCTAATCCTCAGCCCAATCATTCTTCTTCCAGCAGCCAGTCTTCTGTGGCAACCTCGATGATTTCTAATTCATCCGTGTCGTCGATATCCTAGATTTGTTTAGTGTAGTATAGTGTGACATAGGGAGTGAGTAATCTAGTTTGACTTAAGGGCCACTTGTTGTATTATATGTGGCAGGAGTAGGAATGGTTGAATGGTAATTGGTAGATTACCAAGATGTAATATACAGACCACCAGTTATGATCTATAACTCAAGTTCCTGTTCAGTTATCTATCGAGCTGTCAATCTGTTGCACTAGCTTTATATGTTTTCTTTTTGTGCGGTATATTCTGAAAATGGAAGCAAGAATAACCTGATGTAATGGACATCTTCCATGTTTTTCAGATGGTTAGCGCTACGCGTGGAACTCCTGAAGGTTTCAGGCTAGACCAGGCTAGCGGTTCCCAACAACCGCCACCACCACCACCAAATCTAGCAGAGGTTATGGCTCGGCAGACTGAGCTTCTCAATCTGCTAGTGCAGGCACAACAGAACCAGCATCGCCAGCAATCACGAGGAGGTCGTGATGACCTCAACCCCCAAGTGGCAAACTATCAGGATTTCTTCAGTACCCAACCCCCATTTTTCGTTAAAGCTGAAGAACCTCTGGATGCCGATGCCTGGCTTCATACTATTGAATCGAAGTTTGCCCTTCTTACTATACCTTGTGCGGACTCGAGTAAAGCTCACTTTGCCGCCTAGCAACTTCGTGGTGCTGCCCGCATTTGGTGGGATAATTTTTGTGCCATGCAGCCCGCTGGACATGTTATCTCCTGGGAGGAATTTTGGATTGCCTTCAGGGCATATTATATTCCTGAAGGACTGATGGAGCGGAAGTTGAATGAATTCCTCGCACTCACCCAAGGCACCCGTACGGTACTGCAGTATGCATAGGCTTTCAATCATCTGTGCCAATATGCAGGCTATCACGCTGACAATGATGCCAAGAAATAGGATCGTTTCCATCGTGGCCTCAGTACCAATCTCAAGGAACGCCTAAACCTTGTTAAGGCTAATACTTTCAGTGAGCTGGTTAATATGGCCCTAACCTAGGAGGATTGTATCACAGCACATTGTGCCGAGAAGAAACGGAAGACCCCCACTGGACCCTCAAGTGCTCAGTCACCAAGGTATCGTGTTGTTCCCAATGCGCAGTTCAGAGCACCACAGCGGAATGCCCCACCTGGCAGATTGGTTTTCCGCCCGCCTCAACAGCAAGGAGGGTATAGACCTCTAGTGCCTCAGCAACAGCCGCAACAGTTTGGCCCAAGGCCAAATAATCAACAGTTTCAGCAGAAGAGTAGCACTTACCGCTGTTTCAATTGCAGGAGTGCGGATCACCTTATCAAGGATTGTCCTCGACCCAGGAAGCCTCTTCAAGGGCAGAGTTCTAATCAGAACAATCAGGGCAAGGGCGAGTCAACTTCACCACCCTTGCGGAACTTCCAGAAGGAGCCCCCATAATGATGGGTATATTTTCTATCGACTATAAACCCGTTATTATCCTATTTGATTCCGGTGCAACCCATAGCTTTATTAGCGACAAGTGTGGTGCCCGAGTGGGACTTGATTCTTGTCAAGCCAAGGGGTCGTACATGATCTCTACCCCTGGGGGAAAGATTGGTTCCAATCAACTGATTAGATGTGTGCCAATACAGTTGGGTAGTAAGGTAATAAAAACTGATTTGGTTTTACTCCCTTCAGAGGGTATGGATATCATACTTGGAACGGATTGGATGAAAAAACATAAGGTGTTGTTAGATATCTCTTCCCGAGTTATTGAGATTGACTCACCATATAACGGAGCCACTACCCTCTATCTACCCCAACAAGAGTACTTCTACTCTTGTGTTTATGCAACCACAAACATCAAATTAGAAGACATTCCTATAGTCTGTGAGTATCCTGATGTCTTTCCAAACGATTTGCCTGGGATGCCACCAGATCGGGATATCGAGTTCATTATTGAACTCCAACCTAGCACAGCTCCTATTTCCAAGAGGCCGTATCGTATGCCGCCTAATGAACTGGCTGAGCTGAAGATCCAACTTCAAGATCTTCTTGACAAGGGTTTCATACACCCAAGTGCTTCACCTTGGGGATGCCCTGCCCTATTTGTAAAGAAAAAGGACAATAGCTTAAGGCTATGTGTCGACTATCGTCCACTCAATGCGGTCACTATCAAAAATAAGTACCCTCTTCCCCTCATTGACATCTTGTTTGACCAACTAGCTGGAGCCAAAGTCTTCTCTAAGGGCATGTTTGGCATGACTCTGGAGTCCAACTCCAAAGGGGAGCAGGCCAGAGCCAGCCAAACGTTGCAACTTCGGAGCAAAATGCTCCCGGAGCCGTAGTGCATTTTGGATCGGAGTTTCGGAGCACCTGGTTTCCAGCTCCGAATGCTCCTCTTACAAACGTTGTCGTGGAGTTCGGATGAATTTACCCGCCACTGCCACTCGTTACAAGAAAACATTTCATTTCTCTCTTTTCTTCTCTCCCGAACTCGTCTCTCCCGCTCCCCACAGCTCTCCACCGCCCCTTCTGCCCAACCCTAGTCGCCCGGGAGGCCACCCGCCGCCGCCCCTCCTCCGGGCCCCCGCCGCCCTCCGGCCACCCGCCGCCGCCGCCCGTCCAGCCATCCGCCGCCCCTCCTCTGGCCCCCAGCCATCCCTCCGCTGCCCGTCCGACCAGGAGCAGGGGCCCATCCGGCCAACCGCCACCCGCCGCTGCCGCTCGTCCGGCCAGGAGCCGCCCCTCCTCCGGGCCCCCGCTGACCCTCCGCTGCTACCGCCCTCCGGCCCCCCGCCGCTGCCGCCCGTCCTGCCAGGAGCCACCCCTCCTCCGGGCCCCCACCGACCAAAGCGCATCTCCCTCCACCGCTTCCGCCCTCCGGCCCCCCGCCGACCCTGCGCCCCTGCCCCAGACTGGCATTGCGTGGCCCTGTCTCCCTCCGCCACCCCTGCCCAATGTGAGTGCTTTTGTTTCCCTATTGATATGTACACTGTGATGCATGTGTTGAATGGCTTGGGAATGTTTTAGAGGATAGAAATTGATGATTTCTAAGTTGTTTTAGATGGTTGAAATTGATTGGAATGCTGTGAACACTCGGCAACTTTGCAAATTGTTTGCTGAACAAGTTCGTAGAGGGAATCGTCCCAACACGTATTTGAATTCAGTTGGGTATGCTGAAGTTGAGAAAGGGATGAAAGATAGACTCGTTATTGAGGTGAGCAAGCTGCAAATAAAAAACAAATGGGACAAGCTGAAAGAAGATTTCAGGGCATGGAAAAAATTGTTGTTGAGGCAAACAAGAACAGGTTGGTGTCCTATAAAGGGCACCATCGTTATGGACGATGAATGGTGGAAGAAAGCTAGAGCGGTAAGTGTTGAGCTGTTGCTTACATGTTGCATCTTTGTGCACATTTCAGGTTGTATTTATGTGGTTTTTGCATCTTTCAGGACATTCCAGGTTGTGGAAAATTCAGGAAACAAGAACTCCAAAATGAGGAGGAACTCCAAGTGTGTTTTGGTAGCATCATTAGTATTGGTACAGATCATTGGTCTCCGCATATGGTGAGTGCTGAGGAAGGACAAAATGGCACCAATGAAGAAGACACAGCAGAGGATGCAGCTGATATTGGGCAAAATAGCACCAATGAAGGTGACACACAAGAGGATGCATCTGCTGTCAATGAAAATGGCAAAAGAGCACCAAGGTTTATCCAAGAAAAAGGCAAGAAGCCGAAAACAAGGACTGCACTACTCATTCAAGAGGCAGTGACATCCATGGCTACTTCAGCTAGCTCTTATGCTTCCAAGAAAGAAGGAAAATATTCTATTGATGAAGTGATAGGACACGTTCTTGCTTGTGGTGCCGATTATGAGACCAATGAATATTTCATTGCATCTGAATTATTTATGAAAAAGGAACAGAGAGAAATGTTCATGACGTTTCCTTCTAATGAGCTTAGGTTCAGCTGGCTTATTAGGAAGTATATGGGCAAGTATGGAAAGTAGTGATTGTGGGGCTCCTATGTTTTTTCCCCATTTCATGGTATGACTTGTGTCATGTGTTTTTTCCAGATTGTGGGGCTCCTATGTTTTTTTTTCAGATTGTTAAACATGTTTCATGTTTTTTTTCAGATTGTTAAACATGTATCATGTATCATGTATCATGTTCTTTTTCCAGTTGTTGCCTATGTGTTCCCTTATCCATTAATTCCAGATTTCTTATATTTTCAGATGTCAGAAAGTGAGAGTGATAGTTCTAGTGATGATGGTGACCAGTTTTTTGACATAATCACCAAAGGTGCTAAACTTGCTGAGATCTATTGTGATTTGTATTTGCACAAGGCTCCACCAAGAGTATCAATTCAAACTGGAATTGGATGGTTACAAGAGACCATGAATACACCAGGAGAGTGTCACAAAATGCTTTGGATGAACACAGAAATATTCATTGATCTTCATGATGTATTGGTTGAGAGGTACGGGCTACAACCATCCAAACATATGAATACTTATGAGATGCTTGCAATTTTCCTCTTCATTTGTTCTGGTTGCGAGTCCAATTGGAGGTGCCAAAACAAGTTCAAACACTCAGGTGAAACTATTAGTAGAAAATTCCATGAGGTGCTGGATTGTCTGGTGGCGATGGCTGAACACTACTTGAGACCAACCAATCCTAATTTTCCCACCGTCCACAAGAGGATTCGGAATGATAAAAGAGCATATCCACACTTCAAGGATTGCATTGGTGCACTTGATGGCACTCATATTCGTGTCTCTCTTTCACCTGATGAACAAGTCAGGTACATTGGAAAGACGGGCATTCCTACTCAAAATGTGCTTGCTGTTTGTGATTTTGATATGCGTTTCACCTATGTGGCTGCTGGTCAACCGGGGTCTTACCATGACACAAGTGTATTGTACCATGCATTTGAGGTAGATGAAGATCACTTCCCACATCCTCCAGAAGGGAAGTACTATGCTGTAGATGCGGGCTATCCTAACCGCCCGGGATACTTGGCTCCATACAAAGGTGAAAGATATCATTTGCCTGAGTGGCATAGAGGTATGGAACCTAATAGTCCAAAAGAGAAGTTCAATCGGGTGCACTCGTCTGTTCGTAACATTATTGAGCGGACATTTGGACTATGGAAGATGAAATGGCAAATATTGTACAAAATGCCTAAATATGCCATGCACACACAAAAAAAGATTGTTGCTGCCACTATGGTCCTCCACAATTTCATTCGTGAGCACTCAAGTGCTGATGTGGATTTTGCTAACTTTGATCGAGATCCTGACTTTGTGCCTACAATCCCTGATAGGTACAACAAGTATGCAGTGTCACCATATGCCTCTGATGATTCAACAACTGAAGCAAGCTTTCTTACCATGGATGGATTTCGTGATAGAATAGCACCATCTCTTTCTCTAGCTTGGAATTAGAATCTAATGTTAGTTAGAAGGTTAGATGAAGACAATGGCCTTGTAATATTTTAGTAATTTTGATGAGTACAATGACTCATTTCTCAGTATCTTGGGCGAATATTTTAATTTCCTTTGATGAATTAACGGCAAAAACAATTACATATGCTTCATCATGCTCAACAAACATACATTCAATAAACAGGGGTAAGAATGTCTTTCCACACTCAAAAAACCTCTTTTCTGGAGCTGTGGACACCAATCTTGCCAAACACCACAAAAACTCCGGAGCAGAGTTGCTCCACCCTGGAGTTCTGGAGCAGAGCAGCTCCAGGACAGAGCAGAGCCCTGCCAAACACGCCCTAAGATTGATCTACGCTTTGGTTATCATCAGATCAAAATCAAGCCTAGTGATATTCCAAAAATGGCTTTCTCGACCAGATATGGACTTTATGAATATCTGGTTATGTCTTTTGGACTCACCAATGCACCGGCATACTTCATGTATGTTATGAATTCAGTCTTTATGCCGGAGCTTGATAAATTCGTTGTAGTTTTCATCGATGATATTCTGATATATTCTAAGACTGAAGAAGATCATGCTGAACATTTACGTGTCATTCTTCAATGACTATGGGATCATCGTCTATATGCCAAATTCTCTAAATGTGAGTTCTAGCTTGATAGTGTGAAATTTCTGGGACATACTATCTCCAGTAAAGGCATATCGGTTGATCCAACTAAAGTTCAGGAAGTTATAGATTGGAAGCCTCCAACTTCAGTCCATCAAATCCGTAGCTTCCTTGGATTGGCAGGATATTATCGACGATTCATTCCAGACTTCTCCAAGATAGCCAAGCCTATGACTGAGCTACTCAAGAAGGAGGTTAAATTCCATTGGAATGATAAGTGCGAAGAAGCATTTCATACACTGAGAAAGCTTCTAACCACTGCTCCAGTATTAGCTCAGCCAGATAGTACCAAGCCTTTTGATGTCTATTGCGATGCTTCCGGAACCGGACTTGGTTGTGTACTTATGCAAAACAACCGGGTTATTGCTTATGCTTCTAGAGCACTCCAGAATCATGAACAAAATTATCCAACCCATGATCTTGAGTTAGCAGCTATTATTCACGCTCTCAAAATTTGGAGACATCATCTTATGGACGCCAAGTGTAACATTTACACTGACCATAAGAGCCTCAAATACATCTTTACTCAAGCTGACCTAAATATGAGGCAAAGGCGTTGGTTAGAACTGATCAAGGACTACGATCTTGAGGTACACTACCATCCCGGCAAGGCTAATGTGGTTGCAGATGCACTTAGCCGCAAGGCACATTGTCATTGCTTATCCATAGAAATCTTCAATAAAACTCTCTATTATCAAATGAGGAAACTCAATCTGGAGATTATTCCTCAAGGTAGCCTGAATCTCATATCTATTGACTCTACTCTTCAAGATAATATCATCATGTCACAATTGCATGATGAATGTATCAAAATTATCAAACATAAACTATCTCAGGGAGAAGCAAAATATGGTTGTTTCCACACTGATCATCAAGGAGTTCTACGGTTCAACAATCGTATTATTGTACCTAAGAATCATCAGCTTCGTAAACAAATCCTTGATGAAGTACATCTGTCCAAGTTTTCTATTAATCCTGGTAGTACTAAAATGTACCAAGACCTTTGGCGAAACTTTTGGTGGACCAGGATGAAAAGGGAAATTGCTAAATACATGTCTGAATGTGATACCTGTCAGAGAGTTAAGGCCAGTCATCTAAAGTGATGAACCCCGACGGGTACGAGGGAGCCCGATCTTTCGATGAGAGATGGTGGTGGTGTGGATTTGGTGGAGGCCGATGTTGGCTGCCCGACTACCACAACCAAGATGGTGTGGCGCCTTGAGTGACATGTACACCGTCTCTTGATAACTATGGTTTGGGGTGGAGGTCGACGTTGTGCTACCCGACTACAACAACCACAAGGGTGCTGCGCCTTAGCGATAGTTACATTGGCTCCGGTTGTTGTTGTTCTTGCCGTGCCAAGAACAGCCTTGAACCTGCAAGCAATCGAAGAACAAGCAAGAACAAGATAACAAGCAAACACTCACGAATTCGATAGAAGGTGGGGTTCAGTATTCGGGTGGTCTAGCCAACACACGCGTTTACAAGGAAGTAGCAGCAGCTAACTTACATCAAACAAAACCCAAGTTCTTTTTGTGGCTACTACTTGCTTAAATAGAAAGGAATACTAGATACACAGGATGTAGTCATGAGGCTTCCTCAGGAGTTTCTGGACGTTTCGTATTTGATCTGCCATTGATTCTTGATCCATTGGAAAGTACACGAAGAGATCTTTCCAACAAGCATTTATTTGCTTTAAACAACTTTGGGAGTTGAAAGATATGGCCCCTTGAAACTGGTACTTGCTGCAGTTACGAAAGTCCCTTCGGGTTTAGCAGCTTTAATTGCATTGTTCCATTCTCCACTCCTAGCTGGTTCAACTCCCAAGCACCTAAGAATAATAAAGTCATCACAAGGTTTTAATAGTACTCTATTTGAGGAAGAATTAATTTGAACAGCTAGGAATGAGTTCACCTGATAATTAAGTTCACGTGCACGGGCCCGTGTCATTGGTCCTGGTTCCGCCGTAAGTGGTGAAGGGGCTGTCGTTGTGGTTGTATCAATGGCAGTGATGTCCTCATCATCCTCCCCTTCTTGCAATAGAGTCGTCCTCGACTCTAGCGTGTCCTCCTCACCCATGTATGGTTTCAAATCTGCAATGTTAAAAGAGAGACTAACGCCAAAATCTACAGGCAACTCAATTTTATATGCATTGTCATTAATTTTGTGAAGTACTTTGAAGGGTCCAGCAGCTCGAGGTAGCAATTTAGACTTTCTCAAATCAGGGAATCTATCCTTTCTCAAATGTACCCAAACTAAAACACCAGGTTGAAAGGTAACATGCTTTCTACCCTTGCTACCTGCTTGTTTATACTTAGTATTCATGGCCTCAATGTTTGCTTTAGTTTGCTCGTGCATCTTAATAATCAGTTTAGCACGGCGAGAAGCATCAAAATTCAATTTTTCTGATGGTGCAATGGCCAAAAGATCAATGGGAGCATGAGGAATAAAACCATACACAATCTCAAAAGGGCACAATTTAGTCGTAGAATGCAGCGAACGATTGTATGCAAATTCAATATGAGGCAAACATTCTTCCCATAATTTGATGTTATGTTTAAGAACAGCCCTTAGCATGGTAGATAAACTACGGTTCACAACTTCGGTTTGTCCATCGGTTTGAGGGTGACAAGTAGTAGAAAAGAGCAATTTAGTTCCCAACTTAGCCCACAAGGTTTTCCAAAAGTGACTAAGAAATTTGGCATCCCGATCTGAGACAATAGTGTTTGGTACCCCATGCAAACGAATAACGTCACGAAAGAACAAGTCAGCAATATGGGTAGCATCATCAGTTTTGTGACATGGTATAAAGTGTGCCATTTTAGAAAATCTATTTACAACAACAAAAATGCTATCCTTCCCCTTCTTTGTTCTAGGCAGTCCTAAAACAAAGTCCATTGAAATATCCTCCCATGGAGTACTAGGAACAGGGAGAGGCATGTATAAACCATGTGGATTGAGACGGGACTTAGCTTTTTGATAGGTGGTGCAGCGAGCAACAAACCGCTCCACATCTCTTCTCATCTTTGGCCAAAAGAAATGGCTAGCTAGGACATCTTCTGTCTTCTTCATACCAAAGTGTCCCATCAACCCACCGCCATGTGCTTCCTGCAATAGTAACATACGCACAGAACCATCTGGAATGCATAATTTTTTAGACCGAAACACAAAGCCATCAGTGAAAACAAACTTGTTCCATGTTCTCCCTGCTTTACATTGCAGCAGCACATCTTTGAAATCAGCATCAAAAGCATATTGTTCCTTTATTGTTTCCAAGCCAAAGATCTTAAAATCAAGTTGGGACAGCATAGGATATCGACGAGACAAGGCATCCGCAATGACATTATCTTTTTCTTTCTTATGTTTGATGATATAAGGAAATGACTCAATAAATTCTACCCACTTAGCATGTCTACGGTTCAGATTGGTTTGGCTCCTAATGTGTTTCAAAGATTCATGATCAGAATGTATAACAAATTCTTTAGGCCATAAGTAATGATGCCATGTTTCCAAAGTTCGAACTAAAGCATATAATTCTTTATCATAAGTGGAATAGTTCAAACTAGCCCCATTCAGTTTCTCACTAAAATAAGCAATAGGCTTCCCCTCTTGCAACAAGACACCTTCCAACCCAATACCACTAGCATCACATTCCAATTCAAAAGTTTTATTGAAATCTGGTAATTGGAGAAGGGGTGTATGAGTTAACCTGTCCTTCAAAGTCTCAAATGCAACCTCTTGCGCCTTGCCCCAGGTAAAAGGAGCACCCTTCTTTGTAAGCTCGTGCAGCGGGTCTGCTATGGTGCTAAAGTCCTTCACAAAGCGGCGATAGAATCCAGCAAGCCCGAGGAAGCTTCTGACTTGTGTGACCGTCGTAGGAACCGGCCAGCTCTGTATCGCCTCTACCTTGGCTTGATCAACTTCAATTCCCTGCGGTGTAATAACATAGCCAAGAAAAGAGACTCTATCTGTGCAAAAGGTGCACTTGTCAATGTTACCAAATAAGCGTGCATCACGTAAATCATAAAAAACAGCACGCAGATGATCAAGATGCTCTTCTAGAGTTGTGCTATAGATCAAGATGTCATCAAAGTAGACTACCACAAATCTTCCAATGAAAGCACGTAAAACCTCATTCATTAATCTCATGAAAGTGCTAGGTGCATTAGTGAGGCCAAAAGGCATGACTAACCACTCATACAAACCAAACTTGGTTTTAAACGCTGTTTTCCATTCATCCCCTGGCTTCATGCGAATTTGGTGGTATCCACTACGCAAGTCAATTTTAGAGAAAATCATCGAGCCACTAAGTTCATCAAGCATATCATCTAACCTAGGGATGGGATGACGATATCTGATGGTAATGTTATTAATTGCTCGACAATCTACACACATGCGCCATGATCCATCTTTCTTTGGAACCAAAAGAACAGGAACGGAGCAAGGACTAAGGGACTCACGCACATAACCTTTGTCGAGTAATTCCTGTACTTGTCGCTAAATCTCCTTGGTCTCCTCCGGGTTGGTCCTGTATGGCGCTCGGTTTGGCAAGGAAGCCCCAGGGATAAGGTCAATCTGATGTTCAATCCCTCTCATTGGTGGCAGCCCGGGTGGCACTTCTTGTGGAAACACATCAGCATATTCCTGCAAAAGATTAGTGACAGTAGGAGGCAAAGTAGATGGTATGTCGTGAAGTGAGAACAAAGCCTCTTTGCAAACAAACACATAGCAGATTGCATCATCATCATTTAATTCAAGCAAATCAGATTTGGAAGCAAGGTAACAAGCACTTTTCAATTTTATTTCATTCGTCCTTGCATGAGCAGATTTAGATTTGTCATTCTTAAGTTACTCCGATTCCTTCGCAACATCCAGATTTTCAGTTTGAGTAGATTTCTTGTTTTTCTCTTTGCCGGCTCTAGCAACTTCATCCCGCAAAATAGCATCGGGAGACATAGGGTGTAAAACAAACTTCTTCTCATTATGCATGAAAGAGTATTGATTTGATTTACCATGATGCAAAGTATCCTTATCAAATTGCCAAGGTCTACCAAAAAGCATAGAGCAAGCTTGCATAGGTACAACATCACAATCAATGTGGTCATGGTATGAACCAATTGTAAATTCCACTCGAACCATACGTGTTACCTTAAGCTTACCACTATCGTTGAACCATTGGATGTAGTAGGGATGCGGATGTGGAAGTGTTTTCATCCCAAGCTTCTCTACCATGGTGGTGCTTGCCAAGTTGTTGCAGCTTTCTCCATTAATAATAATGTGACATGATCGTTCCAAAACTACACACTTAATTTGGAATAGATTGTGTCGCTGGTTCTGTTCAGCTTGACTCATTTGGGTACTCAAGACACGCCTGACAACAAGACTCTCGTAGTGTTCGGTATGTTCAGCCCCAATGTGCTCTTCATCATCATTCCCCTTTCCTGCATCTTTGGCAGCAAGCATGGCATATGTTTCATCATCTAAATCACTAGCTGATGAGTACTCACCATTTTCTCGTACGATCAGCACACGCTTGCTTGGGCAGTCCTTTTGTACGTGCCCGAATCCTTTGCATTGGAGGCATTGGATGTCCTTCATTCTCCCAGTGGAAGCGAGAGAAGAAGATGTTTTGGCTGCAGCTTAGGTGGATCCTTTCACCGTATCGGTAGCGCGGGGAGGTGCTGATTTTGATGTAGTCGTGGACAGCCGATTGGAAGCGTCTCCCTGAAAATTATGGTTAGAGCCAGTGGCACTTGTGCGGGGCTGCCACGAGGTAGTCCGACCTGTAGGAGTGTTAGTTCTTGTGCGTCGTCCCTGTACTTCTCTTTCAGCCTTACAAGCGAGATGAAATAAGCGAGTGACGTTAGTGTACTCCTTGTAAGCTAATATATCCTGAATTTCTCTAGTCAAACCACCCAAGAACCTAGCCATTGCAGCCTCTTCATTTTCTACTACACCACATCTCATCATGCCTATTTGTAGTTCTTGATAGTACTCCTCAATAGATTTATTACCTTGTCTAAGCTGTTGTAATTTATGCAACAAGTCACGAGCATGATAGGAAGGAACAAAACGATTACGCATGATTCTTTTAAAGCATTCCAAGTTTGTGGTATGATAGCTGGATTTTTAGTTTGATACTCATGCCACCAAACAGAAGCAAAACTAGTGGCAGCTCTAACCTTTTTATCATCAGAAAATTCATAGCATGCAAATTTTTGATCTACTGACAACTCCCAAGTTAGATATGCATCAGGATCATATTTCCCATCAAAAGGTGGTATGGAGAATTTAACTCTACAGAGGGAATCATCATTGGCACGTACCTCATGTCGTGGAGCTCGACCACCCATACCATGATGGTTGCGACGTGGCTGCCGTTGATACCTAAAAGATCGGTCATCAAGCTCAGTGTCCGCTGAATACTCCATTTCGTCATCTCTTGCAATGCTGCCAATGGAGTTGTGACTGTCATCATCACGTCGTTCCCTCTCTTTATGCCCAGCTTGCTCCATCCTCTCTAATCGCTCAATGATTGCTGCAAGAGAGGTGTTAATAGCCCCAACTGTTCTCTCCAATGTGGTCAGCTTGTTGTTGGTCTCAATCTGCACCGTCTCTACATGACCAATGCGCTCATTGGTGACTTGAACATCCTCATTGAGGGCTTCGCTGTGCATCCTTACTTGGCGTTCAAAATGCTGAATGATGCCTCTCGTACGTGGTGAATGCGAAGGCAACTCAGTCGCATCAGCTGACATGGTTAGTACACAAAAGAAGTACAAAAGCAAGCAGATTAAATGTAACAGTTGCTAGGAGGTGGTACGACGCAAACACTTTCTCACTAGCAAGAAATCAAGCTCTTACAAGTTCTTACCAAGCGATGCAGGAGGCGCCGACACTCAGCAAGAACAACAACAAATGGTGACTGCAAGCACAACCCAGTGGTGTTGTAGATAGTTTTGTGGAGTTGTAGGTGGCTGCTAAAACAATTGCACAAGGAATAGCTATTACAACGTTAGTTCACAACGAGTTGAATAAACGTTCAACTTGGTACTGTGCTGGTCCTAGTCCAAACCGTGGTAGAGACGCGAGCCGTTTACACAAAGAGTGTCATCAAAACGCTGAAAATAGCAAGCTAAATTGTGAAACTTAGAAGTGAAGGTCACACAGCTGACAAACTGTCTTTCTTGTTCCACTTGGAATCTGTATTTACCAATTTTAATTAGTGCGGCTTTTATTTTGCACATGCCTTTTTCTTGCTGATCCGTGCGGCTTTTTTTTGCACTTGCCTTTTTCCCTTTCTTGGTTATCAATCAGCAGATTAGAGTAATGAGGGAAAAAATTGCAACTTCAGCTAGAGAACGAAGATGGAGATAGAACAAGGTGGCACGAACTCGAAACTCTAGCGGTGAAAAACTTAGGACCAGCAACTCGACACAAAGAAGCAACCGTGAATTCAACAAGCCGAGAGCTAAGTAGTAAAGCAAAGGCTCAAAATGTTTTTGGGATTTTCAGCTCTAAATATATCTTTTGGCAAAACTGGACAGTAGGTAAATAAAGAACAAAAGAGAAGGAAATCTCTCACCGATCAACCTGAAATCTGATACCACTTGATGAACCCCGACAGGTACGAGGGAGCCTGATTTTTCGATGAGAGATGGTGGTGGTGTGGATTTGGTGGAGGCCGACGTTGGCTGCCCGATTACCACAACCAAGATGGTGTGGCGCCTTGAGCGACAGGTACACCGTCTCCTGATAACTACGATTTGGGGTGGAGGTCGATGTTGTGCTACCCGACTACAACAACCACAAGGGTGCTGCGCCTTAGCGATAGTTACACCAGCTCCAGTTGTTGTTGTTCTTGCCGTGCCAAGAACAGCCTTGAACCTGCAAGCAATCGAAGAACAAGCAAGAACAAGATAACAAGCAAACACTCATGAATTCGATAGAAGGTGGGGTTCTGATACAAGTATTCGGGTGGTCTAGCCGACACACGCGTTTACAAGGAAGTAGCAGCAGCTAACTTACATCAAACAAAACCCAAGTTCTTTTTGTGGCTACTACTTGCTTAAATAGAAAGGAATACTAGATACACAGGATGTAGTCATGAGGCTTCCTCAGGAGTTTCTGGACGTTTCGTATTTGATCTGCCATTGATTCTTGATCCATTGGAAAGTACACGAAGAGATCTTTCCAACAAGCATTTATTTGCTTTAAACAACTTTGGGAGTTGAAAGATATGGCCCCTTGAAACTGGTACTTGCTGTAGTTACGAAAGTCCCTTCGGGTTTAGCAGCTTTAATTGCATTGTTCCATTCTCCACTCCTAGCTGGTTCAACTCCCAAGCACCTAAGAATAATAAAGTCATCACAAGGCTTTAATAGTACTCCATTTGAGGAAGAATTAATTTGAACAGTTAGGAATGAGTTCACCTGATAATTAAGTTCACGTGCACGGGCCCGTGTCATTGGTCCTGGTTCTGCTGTAAGTGGTGAAGGGGCTGTCGTTGTGGTTGTATCAATGGCAGTGATGTCCTCATCATGAAGGTATTAGGTACACTCCAACCACTGCCTATTCCATCGTGTAAGTGGGAAGACATCAGCTTAGATTTCATTGTTGGTCTTCCCCAAACATCTTAGAAGCATGATTCCATTTGGGTAATCATTGATAGACTCACCAAAACTGCCCACTTTCTTCCCGTGCATACGATTTACACTGCTAAGAAGTATGCCGAAATCTATCTAGAACAAATTATTCGACTGCATGGTGTTCCTAAGACAATCATTTCTGATCGAGGAGCACAATTCATTGCACGCTTCTGGGAGCAATTGCAGTCTTCTCTCGGAACCAAGCTAATTTGAAGCTCTGCATACCATCCACAAACTGATGGACAAACTGAGCGAGTTAATCAGATTCTTGAAGACATGCTCCAAGCTTGTATCATTCACTATGGTACGAACTGGGATAAATGTCTAGCCTTGGCCGAATTTTCTTATAACAACAGCTATCAGTCCAGTCTTCAAATAGCCCCCTTTGAGGCATTGTACGGTCGAAGATGTTGAGCTCCTTTGAGTTGGTCTGAGACCAGCGAACGCAAAATTTTCGGACCAGACTTAGTTACTGAAGCTGAAAATAAAGTCAAGCTTATCCAAGCCAACCTTAAGGCAGCCCAGTCTAGACAGAAAAGTTATGCAGACCACAGGAGAAAACCATTACAATTCCAAGTAGGAGATTATGTCTATCTTCGAGTATCTCCTACTAAGGATGTTCAACGTTTCGGCATAAAAGGAAAGTTAGCACCTCGATATATCGGACCTTTTGAGATCACCGAAACCTATGGCCTAGTGGCTTACAAACTTCATCTTCCTTCTCAGTTGGTCGCCATTCATGATGTCTTCCATATATCACAACTCAAGAAATGCATCAAAGCGCCTACCGAGGTCATTGAACAACAAGCTATCAAATGGAACCTGATCTATCTTATGCCGAACGACCCATTCAAATTCTTGATGCCAAGGAGAGAATCACTAGGAGGAAGAATATCAAGATGTACAAAATCTTGTGGGACACCATACTGTAGAAGAAGCCACCTGGGAAACTGAAGATTATCTTCGGAAGAACTTCCCCGGTTTTCTTAAAATTCCTTAGGTATCTACTTTCCAAATCTACCATTCTTGTAATCTCGGGATGAGATTCTTTTTAGGGGGGAAGGTTGTGACACCCTAGGTGTGGCAGAACCAACCTGAATTACACCAGCTCAAGTACGCAAGTCCTCTCTCAAGGGCTCCAATCGTACTTCAAACGGTGTAACCCCTTAGCCTGTCGGGTAACGTCCCGATAAATCACCGAAAGCAGGATCAAACAAGGTACCTCGCATGAAGGCGAGTCCAAATATACAATCGCCATCATATTTTACATCACAGGCATTTATATTACAAGAGTTTTCAAAAGTAGCATAAGTTCCAACTGATAGAAATTATTACAACCAGTTTAAAGATTCAAGTTCACGGCAGCGGAATTTAAGATATGACAACTATACATGTCGCTAGTACGGACATCATGCTAAGCCCTGGCATGACATCACTCGGTATGATCAGTGTTGGCCGGGGACGGGTCCCATTCCACGGACCAACCATCAGGAAGAGCATAGGGCCATGGCATGGTAAGAGTAGGGTCTTCAGAGACATTGCCTAAAATAAAGTCATATTGCAAGACTGAGTACTCTAATACTCAGCAAGGCTTACTCGGGATTGGGTATACTTAGCCATGTAACTAGACTTATGAAGGCTTATAATGGTTCTGCGTTTAATTTCAGCTGAAAAGCAACAAAGAGTAGATCCTTAATTCCAAATTTTAGCTTTCAGGTTCTAGTTGATTCTCCATTCTAAGTAAGCAACTATAGCTACTCCAACATGGTAGAACTTTCTCAACAAACATCATCTTTCATCATCATTAAGTTGCTCTTATTACTCTATGTGGCAGAAGTATTAAACAGTCTCAATCTCCGCGAGAAACGGACGATTCTGAATCGAATTTCAACCCTTGCAAGGTAAACCTAACTCACACGCTTGGAACACCGACAGGTCGTTCCGAAGCAACCATTTGCCTTTCATTCCGGGTCGTGGAACAATGCCACCACAAGCGACTACAGGACCATACGCACATCCAATGTGCAGGACATACATCTACAGCGCGACTGTATGATCGTATTCCCGTTTGCTCTGCAGAATGTACTCCCACACATCGGTGCATGTAAACATAAATTAAAAGTCGAGTGGTGGGGGACGAGTCCACTTTCCGGACCGATTGGTTACTAGGCTTACCGCTTACCATATTTCACGGCATGTGGCTAGTACTTTCAAACACTTAACTGCCACTACCACACACTGCGGCTTTAACCAAATTCATCAACACAGACGGGGTATCATTCCTTTCCATGATACTGCACGTAACCCCGTCCGTCATCCTTATAGTGATTGCAGTATTGCAAGTAACCAATTCCTATATTGCACGAGTGACAGGAAATCACTCGACTTCTACCGGTCCTATTAGCATAGCACTAGTCAGATTCAGGTTCTATTCAATACATAGGTACCTAACAATGTGCAACTAGGGTTTCATTATAACTCCTATGAACTTAAATGCACAAGTAGACATAAATAGATATATATATATATATGAACTGCATTGTTATAATGTAATGGGTTTATGACCGGGGCTTGCCTTCACTGGAGAGCTTGGAGTCAGAGACGTTAACAAATTCTTTCGAACTCGGGTTCAGGGCTTTAGTTAAATCTCCGATGACGTTTTCGGGGTCTCAGAGATTTCCACTTCGGGTTCCGGGAGAATCTGATAGTCTCCGTCGGCGAGAAGCGTCGAGTCTACATATGATGTAAATGATGCAGTTTAGAAAATGCATAGACGTCTATTCTGTTTCACGATAAAGTTGCAATCCAACGAAATTAACATTACATACTAGCAAACAACACAATTTCCCTTTACTGGGCAGTCATTTATCAGGTATTAATTAAACTACTTAGTTACATTAAGTAACACGGTTGGTTACCCTAAACATTTAACTAACTGCATGAGGTAGCATGTTTGGTTATCTTAAACAATTAAACTAATTACATTTAATAACTTTATTTATTTGACTAGCTAATTATCTTTAATAACCCTAGGTTATTATTTAATTATGGACCTACTTTGATTAATTAGGAATATAGCATTATTATATCATGTTCTATTAATTCTGGTTGTTCTACACCTGATCATAGGTTGAGAATTTGTGAACATATTACACTACTCAAGAAAAACACCTCAAAATACTTTCATAATTTTTCATGAACTAGAGCTATTGTTCATGAATTCTCTTTAAATCTAAGCTTAAATTCATTACTAAAGTTACACTAGGGTTGTGACTCCTAAACTTTTATCTTGGATCATATATACTAAAACAGAGCTAAGGTAAAACTTTCAGCTATAAACATGAAGAAATGCATCTGGAATTAAATCATGAAACTTTTATTAACATAAAGCAAAGTTATCTAAACATCCTAGCTAGAGGGCTGTTCTAGGCTTCCAAATTTTACAAAACTCTACTTATGGCATACACATTTCATGTTTCAAATTTGAGCCTCAGCACTGCTATGGATCAAAAGATCTAATTAAAGTACCCATTATCTACTAATTTAAACACAGCACAAAATACACATATTCATCGGATGATCATAATACAATACTTGTAGTATTTAACACAAGGATTCAAACCCAACTAGTTTGACATTTTTCTGAATTTTCTAATATTTTCTACACATTTTTGAAGTTCACAGCTTTTGAATTGGGGGGGGGCTCTGGAATCTTGCAAGAAGGCCCTTAGAAGTTTTCAAATCCTTTCAAATAAGCCCTTGGCTCGTCGGGGAAGAAGAGCAGGGATGTCACCGGCCAAATTCCGGCGAGGGTCGGCATCGGGGGTGGAGAAGGGCTGGCCCACGAGCATCAGGAGCTCAAGGCGCGTCCAGGGGTGGGCTTGGGAGGAAGAGGGGGTGACCGGAGGCAGGGTTCCCACGGCGGCCGAGGCGCGGCGAGGAGGAGCTCGTCGGCGAGGGGCTTCCCGGCGAGGAGGGCGGCCAAGCTCTGATCTAATAGCTGTAGCAGGAGGAGGGGAAGCTTTTGGGGTGGTCGGATTGGACGGAGAAGGAGCGGAGGGAGGGGTTCGACGGCGACAGGAGCTCACCGGAAATGAGGGGAACGACGGCGACCGGGCTCCGGTGACGGATTGGCGTCGAAGTGGGGTCGTAGAGCTTCGGCATGGAGCAGTGAAGCTTCCTAGGTGGTCATCCAGGACAATGGGGGGTTCAAGGTGGGAGCTCCACGGTGACCAGGGGCTCGCCGGCGAAGAAGAAGAAGGAGCGGCGGTAGTGTTCAGAGGCTCGGGGCAAGTGGAGAGCAAAAAAGAGAGTGGAATGGGAAGAGAAGGAGCTGGTGAAGCTCTTGAGCCAGAAAAGAGGGGGCGAGGGGGCGTGCACGGGCAGCTGCGGCGGCGGCGAGGTGGCGGTAGAGCCGTGGGGCGGCGTGGCACGCGCGCGAGAGGGCCAGGGAGGAGAAGCTAGGGCGGTGCTCGAGCTGGGGGTGACACGTGGAGGCGAATGCAGCAGGAGGTGGCGCCGAGGAAGATCTGGCGTGGCGGTGAGTGGTGCTGACGACCGCGGTAGAGGAGCCAGAGGAGCAGAGCAGAGTGCCAGAGGAAGAAGAAGAGGGAAGGGGGTCCGAAGGACTTCCTTGGAATTTGCAAAAATCTTAGGGACCTCACTATAAACTGAATTTTCCCACTGATCCAAAGCTCTAATGAGGAAACAATCAAAACAGAAGTTGTAGAGTTTTTCAAATCCTACAACTTTGCTTTAGGGCTCAAGTTCAAAAACCTAAAGTACACAGCTTTATTTTACAACTTTGGACTTAAATCAAACTTAATAAATTTTTGTCCTTAGTAAGGTGAATTTTATGTAGTTTTGGACTTAACTGCAAATATTTGTGTTAGGTCATGATGACTTGCATTTTTACATTTTAGCCCTTAGTAATTCAACTACTTGCATAAAAGGACTTATACTTTTGTAAAATTACATAAATACCCTTATTTTCATAACTTTACTCAAATTTCACACCATTCAAAACATACAAAACATTCTTCCTATTGGCTTGCTATATTTAACACCTAGGGTGTCACACTAGGTGTCAAAATTGTAACACATTAGGAAAAAAGTGTAATGTATGTATTGAATTGAGTGAATGTGTGGAAATAAGGGCTTATGTGTAATTTTTCAAAAGTATGAGTCCTTTTATGCAAAATATTTGAATTACAAATGTAACTTCCAATTTTGACTAGGGGTCAAAGTGTAAGAGTGTTAGTCATCATTACATTACATAAAACTTGCAATTAAGTCCAAAAATACATGAAATCTACCCTAATAAGGACAAAAACTTTATAAAGTTTGAATTAAGTCCAAGGTTTTAAAATAAAGCTCTATCCTTTGACTTTTTGAATTTGAACCCTGAATAAAACTTGTAGGTTTCGAAAAGTTCTACAACTCTTGTTTTGACCATTTTCTCATTTGAGATATAAAACAGTGACAAAATCTAGTTATACATTTAGGTCCCTAGAGTTTTTTAAGTTTACACCTCAGCCCTTGCCCCCCCCCCCTTCTTCTTCCTCTGCTCCTCCTCTGCCGCGTAGCAGCGCCGCCGCTGGCCACCGTGCCACGCCGCCCGAGGCCCCCTGCCTCTCCTGGCCTCCACGCGTCACCCCCGAGCTCGCCCATCGCCTTAACCCCTTCCTGCTGGCCTTCCCCGAGCGCGCCACGCCGCTCCGCCGCCCGATCGAGCCGCCACCTTGCCGTCGCAGGCCGCCACCGCTCACCGCCACTGCAGCTCTGCTGGCGCCACCTCCTGCTCTGGCAGCTCCCACGCGTCGACCCCAGGCTGGCCGCCGCCCTAGCTCTTCTCCTCTAGCCTTCTACCGCGCACGTCACGCCGTCCCGCCTCTGCCCGAGCACTGCCCGGCCGCCACATCATGCTGCCGGTCAACAACAGCTGCTCCGGCTTGCCGTGCCTCTTCTTAGTCCCACAGCATGACCAGGAGCCCTCTTCGACTACTTCTATCCGCTCGCACGGCCACAGTTCGCTTTCTTGACTTCTTCTCCATTGGACCACCGCCGCACTCGCCGTCTGCCGTCAACCACCGTGCCGTGGACAGCCCGCCTCGCCCCTTCTCAAGCCACACCATCACCTCTAGCAGCTTCGTCGTGATCCCGTGAACCTCGCCAGCCCCTCCATCACCGCCCTTGAGCACCGCATCCACCTCGCCGACGAGCTCCCCCTTCGCCGCCGCCTCGGGTCGCCGTTGTTCCACCCTCTCCGGTCAACCCCGACCATCACATCACCCCCAGCAAGGTCCGCGCTAGCACCTGGTCCTTCCTGGCCGGTTTCCCCTCGCCGCCGGTGACCACTGTCGCCGGTATTTGGCTAGCAAGACTCGGCTTTTCTTCTCCGGCGAGCCAAGGACTCGATTGCAATGATTTAAATCTTTCTAAGGGTCTGACTGCAAGATTTCAGTCCCTCCCTTCAATTCAAATCAGCGATCTTTAGAAATGTGTAAGAATTCATAGGAAATTTAGAAAAATGTCAAACCAGTTTTGTTTGAATCCTTGAAGTAAACTCTACAACTTTTGTGTTATAATCTTGAGCTCAATAAGTGAATATTTTGAATTAGAATAAATACTAGGAAATGGGTGTGCTAATTAGATCTTTTGATCCATAGCTATGCTGTTGTTGAAATTTGAAACCTAGGATGTGTGTCTCATGTATAGCTTTATGTAAAATTTGTAAACTCAGAACTGTTCCCTAGCTATGATGTTTAAGTGTCTTTGTTTTATATTGATGAAAGCTTTAGGATTTATTCAAGAGTGAATCTGTTAGTGTTTGTAGCTGAAAATTTTATTCTAACTTTCTTTCAGCATGTGTAATCCATGATAAAATTTTGGATACCAGTAGCATAGGTTAGACTAAGATATAAATTTAAGCTTAGATTCAAAGATAAATCATGAATAATAGTTCTAGTTTATGAAAATTTATCAAATTAAATTAGAGTGTTACTATTAAGTAGAGTAATATGTTCATTAAATTTCAGCACAACATCTTGTGTAGAACTTCTGATATAAATAGATCTTAATATCACAATGCTGTTTTTATCTATTTTATAGCATAATTGCTATAAGGATAAAAATCTTGATAAAATCACAGTAGCTTAGATTCAGATCAACTTTTTTTCCAGTAAAATTTCTATCCTTAGGTTTGCAGTAGATCAAACTAGAAAAATAGTTCATGATCTAAATATTGTTTGATTGAATTAAGTATTTTGATTGCTATGCTGCATGAAATGTTCTAAAAAATTTTATGATAAGCTTATTTCAATTAGAAAATTTAAATAATAACCCAACTCTTATTGAATGAATAATTTAGTTAATTAAGTCAACTAATGATGTTTACTGAATAGCTTAGAGTCTTTTCCATATGTTTAGTGTCATTAGTTTGATTGTTTAGAGTAACTAGGTAGGTTATCTGATGAAATTAGGTAACGTAATTTAATACTCGATAAATGACTGCCCATGAAAGAAGTTTAATTAACTTGTTGGATTGCAACTTTATCGTGAAATGAAATGGAAGTGTATGCATTTCCTCAACTGTGATGTTTGCATATCATATAGACTCGACAACTCTCGCTGACGGAGACTACCAACTGATCCCGGAACCAGAAGGGGATATTTCTGAGGACCCCGGGAACGTTATCGGAGATTTAACTGAAGCCCCGAACCCCGGTTCGGAAACTTTTAGTGTTGATATCTCTGATCCCAGCCCCACCAGCGAAGGCAAGCTCCGGACATAAACCGTAATTTTTTTACTACACTGCAATTTATATATTCATGTATATCTACTTGTGCATTTAAGTTTTCAGTAGTTGTATTGAAACCTTAGTTGCATATTTTTAGGAACCTATGCATTGAATACTAGAACCTGAGTCCGAATAGTTGCTAAGCTAATAGGACCGGTAGAAGTCGAGTGATCCCCTGTCACTCGCGAGCTTTATAGGAGTTGAAATGTTTACATTCCTGCAACCACTATAAGTATGACGGACGGGGTTGTGAATATAATTCATGACTTTGGCAGAAACCCGTCTGTGTTGATGAAAATTTGATAAGGTCGCAGTATGTGATAGCGGTGGTTAAGCGTTTGAAAGTACTAGCCACATGCCGTGAAATATGGTAAGCGGTAAGCCTAGTAACCGATCGGCTCGAGGAGTGGACATACTCCCCACCACTCGTAATTTGGTTTTTCGCACACGCACCGACGTGCGGGAGTACGTTCCGCACAGCGGACAGGTGTACGGTCATGTAGTCGCGCTACAGACGAACGTCCTGCACATTGGATGTGCGTATAGTCCTACAGTCGCTTGTGGTGGCACTGATCCACGAGTCAGAATGAAAGGCAAACGGTTGCTTCAGAACGATCATTGGATGTTCCAAGCATGTGAATTAGGTTTACCCTTGCAAGGTTTTGAAATTCGATTCAGAATCGTCCGTTTCTCGCGGAGATTGAGACTGCTTGATCCCTTTGCCACATAGAGTAATAAGAGCAACCTGATAATGATCAAAGATGATGTTTGTTCAAAAAGTTCCACCAGGCTTGAGTAGATATAGTTGCTTGCCTAGCATGGATAACCAACTGGAACCTAAAAGCTAAAAGTTGAAATTAAGGACCTACTCTTTATTGCTTTTCAGCTGAAACTATACCCAGAACCATTATAAGCCTTCATAGTCTAGCTACATGGCTAAGTATACTATGAAACGGGTAAGCCTTGTTGAGTATTAGAATACTCAGCCTTGCAATGTGACTTTTGTTCAGGTAATCCCCCTGAGGACTCTGCTCTGCCTGTGCCCTGGCCCTATGCTTTTCCCGATGGTTGGTACGTGGAATGGGATCCGTTCTCGGCCAACATAGGTCCCTCCGAGTGATGTTGTGCTTGGGCTTAGCTCAATATCTGTTCCGCGACGTCTGGTAGCGTCGTGTTTTATTTTCCGCTGCAGATACCTTACGTTGAACAGTTTTGTATAAATTCATACTAGTTAGGTCTTGCTACCATATATGTTTGAATACTAATGTAATATTATGCCTGTGATGTAAAATTGTCAGCACTTGTATCTCTGGACTCGCCTTCGCGCGAGGTACCTTGTTTTGATCCTGAGTTAGGTGGTTTTATCGGGACTTTACCCGACAGACCACGGGGTTACACCGTTTGAAGTGCGGTTGAGTCCTTACTACCTTTCAAAAAATGATTAGCGCACTTGAGCCAGCGTAATTCAGATTGGTTCTGCCAAAACAAGTTCGGCGCGTTTTGCATCGACTTTCATGCAGTAACGAGATGGTGCCAAACGCCCCAAAACATGAGTTTTTGGTCCAGTGGATTGGATCGAGTGCGTTCGTTGCGAAAAATTCTGACGCAAGTTCCTTTAGCGAACTAGTGCGTTAATGGCACCAGTTCATCCCGTTTAGCACCGACTTTCATGCAGTAACAAAACAGTGCGAAATGTGCCCAAAACATGAGTTTTGGGTCCAATGGAGTGCATCGCGTGTGTTCGTTGTGAAAAATTTCGACGCAATATCATTTCGCAAACTTGTGCGTTAATGGCACCAATTCGGCCCATTTTTTACCGACTTTCGTGCAGTAATGAAACGATGCGAAACGCCCCAAAACATGAGTTTTGGGTCCAACGGAGTGGATCGGGTGCACTCGTTGTGAGAAATTCCGATGTAACTTCGTTTAGCGAACTTGTGCGTTAATGGCACTAGTTTGGCCTTTTTTGCGAAGTCTTTCGTGCAGTAACGAAACGGTGCGAAATGCGCCCAAAACATGAGTTTTGGGTCCAATAGAGTGGATCGGTTGCATTCGTTGCGAAAAATTTTGACACAACTTTGTTTTGCGAACCTGTGCGTTAATGGTACCAGTTCGGCCCGTTTTGCACCGACTTTCGTGCAGTAACGAAATGGTGCGAAAACGCCCCAAAACATGAGTTTTGGGTCCAGTGGAGTGCATCGGATGCGTTCGTTGCAAAAAATTCCGATGCAAGTTCCTATAGCGAACTGGTGTGTTAATGGCACAGGTTCAACGCGTTTTGCATTGACTTTCATGCAGTAACGAAACGGTGCGAAACGCCCCAAAACATGAGTTTTGGGTCCAGTGGAGTGGATCGGGTGCATTCGTCGCAAAAAATTCCGACGTAATTCCTTTAGTGAACTGGTGCGTTAATGGCACCAGTTCATCCCGTTTAGCACCGACTTTCGTGCAGTTATGAAACGGTGCGAAATGCACCCAAAATATGAGTTTTGGGTCCAATGGAGTGGATCGGGTGCGTTCGTTGCGTAAAAAATTCCGTCGCAACATCATTTCGCGAACTTGTGCGTTAATGGCACCAGTTCGGCCCGTTTGGCACCGACTTTCATGCGGTAACAAAACGGTGCGAAACGCCCCAAAACATGAGTTTTGGGTCCAATGGAGTGGATCGGGGGCGCTCATTGCGAAAAAATCCGACGTAAGTTCATTTAGCGAACTTGTCCGTTAATGGCACCAGATCGGCCCTTTTTGCGAAGACTTTTGTGCAGTAATGAAACGGTGCCAAAAGTCCGAAAACATGAGTTTTGGGTCCAATGGAGTGGATCGGTTGCATTCATTGCGAAAAATTCTGATGCAACTTCGTTTTGCGAACTTGTGCGTTAATGGCACCAGTTCGGCCCGTTTTGCACCGACTTTCGCAGTAACGAAACGATGCGAAACGACCGAAAACATGAGTTTTGGGTCCATTGGAGTGGATCAGGTGCATTCGTTGCGAAAAATTTCGACGCAAGTTCATTTAGCGAACTTATAAGTTAATGGCACCAGTTCGGCCTATTTTTCACTCACTTTCATGCAGTAACGAAATGGTGCAAAACATCCCAAATATATGAGTCTTTTGGGTCCAATGGAGTGGATCGGGTGCGTTCGTTGCGAAAAATTCTGACGCAAGTTCCTTTAGCGAACTGGTGCGTTAATGGCTCCAGTTCGGCGCGTTTTGCACCGACTTTTGTGAATTAACAAAACGGTGTGAAACGCCCCAAAATATGAGTTTTGGATCCAATAGAGTGGATCGGGTGCGTTTGTTGCGAAAAATTTGGACGCTAGTTCATTAAACAAACTGGTGCGTTAATGGCACCAGGTCTTCCCATTTAGCACCGACTTTCGTGCAGTAATGAAACAGTGCGAAACGCCCCAAAACATGAGTTTTTGGTCAAATGGAGAGGATTGGGTGTGTTCATTGCGAAAAGTTCCGATGCAACATCATTTCGCAAACTTGTCCGTTAATGGCATCAGTTCAGCCTGTTTTGCACCGACTTTCATGCAATAATGAAACGTTCCGATGCAAGTTCCTTTAGCGAACTGGTGCATTAATAGCACAGGTTCGGTGCATTTTGTACCGACTTTCGTGCAGTAACGTATGACATTTCTGGTACTTGGGGGTAAGACACAGTAGAGTTTAGTGTAAAGTTTGTGTTTGTTCCTGTAAATGTGTTTAAAACCTAAATGCAAGTACAAGATATTTTTGTAATTATGGAAAAATTAGAGTTCTTTTGTAAAATGTGTTTGAATGAAAGGTAATTTCAAAATGTATGAAGGTTTGTGTTGCAAAAGCAAGTATTTACTTTTAAACCACTGTAAGAAGTAGAATTACCCTAAGGTTTCAATTGCAATGTGAATTTTAAAGAGGTTTTATTTGAAATTGGATAGTTTGTCAGATTTTGAAATAGTTTCAAAACCCTAACTCTTTTGATGCTGACCCTTAAAGCAAAGTTGTAGTTCTTTTTAAACTCTACACTTTTACTTTTGGGCATATTTTTATTTGGGTTATGGTTTGAAAGAAAATCTTACTTTACAGTAAACCCCTTTAACTTTTAAAAAATTTCGAACAAGTCCCCGTCGTCTTCCGCTCTCCCCTCCCTTTCTGTTGCTCTGCTGCACCGCCTGCCGCCCCTCGCCGGCGATCTCCCTCACCGCCAGCTGCCCCTCGCCGCCCCAACCGCACCACCTAGCCCACCAGCTCGCCCGCCCGCCGCTCGCCCGATCCTGCTGGCTTTTCCCCGCCCCGCCACGTCGCGCCGCCGTCGCCCGCAGCCGCCACGCATGTCGCCGGCCGCCAGCAGCTGCTCCAGCTTGCCCGTGCCTCTTCTTGGTTCCGCAGCGCGTCCAGGAGCCCTCCTCGACTTCTTTTCCCTCCTCGCGCGGCCGCATTTCACTTCCTCTTTTTCTTCTCCGCTCGACTACCTTCGCCAGTGCTCTGCCGCAGTCCTGCTCGCCGCCGTTAGCCACCTCCGCCGCCCCATGTCTGCAATCCAGTGCTCCCCTGGCACCGCCGCACCCCACCGAAACTTCTTAGCCACTGTTCTCCATCCTCTCGCGTTACGCCGGCCAAAACGCCAGAACGCCGCGCCGGCGATCCTCTTCACCGCCACCGTTTGGTGTCACCGTCATCCCGACGCTTTGCCCCCTCTTGGCCCTCACTGAGCTCACCACCAGCACCACGTCTATGCGCAGAAGCTTCCTGGCCACTTTCCTGTCGCCTTCCTGCACTCCGGCTGCCGGAACGCTGCCGCCGCCTCGGGACCTCACCGCGCCGGCTCGGTCCTCCATCGAACCACCATCTCTGCACCTTCCTTCTTCGGTTCCTGCCACCCCCGAGTCCGCCGTGAGCCCCTGATCCTTTTCCACCACTTTTCCCTCGCTGCCGATGAGCCACCTCGCTGGAATTTGGCCGCCGTCGTTCGGTTCCTCGGTTCAAACCGACCAGGGACCCAATTGCAAGTCCCTTTTTCTTTCTAGGGTCTTTTCTACAATAATATCAGCATTTCCCCAATTCAAATCCGCCAACTTTGAAAATCTATAGAAATTTGTAGAAAAATTCAAAAATTGTCAAACTAATTTTGTTGTACTCTCAGAGTCTAGCTCTGCAACTTTTGTTACCAAAGTTTAGTTTGAAACCTAATGTTTTAAGTGTTATTTTAAAGTTTAACCAAAGGGAATCTTGTATGTATCTCTTACATGCTAGCTTTATTTCACGTGATCTTTGGTATGCAACTTGTATGTGGCATGAGTGAACTTGTGTGCAAATTCCACCATCAGTACTGCACTCTAACTTGAACTCATTTAAATTTGTACAAAGTAAGCTTGAAATGAAGTAAATTTATTCAAGCATGTTACTGATGCTTTCATGCTTAGATCTTTTTACTATGTGTTGTTCTGATGTTGAGTAATTCATAGTAAATTTTGAATAATTTTATAGCACTATTTTGCCTTAGGTTTTGACTTAAACTTGAATTTTGAATTTAATTCAAATACCTTAGTTTTTGTCTTCAAAAATTTATGAACAATTTTTTGCAAGCTTATCTGATAGAGGTGAACACACTTATCAAAAATACAAAGCCAGAACCTCTGTAAATTTCAAACTAAAAATAAAACTTGTTAGCTTAAATTTGAATTTAATCATTTTTATACCCCTATTCTGTTAGGTTTAAAAATATGAAAATTAACAGAAGTCTTGTATTAACTTCAGGTGTGTGTAATTAAATTCCTAACCTCAGTACTCCTATGCTTAAAGCTATAGAAATTAATTATGATGCTAGTAAAGTTAATTGGTTTAATTTAAAATAAGTAAATTTGAATTCTTGGAATTAAAATCTGTTGTTTGTGATGTATTGAATGTAAGTTTTTGGATTGCAACTTTATCGTGAAGGAAAGTTATTGACTTAATAACCACTTAATTCAAATCCTTGCATATCATGTAGAATGGACAATACTTGACGACGGAACCTGCCAACTAGTCTCGGAACCCGAAGAGGGTATTTCTGAAGATCTGGTGAACGTTGCCGACGATCTTACTGAAGCCCCGAACCAAGGTTCGGAAGATATTGACATTCCTGACCCCAGCCTCGCCCAAGAAGGCAAGCCCCGGTGCATAACCCAGTATTTTAAAAATTATGCACTTATATTGCTATATATCTATCTTGTGCATTAAGTTTTAAGAATTGTTATGAAACCCTAGTTGCATGAAGCCTAGGAACCTATATAATGTTTCCAAGTTCTTATCGAGTAGATGCTTTGCTAATAGGACCGGCAGAAGTCGCGTGATTTCCTATCACTCGCGCGATATAGGAGTTAATTGTTTACCATTCTGCAATCACTATAAGGATAACGGACAGGGTTATGTACAATATCATGACTTGAAAGAATACGCTGTTTGTGTTGGTTTAAGTTTGATAAGGTCGCAGTGTGTGGTAGTGGTGGTCAAGTGTTTAAAAGTACTAGCCACATACTGTAAATATGGTACGAGGTAAGCCTATTACCTGATTGGCCCGGCTAGTGGACTTACCCCACCACTCGAATTTTGGTTTTGTCACACACACGCACCGACGTGTGGGAATACGTTCCGCATAGCGGATGGGAGTACGGCCATACAGTCGTGCTGTAGGCGTACGTCCCTCATAGTGAATGTGCGTATGGTCCTGCAGTCGCTTGTGGTGGCCCTGAACCACGCCCCGGAATATGAGGGGAATGGTTGCCCGGAAAGTTAAGTTTCCGAGCGTGTGAGTTAGGATCCCTTGCAAGGTTATGAAATTCGATTCAGAATCATCCGTTTCTCGTGGAGATTGAGACTGCTTGATACTTCTACCACATCGAGTAATAACAGTAATGGTTAATGGAATAATTTTGATGGATGCTTAATATCTACCTTGCTTGACTAATATAGGTGCTTACCTAGAATGGTTAAAAGAAACTAGAATCTGAAAGCTAACATATAAAAGTAAGGACATACTCTTTGTTGCTTTTCAGCAAAAGAAAACTAGAGCCGTTCAAACCTATCATGGTCTAGTTATGGGCTAAGTATACCCACATGTAGAGTAAGCCTTGCTGAGTATTAGTATACTCAGCCTCGCTAGTAATATGGTTTTCAGGTATGTCGTTCATGACCCAAGTGGATAGTCTGACTTGGCCCAGCACTGTTCCGCTTGGCTGGTCCGTGGAATGGGATCCGTCCCCGGCCGCCAATGACCCTTTGGAGTAACGCCATGCTTTGGACTGAGTATGGTGCCTACCTCTGCGACATATGTAGTCGCGTTGTTGTTTTCGCTGCTAACTCTGAATACCGCCTGGAAAACTTGAAGTTTCGAATAATGCTTGTATAAATTTGTATTAGCTAGGATGAAACAAAACCCGATGTAATAATGTTTAAATTATTCTGTGGTGTAAAAGTTGCGAGCTGTTGTAAGGCTGGACTCGACTTCGTGCGAGGTAAACCTACATCGATCCTGTGTAACCGTGGTTGAATCGGGCGGTGACCCGACAAACCATTGGGTTGTTCCATTTGAAGTGCGTTGAGATCATGTCGCCTGTATAGCGATGGTCTGCGCACTTGAACTGGAACAATTCAAGCGGTTCTGCCACAGCTGGTATCAGAGCTGTAGGTTTACGTTTGCAGCCGGTACTAGAGATATAGGGGTACCCAGGATTACAGCAGCTCTTAAAAATGCTTTCAGAATAAAAATTTGTTTAACAAAAGAGTTTATAAAATACGTTGGACTTGTTAAGGTTTGTGCTTAGATCGTAAAGCCCCAAGGGTTTATATGGGAGTTATCAGGTGGCTACTAATATATATATATAATACTACTCTAACTTCCAGCACTACATTTTGTCAAAATTTACTTTCGAGTACAACCAATCTTAGATTTTACATTTAGGTGCGTCGTTACTTGACGTTGAGGTAAGAAGGTAAGGATCCTCAGCCAACTGAGAGAGATTGGCCTTCCCGTCGGTGATGCGAACCGAATGTTGTTTCTCAAGCAGTGGCTTACTTGAGATGCTGCCAATATATCAACAATTAGTTGATCATATTGGGAGTATATGGTTAGGCACAGGGTA
Source organism: Panicum hallii (assembly GCF_002211085.1). Lineage (NCBI taxonomy): Eukaryota > Viridiplantae > Streptophyta > Magnoliopsida > Poales > Poaceae > Panicum > Panicum hallii. The sequence goes on along the minus strand of NC_038045.1, from coordinate 30,448,470 downwards.
TGGTGATCGCTGTTCATACCCCCGTTTTATATGGTACCCCCGTGAATACGTTGCAGATGTAACATATATTAACATCGTCAGTACGGCGGAAATTGTACGAATACTGTTTCTATAGTGAACAGTAATGTTTGGGGACGCTTTCACGACGTGCTGGCATGAGAGGTTCGTGATATACAACTGTGGTTTTCTGCAGGTACATTAACCACGATTAATAGGTTAAGACGCATAGGATTTATTGACTAGTTATTATAGAGAGAGATGTATGTATTGTGCCACCGAAATTAACCACGTAAGTGCAAAGATATTAGGCAGTTGTTTTTGGTTGTGAGGTCGAGTAGTACGTGTATGCATAATCCATGATCAAACAAAGTGAATACATTGAATGTGTTGTTCTTTTGAGAACATCTAGAGTGTTGTCTATCCCCAGTGCAGTCTCGATATGATCCTTGCGACAGCCTTAGTTGAGTGTCTCGGCATCTATTGTTTCATTCTCAAGATCTATAACATCCATCTGATTTCCAGCCTTTACTGTTACTAGAATCAGTTGTCTCGTTCCATTGACCTTATGAGTTCGCGACAGGGTAGTTGCATTCCAGCCATCCCATGCATCTAACTCACATTTATTGTCCTAGTCTATTCACCCATTTGTTGAAAACCTTCAATCTCACCATTTGAATTCTTGCTTCAGATGGCAGAGTTTCCAAAGATCTTTTGGGACCACGAGGGACATGCTCATACCAATGCCTTGCATTGGGAGGGTTTTTCCACATCTTTTGTGGGAGTCACTTCAGTTATTTTGCTACACCGAGCCCCCACAATATGATGGAGTTGAGTATAGTGAACTTGTGCGTTAATGGCACTAGTTCGGCCCTTTTGCGAAGACTTTTGTATAGTAACAAAACAGTGCGAAACGTCCCAAAACATGAGTTTTGGATCCAATGGAGTGGATCAGTTGCATTCGTTGTGAAAAATTCTGACCCAACTTCATTTTGCGAACTTGTGCGTTAATGGCACAGTTCGGCCCATTTTGCACCGACTTTCGTGTAGTAACGAAACGGTGCGAAACGGCTCAAAACATGAGTTTTGGGTCCAATGGAGTGGATCGGGTGCATTCGTTGCGAAAAATTCCGATGCAAGTTGCTTTATCGAACTGGTGCCTCAATAGCACAGGTTCGGCGCGTTTTGCACCGACTTTCGTGCAGTAACGAAATGGTGCGAAACATCCCAAAATATGAGCTTTGGGTCCACTGGAGTGGATCGGGTACGTTCGTTGCGAAAAATTCCAATCCAAGTTCCTATAGCGAACTCGTGCGCTAATGGCACAGGTTCGGCGTGTTTGGCATCGACTTTCATGCAGTAACGAAACGGTGCGAAATGGCCCAAAACAAAAATTTTGGGTCCAGTGGAGTGGATCGGGTGCGTTCGTTCGGAAAAATTCCGACGCAAGTTCCTTTAGTGAACTGGTGTGTTAATGGCACCAGTTCATCTCGTTTAGCACCGACTCTCATGCAGTAACGAAACGGTGCGAAACGCGTCGAAAACATGAGTTTTGGGTCCAATGGAGTGGATCGGGTGCATTCGTTGCGAAAAATTCCGACGCAACATCATTTCACGAACTTGTCCGTTAATGGCACCAGTTCGGCCCGTTTTGCACCGACTTTTGTGCAGTAATGAAATGGTGCGAAACACCCCAAAATATGAGTTTTGGGTCCAATGGAGTGGATCGAGTGTGCTCGTTGTGAAAAATACTGATGTAACTTCGTTTAGCGAACTTGTGCGTTAATGGCACCAGTTCGGCCTTTTTTGCGAAGACTTTCATGTAGTAACGAAATAGTGCGAAACGTCCCAAAACATTAGTTTTGGGTCCAATGGAGTGGATCGGTTGCATTCGTTGCGAAAAATTTTGAAGCAACTTCGTTTTGCGAAGTTGTGCGTTAATGGCACCAGTTTGGCCCGTTTTGCACCTACTTTCGTGCAGTAATGAAACGATGCGAAACGGCCCAAAATATGAGTTTTGGGTCCAATGGAGTGGATCAGGTGCGTTCGTTGCGAAAAATTCCGACGCAAGTTCGTTTAGCGAACTTGTGCGTTAATGGCACCAGTTCAGCCCATTTCACTCACTTTAATGCAGTAACGAAACGGTGTGAAACATCCCAAAACATGAGTGTTTTGTATCCAATGGAGTGGATGGGGTGCGTTCGTTGCGAAAAATTCCGACGCAACATCATTTCGCGAACTTGTGCGTTAATGGAACCAATTCGGCCCGTTTTGCACTGACTTTCGAGCAGCAACGAAATGGCGCGAAACACCCCAAAACATGAGTTTTGGGTCCAATGGAGTGGATCGAGTGCGTTTGTTATGAAAAATTCGGACACAAGTTCACTAAGCGAATTGGTGCGTTAATGGCACCAGTTCGTCCCATTTAGCACCGACTTTCGTGCAGTAATGAAACAATGCGAAACACCCCCAAAACATGAGTTATGGGTCCAATGGAGAGGATCGGGTGTGTTCATTGTGAAAAGTTCCGATGCAACATTATTTCGCGAACTTATCCGTTAATGGCATCAGTTCAGCCCGTTTGGCACCGACTTTCAGGTAGTAACGAAACGGTGCGAAACGGCCCAAAACATGAGTTTTCGGTCCAATGGAGTGGATCAGGTGCGTTCGTTGCGAAAAATTCTGATGCAAGTCCCTTTAACGAACAGGTGCGTTAATAGCACAGGTTCGGCGCGTTTTGCACCGACTTTCGTGCCGTAACGAAACGGTGCGAAATGCCCCAAAACATGAGTTTTGGGTCCAATGAAGTGAATCGGGTGCGTTCATTGTGAAAAACTCCGATGCAAGTTCCTTTAGCGAACTGGTGCGTTAATGGCACAAGTTCATCATGTTTAACACCGACTTTCGTGCAGTAACGAAACGGTGCGAAATGTGCCCAAAACATGAGTTTTTGTCCAATGGAGTGGATCCGGTGCGTTCGTAGCAAAAAATTATGACGCAATATCATTTCGCGAACTTGTGCGTTAATGGCACCAGTTCGGCCAGTTTGGCACTGACCTTCGAGCAGCAACGAAATGGTGCGAAACGTCCCAAAACATGAGTTTTGGGTCCAATGGAGTGGATCGGGTGCGCTCGTTGTGAAAAATTCTGACGCAAGTTCCTTTAGCGAACTGGTGCGTTAATAGCATGAGTTCGGCGCATTTTGCACCGACTTTCGTGCAGTAACAAAATGGTGCGAAACCCCCCACAACACGAGTTTTGGGTCTAGTGAAGTGGACCGGGTGCGTTCGTTGCAAAAAACTCTGACGCAAGTTCCTTTAGCAAACTAGTGCATTAATGGCACCAGTTTGTCCCGTTTTGCACCAACTTTCGTGCACTAACGGAACGGTGCGAAATGCGCCCAAAACATGAGTTTTTGTCCAATAGAGTGGATCGGGCGCGTTCATTGCGAAAAATTCCGACGCAACATCATTTCACAAACTTGTGCGTTAATGGCACCAGTTCGACCCGTTTTGCACCTATGTTCGTGCAGTAAAAATACGGTGCGAAACGGCCGAAAACATGAGTTTTCAGTCCAAAAGAGTGGATCGTGTGCGTTTGTTGTGAAAAATTCCGACGCAACATTATTTAGCGAACTTGTGCGTTAATGGCACCAGTTCGGCCCGTTTTGCACCGACTTTCATGCAGTAACAAAACGGTGCGAAACACCCCAAAATATGAGTGTTTTGGGTCCAATGGAGTGGATCGGGTGTGTTCGTTTTGAAAAATTCGGATGCAAGTTCATTAAGCGATCAGTTTGGCACCACTCCAATGGCACCATTTCGACCCGTTTGGCACCGACTTTCATGCAGAAACGAAACGGTGCGAAACGGCCGAAAACATGAGTTTTGGGTCCGAGGGAGTGGATCGGGTGCGTTCGTTGTAAAAAATTCTGATGCAACATCATTTCACGAACTTGTCCGTTAATGGCTCTAGTTCGGCCCGTTTTGCACCAACTTTCATGCAGTAACACAACGATGCGAAACGGCCCAAAATATGAGTTTTCGGTCCAATAGAGTGGATCGGCTGCGTTCGTTCCGAAAAATTCCGACCCAAGTTCGTTTGGCGAACTTATGCCTTAAAGGCACCAGTTCGGCCCTTTTTCACTGACTTCTGTGCACTAACGAAACGGTGCGAAACGCCCCAAAATATGAGTTTTGTGTCCAATGGAGTGGATCGGATGCGTTCGTTGTGAAAAATTGCGACGCAACATCTTTTAGCGAACGTGTACGTTAATGGCACCAGTTCGGCCTATTTTGCACCGACTTTCATGGAGTAACGAAACGTTGTGAAACACCCAAAACATGAGTGTTTTGGGTCCAATGGACTGGATCGAGTGTGTTCTTTGCGAAATATTCCAATGCAAGTTCCTTTATCGAACTGGTGCGTTAATGGCACAAGTTCGGCGTGTTTTGCACCGACTTTTGTGCAGTAACGAAATGGTGCAAAACGCCCCTAAAACATGAGTTTTGGGTCCAATGGAGTGGATCGGGTGCGTTCGTTGCGAAAAATTCTAACGCAACATCATTTCGCGAACTTGTGCATTAATGGCTCCAGTTCGGCAGTTTTGCACTGACTTTCGTGCAGTAATGAAATGGTGCGAAACGCCACAAAACATGAATTTTGGATCCAATGGAGTGGATCGAGTGCGCTCGTTGTGAAAAATTCCGACGTAACTTCGTTTAGCGAACTTGTGCGTTAATAGCACCAGTTCGGCCCTTTGTGCGACGACTTTCGTGCAGTAACGAAATGGTGCGAAACGTCCCAAAAGATGGGTATTGGGTCCAATGGAGTGGATAAGTTGCGTTCGTTGTGAAAAATTCTGACGCAACTTCGTTTTGCGAACTTGTGCATTAATGGCACCAGTTCGGCCCGTTTTGCACCGACATTTGTGCAGTAACAAAACGGTCCAAAACATGAGTTTTGGGTCCAATGAAGTGAATCAGGTGCGTTCATTGCGAAAAATTCCGACGCAAGTTCGTTTAGCGAACTTGTGCATTGATTGCACCAGTTCGGCCCCTTTTTCACTAACTTTTCTGCAGTAACGAAATGGTGCGCAACGCCCGAAAACATTAGTTTTGGGTCCAATGGAGTGGATCGGGTGCATTCGTTGCGAGAAATTCTGACGCAACATCATTTAGCCAACTTTTGCATTAATGGCACCAGTTCGGCCCATTTTGCACTGACTTTCATGCAGTAACGAAACAGTGCGAAACATCCTAAAACATGAGTGATTTGGGTCCACTGGAGTAGATCGGGTGCGTTCATTGTGAAAATTCCGACGCAAGTTCCTTTAGGGAACTGGTGCGTTAACGGCACCAGTTCGGCACGTTTTGCACTGACTTTCGTGAAGTAACGAAATGGTGTGAAACATCCCAAAACATGAGTTTTCGGTCCAATGGAGTGGATCGGGTGCGTTCATTGCGAAAAATTCGGACGCAAGTTCATTTAGCGAACTGGTGCGTTAATGGTACCAATTCGTCCTGTTTAGCACCGACTTTCATGCCGTAATGAAACAGTGCGAAACCTCCCCCAAAACATGAGTTTTGGATCCAATGGAGTGGATCGGATGCGTTCATTGCGAAAAATTTCGATGCAACATCATTTTGCGAACTTGTCCGTTAATGGCACCAGTTTAGCTCTTTTTGTGAGGACTTTCATGTAGTAACGAAACACTGCAAACCAGCCCAAAACAAGAGTTTTGGGTCCAATGGAGTGGATCAGGTGCGTTCGTTGCGAAAAATTCCGATGGAAGTTCCTTTAGCGAACTGGTGCGTTAATGGCATAGGTCCAGCGCATTTTGCACCGACTTTTGTGCAGTAACAAAACGGTGTGAAACGCCCCAAAACATGAGTTTTGGGTCCAGTGGAGTGGATCGGGTGCGTTCGTTGTGAAAAATTCCGTTGCAAGTTCCTTTAGCGAACTGGCGCATTAATGGCACCAGTTCGTCCCGTTTAGCACAGACTTTCGTGTAGTAATGAAACGGTGCAAAATGCCCCTAAAACATGAGTTTGGGGTCCAATGGAGTGGATCGGGTGCGTTCGTTGCAAGAAATTCCGACGCAACATCATTTCGCGAACTTGTGCGTGTGTGTGATGTATGCTAGTCATAGAACTTGATTGATGATTTGATAACTAGAATGCATAGATTGTAGCTAGACATTTTTTTTACAAATGAATCAAGAGCCTTTCTAATATTGTTGATCTCATGAGGTATCTTGAGTTTTTGATGAATGTCTAGTTACTCATTGATGCTAAGGAATGAACTTCAAGGATGCAACTCAAATTGGTATCACGCTTCAAAGGTTTATCCTATATACCTTAGCATCACTTAGTAGTGATAACAATCCCACAAATTTCATATTTATGCATGTGTGTGAGTCTAAAAATTAAATCTCTTGAGCACACATGTAGGGGGAGTTATCACTACCAAGTCGGATCTTTATGGTGCTTATCCAATCTTTCACAAGTGGTCTTAATGATGGATAAGAAACATAAAATCCAAACCAAGTTAGCTATTTACACGTGTGTAAAGTGCTAGCCTGGAATATGCTTAATTTCCATATCTTTGTAGAGTTGTCATCACTTACCAAAAAGGGGGAGATTGAAAGGCCCTTGTTTGGTTTTGGTAATTGAGTGACAACTTAGGTGGACTAATAAGTGTTTATGTTGAGATACACAGGAGATTAGTCCACGCAAAGATACTAGTATGAGCAACATGTGCCATGGAGGAGAAATGGCTAAGGGTTGATGCTATGCTCATATAGTGTGATCGAGGAGCTCATTGCATATGAGATATAACATGGAGTTATGTGACCAAAATGGAGAAGATCAAGACAAGGCTTGGCTTGATGGACCGGTTGCAATGGAGAAGGGCAAGTCAAGGCTTTGAAGCGAGGGACCGCGAGGCGGTGAAGCTTGGGCAAGATTTGGCGCCGATGGACCGAGGCAACGGTGAAGAGCGAGCAAGGTCAAGATCGATGGACCAAAGAGGTCATGTGATGATATGGAGTGGATCATATCATTCAAGAAAGATCAAGCCAAGTGTTGACTTATGAAGATGATCAAAAGGCTTGATGGAATTTGGTGCTTGTGTGGCATCAACTTTTGGGAAAATGAAATGAAATGCGCAAGGCAAAGGTATGACTTGTAGGGCATTTCATTTCACCGGTCAAAGGTTGTGTAGAGAAGTGCATGACCGGATTTAGGATAGATGGCCGTACTATCAAGAGGGGCAAACTTGTTTGCATATCGGTCATCTAGTGCCACTTGAGCGATCTAATATTGCGATGTTGCTAGATCGAGTGGCGTGGTGAGATCAAGTGAAAATCCTTTGAAAATGATTGTGAAATGCTAACACACATGCACATGATGTTGTTCACGTGGTGGTGTTGGCACATTTGCAAAGGAGAAAGAGTTGGAGTTGATGTTGATCAACTTTGGCAAGCAAGAAAGGTTTTTCGGTTTTCTCCGGAAATTAGGTTATCTTTTGGAGTGGAATACTGCTTTGATACATTGTGTTTTGGACCAAGTATTCAGTTGGGTTGTGTAGCCCTTTGAATTAGCTTTCCATAGAGTCCAAGATCACCTAATTTGGACATCGGAGCTAAGAGTTATGGCCGTTTTACCGGGGTACATTTCTGCTGGAAATAGACCTGCGGACGGTCCGCCCATGGGGGGAGGACGGTCCGCCGTTATCCCGGATGAGCTCTAACATAGCTGTTTTTGGCTCTGTTGGTGGTCCAAAATGAACTGCGGACCGTCCGGTCCATGGGGGCGGACGGTCCGCCCTAAAAGGCTGAAACGGGCGCAGAATCTTGGTAGTTCTATCTTGGGTGTCCAAAATGAACTGCGGACCGTCCGGTCCATGGGGGCGGATGGTCCGCCTCCTACTGAAAATTCTGGGCAGAAACACTACGGTTTCTGTGTGTGCTCACTTTTTGAACTGCGGACAGTCCGCCCATGGGGAGCGGACAGTCCGCCGGTCACTTCCAAATTTAGTCAGAGACGTTTGCAAATCGGTTGGTTCGAAGTTTTAAACCGCGGACAGTCCGCCCCAGGGGCGCGGACAGTCCGCCCGGGGCTCCAACGGTCGACTCTGACACATAATAATTGCAGTTCTAGCCGTTGGTTTTGAATGGCGGACGGTCCGGTTTCTGTGAGGCGGACAGTCCGCGAATCTCTGTTTTTATGGGATTTGAGTGTAACGGCTAGTTTGGGGCCTCCCTCTATAAATAGAGGGTGTGGCCGGCCATTTGAGGGTGCTGAGCACCTTGGGGACTTGGTGTGCATGTGTGAGAGTGCTTGAGAGCCCTCTACTCACTCTAACTTGATAGTGATCATCCGATTGAGTGAGAGAGCGATTCTAGTGCGATTGCTTTGAGAGATTGCATCGAGTGGCACTAGGTGATCGTGTTGCAAGCCGGTGTGCTTGTTACTCTTGGAGGTTGCCACCTCCTAGACGGCTTGGTGGGAAGAGGCTCCGTTGAAGCCCGCAAGAAGATTGTGTGGTGCTCCGGAGAAGAGCTTGTGAGGGGTATTGTGCTCACCCCGCGGGAGCCGCGAAGAGCAACTCTAGTTGAGCAAGACGTGAAGAGCAACAAGTGGTTCGTCCGGATCATGTGCTAGAGCTCAGTGTGAGCACTCCACGTGGGAGAGTGTGACTTGAGAGTCACCACTAGCAAGAGGATCGGCGGCAACCTTGGAGCTTGTCTCAACGGGGATTAGCTTGGTGGCAACCAAGTGAACCTCGGGATAAAAATCACCGTGTCAATCTTATCTACTCTTCTCGGTGATTTGCATTCTCCAAATCAAAAGCCTTGTATTTACATTCATATATATCTTGTGCTTGTGTAGTTGCTCTCTAGTGTTTAGTTAGTTTGTGTAGCTTACTAATCATCTTCTTGCTTGTGTAGCTAGAAGTAGAGATCATAGTGTAACTAGTAGCTTGTGTAGTTTAATTAGTTGCTCTTGCTTAGATTGTGTAGCTAAGCAAGTTGAGCTCTTGAGTTTGTATTGTGTATCCTTATCCTTGAGCATCTAGTGAGCTTAGGTTTGACTTTGTGCTATTGCCCATTAGAATTGTTAGGAGAGCTCTTACTAGCTTGGCACTCCATTTGCTTTGTGTAGGATCTTTTTGGAAGTGCCTTAGAGTCATAGTTAGAGGGGTGAAGTCTTGGCTAAGCGAATAGTTTCAATTCTGCATAAGTTTCGGTTAGCCGGCGCAATTAGTTTTAGAAAGGACTATTCAGCCCCCCCTCTAGTCCGCCATCTCGATCCTACACCGGGGCCCACCAGCAGTCCCGGGAGCCTCCCGGCTCCTCGTGTTGCCTGTCGCTGCTCGCCGGTGGATTTTCACTGACAAGAACCAGTTCGGCCCTTTTTGCGACGACTTTCGTGCAGTAACGAAACGGTGCGAAACGCCCCAAAATATGAGTTTTGGGTCCAATGGAGTGGATCGGTTGCGTTCGTTGCGAAAAATTCTGACGCAACTTCATTTTGCGAACTTGGGCGTTAATAGCACCAATTCAGCCCTTTTGCACCGACATTCGTGCAGTAACGAAACGGTGCGAAACGGTCTAAAACATGAGTTTTGGGTCCAATGGAGTGGATCAGGTGCGTTCGTTGCGAAAAATTCCGAGGCAAGTTCGTTTAGCGAACTTGTGCGTTAATTGCACCAGTTTGGCCCGTTTTTCACTAACTTTTGTGCACTAACGAAACGGTGCAAAACGCCCGAAAATATGAGTTTTGGGCCCAATGGAGTGGATCGGGTGCATTCGTTGGGAGAAATTCCGACGCAACATCATTTAGCGAACTTTTGCGTTAATGGCACCAGTTCGGCCCGTTTTGCACTGACTTTCATGCAGTAATGAAACGGTGCGAAACATCCCAAAACATGAGTGTTTTGGGTCCACTGGAGTGGATCGGGTGCGTTCGTTGCGAAAAATTCCGACGCAAGTTCCTTTAGCGAACTGGTGCCTTAATGGCACCAGTTCGGCACGTTTTGCACTGACTTTCGTGAAGTAACGAAACGGTGTGAAACGCCCCAAAACATGAGTTATCGGTCCAATGGAGTGGATCGGGTGCGTTCGTTGCGAAAAATTCGGATGCAAGTTCATTTAGTGAACTGGTGTGTTTATGGCACCAATTCGTCCCGTTTAGCACCGACTTTTATGCAGTAATGAAATAGTGCGAAACGCCCCCAAAATGTGAGTTTTGGGTCCAATGGAGTGGATCCAATGCGTTCATTGCGAAAATTTTTGATGCAACATCATTTCGCAAACTTTTCCGTTAATGGCACCAGTTCAACTCTTTTACGACGACTTTCATGTAGTAACCAAACGGTGCAAACCGGCCCAAAATATGAGTTTTGGGTCCAATGGAGTGGATCAGGTGCGTTCGTTGCAAAAATTCCGATGCAAGTTCCTTTAGCGAACTGGTGCGTTAATGGCACAGGTTCGGCGCGTTTTGCACCGACTTTCGTGCAGTAACAAAACGGTGCAAAACACCCCAAAACATGAGTTTTGGGTCCACTGGAGTGGATCGGGTGCGTTCGTTGCGAATAAATCCGATGCAAGTTCCTTTAGCGAATAGGTGCGTTAATGGCACCAGTTCGTCCAGTTTAGCACCAACTTTCGTGCAGTAACGAAACTGTGCAAAACGCCCCTAAAACATGAGTTTTGGATCCAATGGAGTGGATCGGGGGCGTTCGTTGCGAGTAATTGCGACGCAACATCATTTCACGAACTTGTGCGTTAATGGCTCCAGTTCGGCCAGTTTTGCATTGACTATCGTTCAGTAATGAAACGATGCGAAACACCCCAAAACATGAGTTTTGGGTCCAATGGAGTGGACCGGGTGCGCTCGTTGCGAAAAATTCCGACGTAAGTTCGTTTAGCGAACTTGTGCGTTAATGGCACCAGTTCGGCCCTTTTTGCGACGACTTTCGTCCAGTAACGAAACAGTGCGAAACGTCCCAAAACATGAGTGTTTGGGGTCCAATGGAGTGGATCGCGTGCGTTCGTTGCGAAAAATTCTGTTGCAAGTGCCTTTAGCGAACTGGTGCGTTAATGGCACTGGTTCGGTGTGTTTTGCACCAACTATCGTGCAGTAACGAAATGGTGCGAAACGCCCCAAAACAAGAGTTTTGGGTCCAGTGGAGTGCATCGGGTGCGTTCGTTGTGACAAATTCCGATGCAAGTTCCTTTAGCGAACTGGAGCGTTACTAGCACCAGTTCGTCCCGTTTGGCACCGACTTTCATGCAGTAACGAAACGGTGTGAAATGCCCCCAAAACATGAGTTTTGGATCCAATGGAGTGGATCGGGTGCGTTCGTTGCGAAAAATTCCGACGCAGCATCATTTCGCGAACCGTTAATGGGTCCAGTTCAGCCTGTTTTGCACCGACTTTCGTGCAGTAATGAAACGGTGCGAAACAACCCAAAACATGAGATTTGGGTGCAATGGAGTGTCTCGGGTGCGCTCGTTGCAAAAAATTGCGACATAACTTCTTTTAGCGAACTTGTGCGTTAATGGCACCAGTTCGGCCCTTTTTGCGACGACTTTCGTGTAGTAACGAAACGGTGCGAAATGTCCCAAAATATGAGCTTTGGGTCCAATGGAATGGATCGGGTACGTTCGTTGAGAAAAATTGTGACGCAACTTCGTTTTGCGAACTTGTGCGTTAATGGCACCAGTTTGGCATGTTTTGCACCGATTTTCGTGCAGTAACGAAACGGTGCGAAATGCCCCAAAACATGAGTCTTGGGTCCAATGGAGTGGATCGGATGCGTTCATGGCGCAAAAATTCCGACGCAACATCATTTAGCGAACTTGTGTGTTAATGGCACCAGTTCGGCCCGTTTTGCACCGACTTTCATGCAGTAATGAAATGGTGCGAAACGCCTCAAAATATGAGTTTTGGGTCCAATGGAGTGAATCAAGTGCGTTTGTTGCTTAAAAGTTCGACGCAACATTGTATAGCGAACTTGTGTGTTAATGGCCCCAGTTCGGCTCGTTTGGCACCGACTTTCATGCAGTAACAAAAAGGTGTGAAACACCCCAAAACATGAGTATTGGGTCAAATGGACCAGATCGGGTGCGTTCGTTGTGAAAAATTCCGACGCAAGTTCATTTAGCGAACTGGTGCGTTAATGGCACCAGTTCGTCCAGTTTAGCATCGACTTTCGTGCAGCAATGAAACAGTGCGAAACGCCCCCAAAATATTTGTTTTGGGTCTAATGGAGTGGATCGGGTGCGTTCACTGCGAAAAATTCCGATGCAACATCTTTTAGCAAACTTGTGCGTTAATGGCACCAGTTCAGCCCGTTTTGCACCGTCTTTTATGGAGTAACGAAACGGTGCGAAACGCCCCAAAACATGAGTATCGGGTCCAATGGAGTGGATCGGGTGAGTTCATTGCGAAAAATTCCTACACAACATCATTTAGCGAACTTGGGCCTTAATGGCACCAGTTCGGCCCGTTTTGCTCCAACTTTCGTGCAATAACGAAATGGTAAAATGCACTCTACTGGTTAGAGATCCAGTGAGCCTTACTTTATTCGAACTCAAATTTTTTTTAAAAAATTTTATTTTCACCTTGAGACTTACTCAAACAAGGCTGGATTAAAATTGCATCAACATAAGTAAAAGAGGATATACTTACGATGGACCCTTGAAGGGTGATACGTAACTCCTTCGTACATTGTGCAATATGAATCTGATGCCTTTGCTTACCGTCCCCTTTGAATTCAGCTCAATGACTCATCCGTTTGGATTTGAAGATTTTCCTACAGGGGTTAGTCCACATATACAACCAAGATCTATACAAGCATTGACTCTAAGGTGCATTAATCAAACTCAACGCCATGTCTAATTTGATTAAAGAAGACATTATAACCTTAGCACCATGCTTAATTTAGAAAAGTCTATGAATGTGTTTTGCATCACACATTCAACCAGAGCACACGAGAATAGATAAAGGAAGCATGAAAATAGCATCAAGCCATATTTAAGGGAGAGATAAGCATGAGTATAGGATTGGTGAATCTCATGCTACCTCCCGGAAGGGCTTTGTTTAAAGTCAAAAGAAGGACATACCTAAGGGTGCTTACCATGGCGTTTTGTTTGATGGAGAATTCTGAATTGCCGCCATGGTAACTCCTCTTCTTTCTTTTTTTCTATTTATGAAGCAAGATGCAAGAACCAACACCATTTCCCAACCAAGATAAGATTTGGCACGAAAGGAACTTACTTGGGATCCTTACATACCTCCCCCACACTTGGAGTTTGCATTGCTGAGCGACACAACTCAAGTGTGTGGAGTTCAAGCTTCCCTTCATAATCGATCCCTCACCAAGAATTACCATGGTGTTGTAGTCGGTGTAGCTCTCATGTTCTTAGGCATCACATGTCCTTTGTTTTTTATCCGAAAAGGGAAATGATAATCCGGGCTATCTCCCGTAGTGCTTTATTTATGGTCACAAGCTTGACCATGAGAACATCCTCTTGCAGCTATCACTGGTGATATGTTCCCCTCTCACCACCAATTGTTGATGTATTATTGAAGCTTTAGCTGCAAGATGAGTGCCATAGTGCATCCACAAAATTTGCAAAATTTATGATAGACAAAGGCATCTAGAGCCAACCTCATAAACATTTTGCAAATGAGGACCTTAGGGTGGTTGTGATCCTCGTATGTGCTCGTGGCACAAAGCATGGCTAGCTCTGGAGGTGCAATATGTGAGCATGGTTCTTGAGGTTTTTTAAGAAAGAAGTTTCCTTGCTAGTTTGTGGAATTCTTTTCCTTGGACTCCAGAGTCAATGCCTCAAGTTCATCCATGGCCCATGGGTTCTCTTTCTCAAGCGGTTCAGCATTTTGCGGGCCAGTGAGAAGAGGCTTAAACTTGATTGAGGGGGATGATGGTCGTTCTATGAGAGAATGAGGATCTTCTCCTAAATCAGCCTCCTTGAAGTGTTCAGCATTTTTCTTCAGAATGGATTCAGGAGGATTAAAAGGATAAACGGCCATCACTTCCTCGATTGGTGCACACTTAGGGATGAATTCTATCAAAGGATTGGTTGTTCGAAAGATCGGGATAGAAGAATCCTTCTCTAGTTTGATATCGAGGTTGCCTAATCTTGGCACATCTATGAAGAGCATTTCTATAGGATGGCCAATCAAAAGGTCGAAATCAGGGACTTTGAAGACATAGAAGTCTAGGGAGGCCTTGACATCCTTGTGTCATACAGACACATTTTGCAGAATCCCATAGCCTTTTACGAGAGATCCAGAGGAACTCTTGAAGATTTTGCTAGCCAGTGCTAGGGTCTCGTTGCCTAAGAAGGTCAACGTAAAAAAATTGGACATTATGTTAGCACCGATCATGGGATTGTACAAAGCATTCACCATGGTTCCTTGTATTGAGCATTGAATAATCGAGGATCGGGAACTGATCTGAATTGCTTCAGGGGATAGCTCCACCTCCCTTGACCATCCATTGCCCTTAATAACGGTCGACTCCTTGAGAGGATTGGAAGGATTGACCGGAACCGGTGGTCTCTTTATGCAGAAGTAGTTCGAGGTGTTTCCATAATCTTTAAAGATAACTTCCTCAAAATAAAGAGAAACTTCGAAGGTTGAATCTCTTCTTCCTTCGGTGTTTTAGGTTCAGGTGAGGGTTTAGGAGTCCAATCTAAGGATTAGATATCTATGGGTTCGGATTTGGCTTCTAAGATTTCCTCATGGTGTACCTCGAGTTCTACTCGAAGAGGCTCACACTTCCAGATGAAGGAGGTATTTTCCAAGATTTTGTCGAGGATTTTCCTTCCTTCAGCTGGAGTCTTATGTGTGAACGAACCTCCGGCGATGACATTGAGGTACTATACATTTTCCTTGCTAAGACCCGTGTAAAGATGTTGGAGTAACAAGTGATCGGGTAAAGACAAGTCAGGACCGGATTGAGCTAGTGAAGACAATTGGGCCCAAGCTGCACCGATGGATTCCTTCTCCCTCTGGCAGAAAGTTAGAATTTCTGCTCGCAAGGCACATACACGGGAGAGCGAAAAGAATCTGAGACAGAATCAATCTCGAAGTTCTTTCCACTCTCAATTCATGCTACTTACGATGCGTGTGTACCATTCCTTTGCCGACTCTATTAAAGAGAAGGGAAACAACTTCCACTTGAGAGTTTCATGAGTCAAGTCTGAAATTTTCAGGCAAGAACACACTTGCTCGGATTCGCGTAGGTGATGGTAGGGATTTTCATCATCCTATCCTAAGAAGGAATGACACTGAACTATGGCTATATAGTTGGGCTTGAGCTCGTAGCTGGATGAAAGAATTGGATCGGAAGAAGGTGTTGGCTCACAAAACTCGCCCTTAGGTGCGGAGAGCTGTTGAATGGATGGCTACTCCATGGATAGCGGGGGTAGAGATAGAATCAAAGAGAGGGCGAACTAGGTCAAAAGAGAATATAGCAACCGTTCCCCAGCAACGGTGCCAGAAAGCTTGTTGGGTATTTTAACGATCATAAATAAATCTGCAAGCGTACAAATACTATTGTAGCTTTCACCCAAAAGTATTCCAGGGTATCGTATCCACTAAGGAACATGTGTATACTCTCTAAGGTTCAAGTTCGTCCAAGGACACTACATTGGCTACAGGAAAGGGGTAGAGAGGATTCCTAAGGCTTAGAATTCAAAGGCAAGATAGGACTATCCTAGTTGTTTACTTCGGGCTATTGGTTCTTCTGGATAAGACCACGTTTGCTCCAGTAATACAGCATTGGGATATACCCAAATGGGGAGGGTTACACTGGACGGACAACGTTGTCACCTTCTGCCACCTACCTCATCTAACCATGTGATATACCACAACCAACAGGTAAAGTCTGGTCTAGACACCACGTCTATGCCGTCTTTAACTAACTCTAGGCTTAGCTTTAGACTAGAGCGCTAACTAAACTAGTGAACTATTGATCTAGTAAACAACTAAGGAACTAGATCTATTACTTAACTAAGAAACTAAAGCACAAAAGAAGTCACGAACACTTACTTTGATTGATAAGCATCCGTTGAGGTACAAGCTGGAGAAGAGTGCCGACAAACCTGGCACTTCCCCGACTTCCCCTAACTCTCTCCCTATTTTCTAAATCTGCCTAGGTAGTGCTACACCTCTAGAATGAGCATAGAGCTCATGTATGAACTTGAGAGCACAAAGGAGAGCAATGTAAATTTGTATTTTCATTTGGAGCCCCTCCCCTCATATTTATAGATGTGTCCAAGGGGTGCTTTGTACTCCAAGTGGAACAGGTGAACTCACTTGGAACCAACATTGGAAAGCAGTGAGGGGCTGCCACGTGGAAGAAGTAAGGCGGGGGGGCTAGTCCTGGTTCGGCCGAACCAGCCAGGCCACCAACCGACCTCAGCTTCGTCTACGAGGCTGGCAGGTGGGCCATGAATACTGTGGTGCACGGCTTGGCGCTATCCTAAGTCGGTTTCTTGCTCTGGTGTTCCTTTTCATCCATGTGAGGCTAAACGGTGCATTTTGATTGGTCGATGGTTTTTTCCTTCGACTGAGGGTTGTATTTTTCCCTCCATTTCTGCTCAAATTCCTGCATAGCACTAATTTCCAGGGGACATATGGAATTGACAATATTTTGGATAAATAAGCATGCAAGAGATGTTAGTTCTCCTAATTTTCTAATCAAGTTGATAGTCCAAATTGGTCCATAACGAGCATCAACAGTAGTCTTCTTTTATATGGGGTGCGATGAAAATCACACTCCATATGGAGTATCTCCCGAGCCTTAGATTGAATCGAAGAATCACGCTAAGGGTCAAATAAGTCTTGAATCTTCCTGTCTTTATCTTGCAAATAAATTTGAAAAATAAGCCATTGATGTCACATGTCCCGCAGCCCCCGAGCCTTGAATCCAAATCCTAGTGTTTGGAAAAAAGATCCAAAAATTCATGGCATGCATTGTATAATAAGTTAAGAATTTGATTTGATGGTTAAAATAGGTAAATTGGCTCAGAAATACAAAAACCCCTTTTTTCAAGATGACATCCCTAAACAAATGGTTAAATAAATAACTTCCCCAAAGAAACCTTAAATTACCGCTCAAAACAAATCTTATCTCAAGAAAAACTCCTCGCCTTCTACACATTAATTTCGGGCCCGCCGCTGGTTATTTAACCGCGTGGTGACTTAGGGTTTACTCACCCTACCATTTTTACTGCCTTGGCTCTTCGTCTTCCTCTGTATCACAGCCGCCGCCGCTCCCAGAGTTAGATCTACGCCATTCCCAGCTTCTTTTTCCTTGCGAGAAGTTGTCGCTGAAGACTCCTCCCTCCTCAGAGCGCTCCCCCGCCATCCTCCTCCTCAGCCCCCGAGCATATGCGAGTGAAATGACTCATGACATCAAGGATGGCCGGCAAGAAAGGTGCCATGAAGGGGAAGGAAAAAGAATCCAAGACCACCGCGTCATCTAGTGAATCATGGAAAAGAATTAAGTGTACTAAGGATGACCTCCAGTCTTTAGTAGATCAATTCCTCCTTCAGAGCAAGGTGATTGTCCAGTAGTGTGCTGCTACTAGCGATGTGAGGCCATATGAGGGTGCTGAGGAAATTGTCCCATTTCAATACTTTGTCGAGCATGGTTTAGCCGTCCCCAGTTGTGATTTCCTCCGTGGCTTGCTCTTCCATTTTGTAATCAAACTCCATCACCTTAACCCCAACTCTATCCTGCATATAGCCATCTTTATCCATTTCTGTGAAGCCTTCTTAGGAATAGAACCCCATTTTGACCTCTCCTTCTATCTCTTTCATCTCAAGCCGCAGCCTAGTGAGAATAACATTGCTAAGGTTAGTGGACCTGGCCTCGAGGTGAGGCAAGATATGGAGAAAAAATACATCCCATACAAGTTCCCGACTAGTCTGTCCGGATGGAAGGAGCGTTGGTTTTATGTCAGGAACCACAAACCCGCACTTCCAGAGAGGACTGCTGGGAGTCCCAAGATTACCGGTGAGTGGACAGTGAGCCCCCAGCATATAGTCAGGTCAACGATCTGCTAGAGAGAATCATGAAACTTAGAAAATAGGAGTCACTGGAGCCTTAGTAGTGTACTCCTGGATAGGCAGGCGCATCCAGCCACTGCAAAAGCGCAATTGATTTGGCTTTGAGTAACTCGGGCTCTTAGCTCCATCTCGATTTACTGCAGAATGCATTCACCAAGATGAAGCTATGATGCGAGTGAGCCGAGTACTTCTAAATGCCAACACTGTGCCATATTTTCCTATGCTGTTCAGTGTGAAGGAGCCTCCAAAATAGGTAGGGGTAAGTAGCCATTTGCTTCTATCGAGTACTTGTCATCTTTTTGAATCAGAATTTACTGACAGAGCTTGAAATCTTGTCACAGGATTATGTGAATGTTTACAGGAGCATACCTCCCATGCCGGACATCAACCGTCCCCATACCCTGCCGTCGGCGCATCAACCACCCAAGATCTCTCGACCCCCTCATGATCCAGTGAGCGGGGAGGATGATAAGGGAATTGACGATGATCGCACCTTGGCAGAGGTGATCAGTAGCAAGAAGACGAGTACCTCTCAGGAGGGAGCAAGCTCTCCTAGTGGTGGTCTCTTCCTGATTCACTCAAAGAAACCCCGGGTTGCCACTCAGAAGCGCAGGGTCGGCGCCTCTCCAAGCGATGATGATGATGATGGTACAACAAGGTAAGAGCCTTCCTTGGATTCGTGAGTACTTTCATTTGTTGTCATTTGTTGATTCTTGTCGATTTCTCCCCTTTTTCTTAAATATTCAGTGAGAACCCACCGAGCCCCAGATGCACAAAGCAAAGGGTCGGAGAGGTAGTCGGGGATGATACTGCAACAGGGTAGGGTGTGCCCGCCGTTACAGTGGACCCGTCATCAGTCTTGGATGTGGCCGCATCGGGGCGGATACCGCCCTCGACTGGCCTAGGGTTATCTACTAGTACGCTGAGTACCGCACCGGGGCAAACGCCCCTCGGCTGATAAATCAGCACCTTCGAGTACTTTGGTTGCTGCTTCGGCACCCAAAGTGCTTAGGGTGAAGAAGATATCTATCAAGAAGTCCACATTGTAAGTATCCGAGTACTTTTCACTTATGTTGTGTAGGTTCATGGTTTGCAACTAACAAGTCCTGTTGCCACTGTATGTATGTAAGCCTTCTTCTGCTCTAGGCTTGGAGCATAGGCGGCTAGGGAGGAAGAAGGAGGGCTGGGGAATCTTAGAGGCGAAGGCAGGCGGCCGGGCAGCAGCTTGGCCTCGTCGGCGTGTCGTGGCTTGCGCGCAGAGGTGCACTGCCGCGTGGAGGCCGGGCATGGGCGACGGTGGCGTGCAGCAGGGGCAGCGTGGCTGGTTGGCATCCGGTCGGGGCCGAGCCCTTGGCGCGGCTTGCTGCCAGGAATCGAGCGGCGCGTGGTGCTGCTGCTGCCTGCTCTGGTCGGCCGAGGGAGAGAGAAGACAGAGCAGGAAGAGAGAGAGAGGGAGAGAGGAGAGAATACCGAAATCAACTCAGTTTGACAGAGAATTTTGTCCGAAGTTTTCAAAGAAACTTGAAAAACGGCAAAAATAAAAGTTGTAGAGAATTAAAAGATCAAGAACATTGGTTTTGGGCGAAAGTTTGTCGAGCAACGGTTTGAAAAATAAAAATGACACAAAGAGGAGTTAAAGCTGAATTTAAATTCAACTCAAATAGGAATTTAAACAGGAGTTTGAGTGGACTTTTGAACCACACCACATTGGAGTACAAGGATTGGACTACAAGTTTTGCTTTTGCCAAAATTTGAGTGTATGAATAAAATCTTATTTTAATTTAAAATCCAAGACATTTACATCTTTAGGTCCTTCAAATTAGAAACTTCATCATTTCTTGTGTTTAAACTTCGAATTTGCAATTGGATATTAAAGCAAACTTGTAAAGCGCTAAAATGTGAGTGTTGTGATACACCATATTTGTCATGACAAGTTGAGCATGAAAGATTACAAACATACTATGAAAAGCCCTATGTACACACATACATACACATGCATGTATATATATGAAATGCATTGTTTTTATTAATCTTGGTCATTATGTGTTAATGGCATGCTTAAAATAATGCTAAACACATGAGGTGTTACACCGGCATGCATGTATTCGTCACAAAACTCCCTTTATGATGTATTTGGCCTTTACAGTGACGAAAGTCGCTCGTCACTGAAGCATTGATTTCCACTAGTATGCGCTTTTGACTGGCGACTCTTGGTTTTTTCGAGTGGCTAGGAAAGTCACCACCAAAAGAGCTCATGCTTTCTTGGGAGGTCCTTGTCCTCTTTCTCTTAATTACCTCCGCCAAGGTGCGATCGTCATCAGTAACCTCATCTTTTTCCCCACTAACTGGATCGATAATGGGTCGAGAGGTTTTGGGCACCCGGAATGTTGAAGGCATCATGTGGTCTGGACATTGAAGGTCCGGCATCAGAGGCATACTCCTATATACATTTACATCATCCTGTAGTAAGATTTCAAGATCTGTCAGTACTAAATCTGAACAAAGGATACCAGAAGTACTCGACAGAAGCATACGACTACTTACCCCTATCTGTTTGGGCGGATTCTTCACTGAATACAAGCTCGGGACGTATGGCACGATCTCAGCACCCATGCGTGCCCGGCTTACTCGCAGCAAGGTTTCATTTTTCTCAATGTGCTCTACAGAAAATTGAGATGGATCTGAGACGCCAAGGTACTCGAAGCCAAATCACGCGCACTTCTCCAATGGCAGGATTCGCCGGCCCACCCACGAGTACATCACTGATGCTCCAGTGACTCCTGCATCTCTATGCTTTTTTATCATGCCCAGCAGATCTTCAATTTAGCTCATGTCCAGGCACGCCAAGCTCCATTAGTCGGCAATTCTGAGTGCTCCAGCAGTCCATTCAGGAAGCGAGGGCTCATGGTTTCCAATATAGAACCATCATTCCCTCCACCTAACAGACTAGTTAGGAACTTGTAGGGGATTTACTTCTTATGATGCCGCGGCCGCTCCAGCCCCCAAGTTGGAAAAAAAACATCAGATGATGCAGCATTGGTGATGATGATGGCAATTTCCACTCGTACTGATCAGACGCTGCTGCGTCTGGGGTCTCCTGTGCCTGTTACCACTGAAGCTAAGGAGGAAAGGACAGGGGCAGGGTGAGATTCTACGAAAGGTCCTAGGGTGGTGGATCTAGCCCCCGAGATACCATCGGGTGAGCCAATTGTTCCTCCCCCACCCGCAAGTACCATCTTACCGGTAGCACGTCTAATTCTTGTGGGTGAGATGGCAGGTACCCAGCAGCAACAACCAACTTGTGAAAATCAGGATGTTGCAGGTACTTCCTCGGGTGGCATACTGGTTTCAGCATCAGGGTGGCAGCATGCTGTTCCCACAGATTTGATTGATGATCCCATGCTGACCTCAGAGATCCTGAAGCAATTTCAGGATTCCTTCAAAGATTTGTACAAATTTTCCATGGTAAGTGTTCTACACTATTGACAACTACCTTGTCGACTGGTTTGATTGCTTTTCTAAACTTTTCTCCTGTCAAGCAGACACAGGCCAACCAATCCCAACTCAAGTCAGACAAGCTGAGAGCCGTTCAAGATGGTCTTCGATAATTGTAAGCCAAAGATCACC
Source organism: Panicum hallii (assembly GCF_002211085.1). NCBI lineage: Eukaryota > Viridiplantae > Streptophyta > Magnoliopsida > Poales > Poaceae > Panicum > Panicum hallii. Next base: position 30,426,730 of record NC_038045.1, on the reverse strand, counting down.
AGATTGAAGTGCAGATTTAGAAGAATGTAAAGATAAGGTATGAGCTGGATACCCTGAAGCTGGAGTGCACCATGGAAGTCTGGCATCTTAAGAAGGAGATTGAAAATCTCACAAGCAAAAACAAGTCGCTAGCCAAAATGCACCAAGGTAATGCTCTTTTGATTGCTTTGTCTGATTTGAAATATCCGTCTAGGGTCATCTGAAGTTGTATGCATATTTCTTCTTGTTGTTTGCCCGCAGAACTCAATAATAAAATAAGAAATAAAGATGACATGCTGACTAACGTGAAGAATCTTCTGTACCGTTGTTCAGATGATATGGAGCTTCTAGCAAAACAACTAGAAGATGCTGACGTGCAACTCGTAGAGTGCATGGAGCAGATCAGGGACATGGCTGCCGAGAAGGAGCTGAAAGATAAAGAGCTAGAAGAGCTTAAGGGTGCTGCACAAGTAGTCGTTGACATGGTGGATCCTCCAGAGGAAGGAGTAGTTAACAACAAGATTGTTGGAGCGCCTTCGTGAGGCCCCATAGAAGATTACTGGCTACATCTCAGAGACCACTAGAACTTATGTGGTGCACATCTTTGGGCTTCTAGTCCTTTTGGTCAAAACTCAACTTGAGTCCACTGGCTGATATGGCTGCCAACTGCTCTTAAGAAAAGTTCTCAGAGTACATTGAAGAAGTGAAGCCGGTGGCTCAAAAAATAGTTGATAGTCTGGAGCAGGAGTAGGACAGTATCCACGTTGTGAACAATCTGACCGATTCTGTATGTATGTGAATATGTCTATTTTGTTTTAATGCCTATTGATATGTTCATAGTACTGCCTCGTCGAGTAGTACTGGCAATCGTAGGACTTAGATAAGATGCTCAAGACATCCATGTAGTGAATCTGGAGGTAGTCATCGAGTAGTGCGGTGCTTCTAGAGGTAGTCAATGGCTTAGCTTTCGATACTTAGCCCCGCACAGGGACTAAAGTGAATCAGAATTTACTCGCGTCGTGTGATACTTTGGATTGCTTTGGCGAAATAGCCGTGAGGGCCTCTTCAACTTTCTCATGGTGACTTGTGCTGTTGGTTCTGGTGAACCATGTAGGCTAGTGCATGGAGTAGTTGGAACGTTCGCAAGTAGTCTTTGCGGTTTGCCCTCGGAAGCTAGTTTGAAGTAGGCGTACAGATAGGACTCGTGGCAATAGCCTCCAAGTGTTTCCAGTGACTTGGCATAGTTAGCACGTTGTTAGTACTCGTGGCCGGAGCCCTCGAGTTCTACAGTAAGCTTGGAGACAAAAGTAGTCATTTGGGAAACATATCAACTCTTTATTGATAAAAATGCTGCGCAGTAGCTGACAACTTTGAGAACAAGTTATCTAAGGGTAGAAGCAGCATAGGTGCTTGATATTCCAGGAGTTTGGAACATCCTAGCTATCAGGGTATTGTAATTGATACAACCCTGGTCTTGTAACCTTGGAGACGATGAAGGGCCCTTCCCATCGCGAGTTGAGCTTGTGCAGCCCAGTCTCATCTTGGATGCAATGGAGGACCAGGTCACCGACATTGAATGACCTCTCCTGGATGTTGCGGTTGTGATAGCGTCCAACGCCTTGCAGGTAGCAGGCTGACTTCAATAAAGCGTTACATCTGACCTCTTCTGCCGAGTCCAACTCTAGTTGTCTTGCTTCTTCAGCCTCACCATCTTCGTACATCTCTAATCTTGGAGATTCCCACAAGATATCCGTAGGGAGGATAGCCTCTGACCCATAAACGAGAAAGAAAGTAGACCGTCCTGTGGCTTTGCTTGATTGAGTACGGAGCCCCTAGATGACTAGTGGTAACTCGTGAATCCACTTGCCACCCTTTTTGCTGTTCTCATCGTAGAATCCCTTCTTCAACCCATCAAGGATCAAACCGTTGGCACGCTCAACCTTGCCATTGGCTCGCGGGTGAGCCACTGACACGTACTTGACCTCAATGGCCCTATTTTCACAGAATTCTCCGAACTCGTGAGAGTGGAAGTTTGATCCTAGTTCTATGATGATGGTGTTGGGGAAGCCAAAATGATGCAGGATGTTGCGGATAAAGTCGACTAGCCTGTTTGATAAGCTTAGTAACCGCCTTGTACTCGATCCATTTTGTAATTTTGTCGATGGCTACCAACACATGAGTAAAACCTCCTAGCGCTGCTGTCAAAGGCCCAATTATGTCCAGACCCCAGCATGCGAACGGCCAGGAAGGTGGTATGGTAATGAGGTTGTGTGCCGAGACGTGAGCTTGCTTGCCGAAGAACTAGAAGTTGGTACACCAGCGAACGAGGTCTTCGGCATCTGCCAAAGCTGTCGGCCAGTAGAACCCCGATCTGAATGCTTTCCCGACTAGTGTGCGTGACGCCGCATGGTTGCCACAGGTGCCCTCATTGATTTCCCGGAGTATGTTTTTGCCCTCATCAATGTGGACACACTTCATGAGTACCCCTGTTGCTGATCCACGCTTATATAGCTTGTTGCCAACCAGAACATACCCTTTGCTCCGCCTAATGATGCATGCAGCCCTGGTGCTTTTTTCATCGATGCCAGGGGGTAGTTTCTGATCTTTGATGAAGTCGATGAAAGGTACTCATCAAACAACCTTGATCATAATGACCTCTCGACTAGCTTCTTATGGAGCCTGATCGATGGTCATTGGATCTGGTTTCTTGATGGACGGGTGGTGTAGCTCGTGTATGAATACTCCCGGAGGAACATCTGCTCGGTCAGAGCCTAGCTTCAAGAGTACATTCGCTCCCACATTGTTGTATCGGACCACATGGAGGATTTCCAGGCCCGAGAACTTGTTCTCCAGTTTGCGTACCTCCATGACATACGCATCTATAGTGTCTTTGTTGATGCCCCACTCCTTGTTGACTTGTTGAACAACTAGCAAGGAGTCATCGTAGACAAGTAGTCGCTTGATGCTAAGGGAGACTGCCAGGCGCAGCCCGTGCAATAGTGCCTCATACTCGGCTACATTGTTGGATACCTCAAAAAGTATTTGGAATACGTATTTGAGTTGTTCTCCCTTAGGAGAGATGAAGAGAAATCCTACACCACCGCCTCCAAGATTGAGGCCGTCTCCTACCTTCATACATTTTGTCCTGTCGTAGCTGGATTCCGGCCCCACCGACTTCATACATTTTGTCCTCATTGTGTTGTGGCTTGAGATGAAAAAGTTAGCAAAAAAGGTTGAAATGGGGTTCTATCCCTAAGAAAGCCTCACAAAAATGGACAAAGATGGCGATATGAAGAATCCAATTGGGGTTGAGATGATGGAGCTGGATGCCATAGTGGAAGAGAAGACCGTGTAAGAAATCAGAAGTCTGGAGGGCTAACCCGTTGATGAGGACCTCGCCACCAACCATACATCCACACCTACACCAGTATCTACTTCGACAACACCACTTGGTCCTATTACTCGCGCTCGTGCTCGTTGGCTTACCCATCAAGTAAGTTCAATCTTAAGCTCAGGTTCATCATATTTAGACAATGGAGACATGTGCACTCTTGTTTTACTCAGGAACAATGGATTGGATCAAAAGGGAAGAGGCATCGCGCAGGCTGGATTCGGACTGCAGGACAGACACAACTTGTGACGGCCGTCACGACTTCATCCGGACTCCATTTTGGTCGTTCAAGTACTTCTTGGAAAGCTTATCAAATCTAATTTTCAAAGGATCTAGAATCACCTCCATATCTATTCGGAGTCAACCGCAATCATCGATTTACTACAGAGTCCTTTTCAGTCATGGTGTTGCGTAACCCTATTTTGGCCCAATGGGCCGTGTATCAAGTTGAGTCCAATCTGGACGCATCCTAGGGTTGGAACATGATCCCAGCACCCTTGTGGTCATTCTCCCACTTCTTTATAACCTTTAGCCGCCGCCAAGAAGACTCGGATTTTGTTAGATGCAAGTTTAGCTTTTACTATTTCCTTGTAGGCGCGCGTATTGATCCAGTCGCCCGTCTACTTATTTTCGGAACCCCACCGTATCTAAGATTCAGTTTGAGACCTTCAATTACATCTCATATTTCAAGTACTTGTTATATTTATTCTTGCTAGTTCTTCGATTGCTTGCAGGATGAGTACCCTAGTGGCCGGGTGTCACGCTCCACAAGATCGCAGCGACCGTAGGAGGTGGTGTATCGGTTGCTAATGCGCAGCATCCTTGGAAGGCTGTAGTTGGGCCATGAACTTCGTTTTCTCTATCAATCGAGTTATCCCACGCCTCTCATCAAAAGATCAGGAACAAACCCTAACGGGTTCACATCACCCATGCTCGACAAAATATTGAAACAAAACTATTTCTTCAGCCCTCTCGTACGGCCTCTTATCACTGGTGGCAAGGTACCACTGGATAACTTCCTTAGGCTGAAGAAAGCACTCATCAATCAGTTTTTTGAGGTCAGCCTCAGAACACTTACTTGTTCTCCACCCATCGCATGTTGTGGCGATGGGCTGAGAATCCTTCCACTTCGTCTTGGTGGTGTCTTTTTTGCCAGCCATCCTTGTTGTCATGAGTCGCTTCACTCACATGCGCTGGGGGCCTGAGGATTGGGGTGCTAGAGCAGCGCTCTAGAGGAGGAGGAGGACCTCAGCGGCTACCCCTAACAGGAGAAGATCCAATGCGATTTGCCTAGGTCTGAATCTGGAGGTGGCGGCGACTGTGAGATGAAGGAAGATGAAAGACTAGAGCAGTGAAAGCACAAGCGAAAGGGTAAGTAAACCCTAAGTCACCGCGCGAATAAATAACTAGCGGTGGCTTAGTAATTACTATGCGGAATGCGAAGAGTTTTTCTAGGGATAAGATTTGTTTTGAGCAGTAATTTCAGGTTAGTTTGGGAAAAGTTATTTGTTTAACAATTTTTCAAGGATGCTACCCGAAAAAAGAGGTTTCAAATTTCTAAACCAATTTGCCCATTTTAACCATCAATTCAGATTCTTAATTTTTTATACACTCCATGCTAGACTCTTTGGATCCTTTTTTCCAAACCTTAGGATTTAGATTCAAGGCTCGAGGCCTGTGGGACATGTGTCATCGACGGCTTATTTTTCAAATTTTTGAAAGATAAGAGCAGAATATTCAAGACTAATTTGACCCTCAGTCTGATTCTTTGATTCAATATAAGGCTTGGGGGCTACTCTATATGGAGTGTGAAACGTCCCCCCCTTCAGGGAAGACTTAAAAGTGTTGCTTTATCAGTCCCAGGAGGCTGATAACACTTTTATTACATCAGATGGTACATCACCGTACAGCTCTGCGCGGTAATGGGCAGTGAAGCGCCACTATCGCGAGGATTACAACTAAAACCCACACTACTACACTAGCTACGAAAAGAGGGTCATCAGAGTCTTGCGCCATGCGGAGTTCCAGCGGTGGCCTTAACCACAGGCAAGACTGGGTGCAGGACGAAACCCTACTCGACGTCTTCGGGGATGTAGTCTGGATCTTCCACTGTAAAAGTAAGAATAGGGTGAGTACAAACGTACTCAGCAAGTCCAATCACACCCACGGAGGGGGTATAACAGAAATCAATGCACAGGACAACCCAAGGATAAGGTTATGGTTCATTTGCGGAAAAACTTAGTTGTATGCAAAGGTTCGTTTTAAAAACATTTCCAAAACGAGTTTTCTAGTACCAAGAAGCACATGATATTGATCCACACAGGATCCAAGTTTTAAACCGCTACCGGACTCCCCGTCCGTCGTAGCACACGGCACAACTGCCGGACACTTTTCAAACAACTCACACCAGCCCAACCACTCCTGGAGAGAAACACTAGTTATGTGACCACACCATAACTTGCCCAATACCGTGGGTACGGCTATTCGAATAGATTTTAACTCTGCAGAGGTGTGCAACTTTACCCACAGGTGGGGTACCGCAGCACGATCACCTTAGTGTCGGTGCAGATCCCAACAAAGCCATTACCCACCCTTAGCTAGACCTGACTAGCCATCACGGGATCCATCAAGGGGTCATTCGACCTATCTCCGAGGTTTAACCGGGGCATAAGTCACACAGAGCTTATCCCTTCTCCTTGACCACCCGTTGCTCTCAGCTCTCCTGATGGCTATCAGACTAACTAGTGGGATTTATGCTAAGCTGTTGCCCATACAACGGTCAAGTGGTTTGCACGACAGAAAGCCAGGTGAGATGACACATCAACTCGGTCCTTAGGGGTGACAAGATGGATATCTCCCTTCCTCGCTCAACCACACAGGTGCGAGCACACCAACGGCAATTCACACAGAAATGCCATCCATCTCGTCTAACTCATCTTTCAAAACCACATTTTATCCCTTCCCACACACACATTTTCTTTATAAAATCAGGTGGTCAAGGTATGGTTATCACAAACAAGGGTGGCTATCCTACCATGTTTTCAGCAAGCAAAACCATGCAATTTTATAAAACAGGCCACTGGGTTGTGTTTATAAAAACTAGGACAGAAACATGCATCAAAGGGCGGGATTGAACTTGCCATCATCAAACCCTTGCGGGAGGTCCTGATCGAAGCACTGCCCCTCGGGTTCGGGGTCGCAGAACTGGTCCTCGTTCACTTGATCACACTCGGGACCTTCCTCGTTCACTCCGTGTCCTACGACGCAAACAAACAGACACATAATCAAGCGAAAGAACTAAAAGCTTTTATCGTTAAGCTTGAATCGGAAATAATTTGGTTATGGAGATAGGGATAATATTTTTGGGTGGTTTCTTAATGGCATGGTTAGAACTATACTAGGAAGGGCGTGGTAAAGTTTCGGGTCGATCGGAGACCGTTTGGCACATAAAATGACGAGGTAAAGGGGGGTTCAGGGGTTAAGCCGGGGTCTGGGGCTTATTCGTATTTATCCGGAAAGAGTAAGGACCTATTCGCGAATCCTAGAAATACTCAGGGGTGTCGGGTATATTTAGGTTTACGTAATGGAGGGGTTTGGTTTGAAATGCTAGAAAGAGCAGGGTCTTTTTAGCAAAAAGGGAGTAAATAAGAGAGGGGGGATTCTTTTGGGGTAATACAGGAAAGGGGGGGGCCTTGGGCAAAATTGCCCTTCTCCTTCCTCTCCCCCGTGCAGAACAGAGGAGGGGGAAGGGGGGCACCGGCGGCGGCCAAACTCGGCCGGCCTGGGGCTCGATGGCGGCCCGGGGGTGAGGGAAAAGGGAGGGGGAGGCAAGGGGACTTGATTCCCCTACTCACTTTGGCTCGGGACGCGGCGAGGGGGCGGGGCGACGGAGGGCAGCGGGCGGCGGCAGTGCGGGGTGCGGCGGCGGCGCTGGTGATAGAGCCGGAGTGCCCGATCTTTCGGTGAGTGGAGTTAATTTCGATCTGGTGGAAGATGACCCTCACGATCCGACTACGACGAGCGAGCCCGAAGCGCCAATGCAATCGCTGAACCAACTTCCTGTGGTTACCGACCTTGTTGATGCAAGATCAGCCTGATCACGAAGATCGTTTCCTGCACGCAATCGAAGAACGAACAAGAAAAAGATGCGAGCAATCACAATATCACTCGAAGGTGGAGTTCTGAATCTCACGAGGACAGCGCGTATTTGCGCGTGTTCGAGAGTAGCTAAAGCTAGATGTAAAAACAAAACTCCAGTCTGGAAAGCAATGATGCCTCTATCTAAATAGAGAAAGAGAGGGGCGCAACCCTAGGAAAGGGCGGCCAAGGAGAGGGCGCAGCCCCTCGTGGTGGTCAGCCCTAGGCGCCCACGCAAGGGCCTCAGTTGGGCCAGCATCTATTCTTCTGGGCCTTCGTTCTTCAGTAGCATGACGAAGTTCAGTTCTCTTGCACGGGCCCGAGTGATTGGCCCAGAAGAAGGTGGCGCCTGGGGTGGAGAAGCATCTGGTGTCGCTGGAAAAGGTGCTGCTGGCGTAGACGTACTTGTGTTGTAGTTGATGTCCTCATCATCCTCCTCTTCTAGAACTGAAGTCGTCCTCGACGGTAACTCCTCATCCCCGCCCACATATGGCTTCAAATCTGCAACATTAAAACTAGTGGAAACACCAAGCTCCGCAGGCAGGTCAAGGACATAAGCATTATCATTAATCTTGGTTAGCACCTTAAAAGGACCAGCAGCACGAGGCATCAATTTAGAACGGCGTAAAGTAGGAAACCGATCCTTTCTAAAATGCAACCAAACCATATCACCAGGTTCAAAAGTAACAAGTTTTCGACCTTTACTACCAGCAACCTGATATTTAGCATTAGCAGCAGCAATGTTTTGTTGAGTCTGTTCATGCAAATTAATCATGTGTTCAACATGGGCAACAGCATCTATGTGTGGGGCGTCCGCAGCATCAAGCGAAAACAAATCAATAGGCGCCCGAGGAATATAACCATAAACAATCTGAAAAGGGCACATCTTTGTAGAAGAATGTGTTGCATGATTATAAGCAAACTCAACATGAGGCAGGCAATCTTCCCAACGTTTCAAATTTTTGTCTAAAACAGCTCTAAGCATGGTTGACAAAGTTCTATTAACCACCTCAGTTTGCCCATCAGTCTGAGGGTGACAAGTTGTGCTAAACAGCAATTTAGTTCCCATTTTATTCCAAAGTGATCTCCAAAAATGACTGAGAAACTTAGCATCACGATCAGAGACTATTGTATTCGGAATACCATGCAAACGAATAATCTCTCGAAAGAACAATTCAGCAACACTGCTAGCATCATCAGTCTTATGACATGGTATAAAATGAGCCATTTTGGAGAATCTATCAACAACCACAAAAATGCTATCCCTCCCCTTCTTAGTTCTAGGCAATCCCAAAATAAAGTCCATAGAAATATCAAGCCAAGGGGAAGTAGGGACAGGCAACGGCATATACAAACCATGGTTGTTCAGTCGTGACTTAGCTTTCTGACAAGTAGTGCAGCGGGCAACAAGGCGCTCGACATCACGGCGCATCCGGGGCCAAAAGAAGTGGGCGGCCAGCACCTCATGCGTCTTGTAGATGCCAAAGTGTCCCATGAGACCGCCTCCGTGTGCTTCCTGTAACAACAAAAGACGTACCGAGCTTGCTGGAACACACAGCTTGTTAGCGCGAAACAGGAACCCATCCTGCATGTGAAATTTGCCCCATGGTTTGCCATCCATACAATGAGCTAAGATATCTTTAAAATCAGCATCATCAACATATTGATCTTTCATAGTTTGCAAGCCAAAGATTTTAAAATCTAATTGGGACAGCATGGTATATCGACGAGACAAAGCATCAGCAATGACATTTTCCTTCCCATTCTTGTGTTTAATAATGTAAGGGAAAGACTCAATGAATTTGTGACGCCCTGAAAACTTACCAAATTAAACCACGCGCTAAAATGTTTCAATGAAAAACCATTCGTCGTCAAACCCTAACTCTAACCCTTGACGACCGACAGCGGACTTGACCGCCGTCCCAATCCCGCACCACTCACACAAGACCGCTTTCCGCGAATAGCGCTGGCGCGACTCTTTTCCTCGCGCAGCGCGCGAACGCCGAGCACGCGTGGCCGACCCGCACGCGATCACCCGCCGCGTTCTGCGCCGGCGCTCCTCGTGCCGCGCGCGAATCCCCGCGCGCGCGTGGCCGACCGGCCGCGGTCGCCGCCGCGACCGGCGCCGGCACGCCTTCCCCTCTTTCTCTTTTCTTTTCTTTTCCAATCCCTCTCTCTTTCTTTCTTTCCTTTCCTTTCCTCCCTTTTTCCTTTCTCTTTTTTTTCCTTTTTCCTCCCTTCTTCCTTTTCCCTTCTCTCCTCTCCTCTCCCCTCCTTCCCCTGCCTCTGCTCCCGAGCACCCCCACGCCGCGCGCCACCGTGCCGCGCACGCGCTCGCCCCCGCGTGCCCCGCGTGGCCGCGCGCGAGCTCCTGCCCAGCCGCGCCGTACCCGCGCCCCCGGCCGCGCTGTGTCGCGCCACCAGTGCACGCGCACGCGCGTGCCGCGCCGCTCGCCGTGCCGCACGGCGCCCACATGCGCCCACCCCCGCGCGTGCCGCACCGCCCGTCGATTGGCCGCGCCGCACGCTGCCGCACACCGCCGCCGCCCTGCACCACCGCGTCGCAACGGCCGCAAGCGGCCGGGGCGCCATTAATGGCGCCCGCACCGCCCGCCGGCCCTTCCCACCGACCCCCATCGCTCCTCCACGCGGCCGCCTATAAGTAGCCCTCCCCCGCACCTCGGCACCTCCACGAACGGCGCCACCACCCCCAGCCCCTTCTCGCACGCTCCCAGCTCCGCCGCCGCACGCCGCTCGGCCGCCACCCGCAGGCCTCCGCCGCCCCACTCCCACGCCTCGCCCCGGCTCAAGGTGAGCAGGGGAATCAGTTCCCCTTGGCCCCCTCTCCCTTTTCCCCCACGCACCCGAGCCACCCCGGGCCTCGGCCGCCGGGATTAGGCCGGCGCCGAGCCCCTTTTCCCCTTCCTCTGTTTCACGGGTAAGAGGAGGAAGAAGAAGGGGTGGTTTTGCGTTTAACCCCCCCCCCCCCCCCCCCGCCCTTACTCTCTTTTCTAAATAAGGACCCCCCCTCTCTAATAGCTCCCTTTCGCGAAAGAAACCCTGCCCACTCTATTAATTCAAATTGAATCCCTCCGTTACATAAAAACCCAACCATGCCCGACACCCTTTAGCATGCCCTGATTAATTCTAGGTTTCGCAGATAAACCCTTACCCCCGTTTAAGCCCTGAAACCACCTTTAGCGCGTCATTTTATGTGCAAAACGACCTCCGATTGACCCGAAACTTTACCACGCCCTTTCTAGTATAGTTTTAGCCATGCCATTAAGAAACCACCTAGAGATACCACCCCTAACTCCGTAACTAAATTATTTCCGATTCAAGCCCAACGATAAAAGCTTTTAGTTCTTTCGCTTGATTGTGTGTCTGTTTGTTGCGTCGTAGGACACGGAGTGAACGACGAGGTTCCCGACCGCGACCAAGCAACTGAGGACCAGTACTGCGACCCCGAACCCGAAGGACAGTGCTCCGATCAGGACTTTCCGCAAGGGTTTGACGATGGCAAGTTCAATTCCGCCCTTTGATGCATATTTCTGTCCTAGTTTTTACAAACACGACCCAATGGCCTGTTTTATAAAATTGCATTGTTTTGCGTGCTGGAGACCCGGTAGGATAGCCACCCTTGTTTGAAATAACCCTACTTTGACCGCCTGATTTATAAAGAAAATGCGTGTGTGTGGGAAGGGATAAAATGTGGTTTTGAAAAGCGAGTTAGATGAGATGGATGGCATTTCTGTGTGAATTGCCGCTGGTGTGCTCGTACCTGTGTGGTTGAGCGTGGATGGGAGATATCCATCTTGTCACCCCTAAGGACCGAGTTGATGTGACATCCCACCTAGCTTCTCGTAGTGCGAACCACTTGACCGTTGTATGGGCAACGGCTTGGCCTAACCCCACTAGTTAGTCTGATAGCCATCAGGAGAGCTGGGAGCAACGGGTGATCAAGGAGACGGGATAAGCTCTGTGTGACTTATGCCCCGGTTAAACCTCGGTGTTAGGTCGAATGACCCCTTGATAGATCCCGTGGTGGCTAGTCAGGTCTAGCTACGGTGGGTAAGGGCTTCGATGGGATCTGCACCGGCACTAAGGTGTCCGTGCTGTGGTACCCCGCCTGTGGGTAAAGTTGCACACCTCTGCAGAGTTAAAATCTATTCGAATAGCCGTGCCCACGGTACTGGGCAAGTTACGGTGTGGTCACATAACTAGTGTTTCTCTCTGGGAAATGGTCGAACTGGTGTGAGTTGTTTGAAAAGTATCCGGCAATGGTGCTGTGTGCTACGACGGACGGGGAGTCCGGTAGCGGCTTGAAATTTGGATCCGTGTGGATCGACATCGTGAGCTTTGACACTTGAAAACTTGTTTTGAAAAGTGCTTTTAAAACGAACCCTTGCATATAATTGTGTTTCCGCAAAGAACCGTAACTTTATCCTTGGATTATCCTGTGCATCTAACTCTGTTATAACCCCCCCCTGGGTGTGATTGGACTTGCTGAGTACGTTTGTACTCACCCCGTTCTTACTTTACAGTGGAGGATCCCGACTACGTCCCCGAGAACGACGAGTAGGGTCCCGTCCTGCACCCAGTCCTGCCTGTGGGTGAGGTCACCGTTGGAACTCCGCATGGCGCAAGACTCTGATGATCCCTGTTCGTATTTAGTGTAGTAGTATGGGTTTTTGTTGTAATCCTCGCGATAGTGGCGCTTCATTGCCCATTACCGCGAAGAGTTGTACGGTAATGAACCATCTGATGTAATAAAAGTGTTATCAGCCTCCTGGGACTGATAAAGTGACACTTTTAAGTCTTCCCTGATGGGGGGACGCTTCAGGTGGTATCAGAGCCGTAGGCTGGCCGTAGGACGCAACCCTAGGAGCGAGACCCCTTTTCAGACCCTAGAACTTATCCTGGGTTAGATATCTTTCTGCACAAACACTCACCACTGGTCTTTGCCTTGTTCCAGATGGCTGGCAATGGATGGGTTAGCGGAATCTGCCACGCAGAGCCCGGCCTCCCCAAGTTACTATTGCTCAGCCTGGAACGCGTCGGGGTCATGGAAACGCCGGAGTACGCCTACCGAGAATACATCTCCGGTGGCACCCTTCGGTGCGACACGATGATCTTTGTGGAAAGAAGCACCCGCTACCCTGAGGTGGACCCTTGGTTCATCTCCACAAAGGGCTTCCGATTCCCCGACACCTACCGAAAGGCCGCCCGTAAAGCCCTGCGCCGATTACGTGTGCTCTACAGGCACTACCTTCAGCGGACTCCTATGGGATTTTTCCCACCCGCTGAAAGAAGTGGACGCACTTGGATTGCCCGGATGAGGGGACTTGGACGAGAAGAAGAAGATTTAGAAGATGCGGTCTCCCACTATCCATCTACCTTACTGGCTTGGATGCACTCTGCCGCGAACAATCGGCACAACTGAAGAAGCTAATCCATGGGGTTGAAAAGTTAACCCAGGAACTGGAGGAACAACGGACAAGAGCCGCAAACGCCGAGTATTCCTTAGCTGCCCTCCAAGCCCAGATGCAAGAATATGAGAGCCGCAACGGGATAGGTGGATGGATCGAAGAAGAAGAAGAAGAACCCATGGAGACCCATTGGGACAAGGGTACTCAGACCGAAAATGAGATGGATCGGTTCCTTCCAATAAAGAAGCGCTCTATCAGGACTGAGGAAGAATCCCCATGATAGGATTAGCACCCCTAGCAAAAACCCTACACTAATGACCACGTATCCATGAAAACTGTACCACCTTTGTTGTAATAATAAATATCATCTACTCGCTTTTGCACATGTACCATGTTGTTTACCCTACTTCTGTTTCAGATGGCTGAGGAAGGATGGACCCAGGGCGACTGCCAAGCTGCACCTGGATTCCCCAGCCTCTTGATCAACACCCTGAAGGACCTTGGCGTTACGAAGCGCCCAAGGTACTACAGCCGAGAGTACGAGCACCATGGTACCCTCCGCTGCAGGGTGATTCTGGTCATCGCCAGGAGCAACCGCTACCCCGACATCCAGCCCTGGCGGCGACCGCCACAGGGTTTAGGCACCAAGACACCTACCCCTTGGCCATCAGAAAAGCACTCCGTTACTTGTGCCGGATTTTTGAAGAGCACCTCGCCCCTACACCAGCGAAGTTCTTTCCGCCGGCCATCAGAACCCCAGTCTGGGAAGCGCGCATGAGAAACCTGGAGCGACGCCGCCACGAGAAGGGCCCCTGTACCAAGTGGCTACTTACCTAGCTGCCCTGGACCAACTCTTTGACGGCAAGCCAACCTTCTGAGGGAGCAGACTCACCGAGCCGAGCAAGCAGAGCTCGCGGTGAGGATACAGCAGATCCGAACCGCCCATGCCGAGGCGAGAGCCGCAGCGCGGTCAGTAGCGAAGCTGTCGCCCAAGAAAGCCTTAGACAGGCCCGGACCGGCGTATGCAAGATTGGACCCAGAGTGGAACACCAGTCCCGGCGATAGGGGAAGCCACGTGTTACTCGGGACCCCGTCATAGGGTGGGGATCACTCTTCGGGAGCGCACGAGCCCCACCCAAGAACCCTGAAAGCTCTGCTGCCGCCGAGAGGGGATGCGCAGGCAACCCTGACCGATGGAACCCAGAGACGGCGAACGGATCCTCTCACCCTGTCCGCCCCAGAAGAAGGCCCCCCAAGTAGAATGACTGACGCCACCCAGTGTGCCCCCAGCCCTTTTGTTAAGACGTGCCCTTGGCAGACCCTGGCCGAGTAGCACGAGACTATCGTACCCCAAGCTGTACCCCCTGCTTAATAAAAGTTGTTTGTGCTGTTGTGTGTGTGATGTGTGTGTGCTGCTTATTATATAGATATCTGGCAGAAGGTAGATTCTGCCCTATAATACGAATTAAATAACTTAAACATCACTAACCGTAACCCCATTTACCCAATCAACAGGTGACCCCCGGAACATCGCGAGGGCCTCCCGCGGCCGGAACCCCGTAGCCGCTAGTGTCGGAGCACATCCCGTTGAGCAAGATCTTCCCCAAGGAGAACAAGAAGTAAGCCAGAACCGAGGGGAAGCCAGGAAGGAGAACAACTACCGCCACCCCCACCCCTCGGAGACCTGGCGCAGATCATCCATAACCAAACCTCATACTGGAAACCCTGGCGAATGCCCTCATTAACCGGCAGCCGCGAGGGCAGAATATGAACGACAAGCTGACGGCCTTTTAAGGACCAAGCCACCAACCTTCGCCGGATCCTGCAACCCGTTGGATGCTGACGACTGGTTGCGAGTAATTCAGAGGAAGCTCGAACCATTCGAATGCCAGGACCGGGATAAAGTCCTTCTGGCAGCCCACCAGCTCACCGGACAGCATTATCTGGTGGGAAAACTATTGTGCTGCGGCCGAGATGCCTCCACCATCACCTGGGGAGAATTTGTAAGGGAGTTCCGCCGCTACCACATCCCTTCGGCCACTATGAAGCGCAAGGCGGATGAATTCCGCGCACTACAACAAGGGAATATGACGGTGGAAGAATACACCCACCGGTTCATAGAATTGGCCCGATATGCGCCGGAAGAGGTGAACGACGACGACAAAAAGCAAGACATGTTCAAGAAGGGGTTAAGCCCGGAGCTACGGACCTTGCTTACTCCCCAATCTATCCGGACTTCAACACCCTAATGAACAAGGCCATCCTCACGGAAAGGGCCAAGGCCGAAGAAAGAAAGGACAACAAACGCAAGTTCTTGGAAAGTAAGGCTCGCCAACAAGACCGTTTCCAGAAGCAGAGAAATTCCAGCTATACTGCACCAGGAACTCAGGCCCCAATGCAGTATAGAACTCAGTCCCAGGGACAGGATCACAGGCCCCGCCTAGAAGCCAGAATACCTCGAGGGCCCCGCAAAGCAACGCAAGTCAGGCCACCCCCGACAACAACAACGTTAGGGCCTGTTTCAACTGCCGCGAGACAGGGCACTTCATCGCCAATTGCCCCTACGCCAAGAATAAACCGGCAACATCGGCCTTCTCCAACACGGTGAATGGGCCCAGACCAGCCCTGACTGGTGCAACCGAGTGCCCGTCCGCAACAACGACGGCAGCCAGCAGCTGAAGCAGCAATCCTTTGGACGAGCCCGCGTCAACCACATTGACGCGCAGGAGGCTCAAGAAGCTCAGGGCGTAGTGCTCGGTGAGTACTTAGTCAACTCAGCCCTGGCGACAGTATTATTTGATTCTGGAGCATCACACTCGTTTATATCCTCGAGCTATGTGGAGAAACACAAAATACCTACAGTACTACTAAAAACACCCCTATTAACCCGGACGCCTGGAGGCGACATCAACTGCCAATTAGGTTGTTCACGGGTAAGGATCAATTAAGTGGGGTAGACTTTCTAGCAGATTTGGTAGTACTTAAGCCTGGGGAATAGACGTAATCCTTGGGATGGATTGGTTAAGCCGACACAATGGTCTCATAGGCTGCACTGATAAAGTGGTACACTTAACCAACCACGAAGGAGTACAAGTGATCTGCCGTACCCGGGATAGTAAATATGACCCAATGGTATTTAGCATGGAAGCCAAGCCCTTAGAAGGAGTCCTGGTAGTAAACGAATACCCAGATGTATTTCCTGAAGAGCTTCCCGGTATGCCGCCGGACAGGGATATAGAATTCGTCATAGACCTTATTCCCGGAACCTCTCCGATAGCCAAGAGACCCTATAGGATGGCGGCCTCGGAATTGACAGAATTAAAGAAGCAACTAGAAGAACTGCAACGGATTGGTTTCATCAGACCAAGCTCGTCGCCTTGGGGAGCCCCAGTCCTGTTTGTCAAAAAGAAAGATGGGAGCATGAGGATGTGTGTGGATTACCGGGCACTGAATGAAGTTACCATTAAGAATAAGTACCCCTCCCCAGGATTGATGACCTGTTCGATCAGCTAAAGGAGCCAAGTACTTTTCCAAGATCGATTTAAGGTCAGGATATTTTCAACTCAAGATTAGGGAAAGTGACATCCCTAAGACAGCCTTTGTCACCCGCTACGGGCAGTTTGAGTTCACTGTAATGTCCTTCGGACTAACCAATGCCCTGCCTATTTTATGAACCTCATGAACAAGGTATTTATGGACGAACTGGATAAGTTTGTTGTAGTCTTTATCGACGACATACTTATCTACTCCAAGAGTATTCAGGAACATGAGCAACATCTGCGGGTAGTATTGGAAAAGCTAAGGACACATAGGCTATATGCCAAGTTCAGCAAGTGCGAATTCTGGCTGGAGAGAGTAGCTTTCCTTGGGCACATCCTAACCGCGGAAGGCGTAGCCGTGGACCCAGAGAAGGTCGAGGCAGTCTCCAACTGGCAGCGACCAACTAACGTTAGTGAAATCAGGAGCTTCCTTGGGTTAGCCGGGTACTATCGGAGATTTATCGAGGGATTTTCCAAGATAGCCCGACCCATGACGGAACTTCTTAAGAAGGAGAAGAAGTTCGCCTGGACGGAAGGTTGTGAAAGAAGTTTTCAAGAATTGAAACAAAGGTTGACAACCGCCCCAGTGCTGACCCTACCGGACATTCATCGGGATTTGTCATTTACTGTGACGCGTCCCGACAAGGATTAGGATGTGTGCTGATGCAAGACGGGAAAGTCGTTGCTTATGCCTCCCGCCAACTCAGGACTCACGAGCAGAATTATCCGACCCATGACTTGGAATTAGCAGCCGTAGTGCATGCCCTCAAAATTTGGAGGCATTACTTGATTGGGAATAAGTGTGAGATTTACACTGACCATAAGAGTCTGAAGTATATTTTCACCCAGTCAGATTTGAACCTAAGACAAAGAAGGTGGTTAGAGCTAGTCAAGGACTATAATTTGGAAATCCATTACCACCCCGGAAAGGCGAACGTGGTAGCCGATGCCTTAAGTCGGAAATCCTATGGACCCACGAATGACCATCTGCGAGAGGAAATGGCACAATTAAATGTGCACATTATACCCCGAGGTTCCAGCCAAGTGCTAAACGTCCAATCCACATTAGAGGATAAGATTAGAGAAGCCCAAAGCTCGGATCAAGAGTTAGTAAAAATTCGCAAACAAACCGGAGAAAACAAAGCACCGGGTTTCAGAGTGGACGATAAGGGAACATTATGGTACGAGGATAGAATTTGTGTACCCCAGAATGGAGACTTCCGGCAGATAATTATGGACGAAGCACATAACTCGGCCTACTCTATCCACCCAGGATCCACCAAAATGTATATGGACATAAAGCAAAAATATTGGTGGAACGGAATGAAGGCGGATATTGCAAGATTCGTGGCTCATTGTGATACCTGCCAAAGGATCAAGGCCGAACATCAAAAGCCAGCAGGATTATTGCAACCCTTGCCCATCCCGGTCTGGAAATGGGATGAAATAGGAATGGACTTCGTAGTAGGCCTACCCAGAACACAGAAGGGACATGATTCCATATGGGTAATAGTGGATCGACTCACTAAATCGGCACATTTCATACCCGTAAGAACCACTTATGGTGGAGAAAAGCTGGCAAAACTTTACGTGGAAAACATAGTGAAGTTACATGGAATGCCCAGCAGAATCGTCTCGGATAGAGGGACCCAATTTACATCTAGGTTTTGGAAAAGCCTACATAAAGCCATGGGCACTAAGTTAGATTTTAGCTCCGCATACCACCCACAGACGGATGGTCAAACCGAGAGGGTGAATCAGATCATGGAAGATATGCTGAGAGCATGTGTCTTGACCTATGGAAACGATTGGGAACAGAGTCTGCCCTATGCAGAATTCTCGTACAATAATAGTTACCAAGCCAGCCTGGGTATGTCGCCATTCGAAGCCCTCTACGGAAGAAAGTGCAAAACTCCTTTAATGTGGTCGGAAGTTGGAGAACGTGCCCTAGAGGGACCCGACTTCATAAAAGAGGCAGAAGAAAAAGTAGCGGAGATCCGCGAGAAACTGAAAGCAGCCCAGTCCCGACAAAAGAGCTATGCAGACAAGAAGAGGCGAGAGATAAGCCTCAATCCGGGCGATTTTGTCTATCTCAAAGTCTCACCCATTCGAGGGACACGAAGATTTCAGGTACAAGGAAAATTAGCCCCTCGATACATTGGACCGTATCAAGTTCTAAAGAAAGTCGGAGCCGTGGCATACCGACTAGAGTTACCAGAAGAAATGTCAGATATACACCCAGTGTTCCATGTCTCGCAATTAAGAAGGTGTCTGAGAGTACCCGAGGGAGAACATGTGCTGGTGGAAACAATAGACTTGCAGCCGGATTTGCGATATCAGGAAGTGCCGGTCAAGATTCTAGACACTGTCGCTAAGAGGACCAGAAACTCCGAAGTACGGATATGCAGAGTTCAATGGAGTAGACACGGAGTAGAAGAAGCGACCTGGGAGCGCGAAGAGGCTCTAAAGAAGGAATTTCCCCATCTGTTTAGGAGCCAGCCGAATCTCGAGGACGAGATTCATTTAAGTGGGGTAGGTTTGTGACGCCCTGAAAACTTACCAAATTAAACCACGCGCTAAAATGTTTCAATGAAAAACCATTCGTCGTCAAACCCTAACTCTAACCCTTGACGACCGACAGCGGACTTAACCGCCGTCCCAATCCCGCACCACTCACACAAGACCGCTTTCCGCGAATAGCGCTGGCGCGACTCTTTTCCTCGCGCAGCGCGCGAACGCCGAGCACGCGTGGCCGACCCGCACGCGATCACCCGCCGCGTTCTGCGCCGGCGCTCCTCGTGCCGCGCGCGAATCCCCGCGCGCGCGTGGCCGACCGGCCGCGGTCGCCGCCGCGACCGGCGCCGGCACGCCTTCCCCTCTTTCTCTTTTCTTTTCTTTTTCCAATCTCTCTCTCTTTCTTTCCTTCCTTTCCTTTCCTCCCTTTTTCCTTTCTTTTTTTTTCCCTTTTTCCTCCCTTCTTCCTTTTCCCTTCTCTCCTCTCCTCTCCCCTCCTTCCCCTGCCTCTGCTCCCGAGCACCCCCACGCCGCGCGCCACCGTGCCGCGCACGCGCTCGCCCCCGCGTGCCCCGCGTGGCCGCGCGCGAGCTCCTGCCCAGCCGCGCCGTACCCGCGCCCCCCGGCCGCGCTGTGTCGCGCCACCAGTGCACGCGCACGCGCGTGCCGCGCCGCTCGCCGTGCCGCACGGCGCCCACATGCGCCCACCCCCGCGCGTGCCGCACCGCCCGTCGATTGGCCGCGCCGCACGCTGCCGCACACCGCCTCCGTCCTGCACCACCGCGTCGCGACGGCCGCAAGCGGCCGGGGCGCCATTAATGGCGCCCGCACCGCCCGCCGGCCCTTCCCACCGACCCCCATCGCTCCTCCACGCGGCCGCCTATAAGTAGCCCTCCCCCGCACCTCGGCACCTCCACGAACGGCGCCACCACCCCCAGCCCCTTCTCGCACGCTCCCAGCTCCGCCGCCGCACGCCGCTCGGCCGCCACCCGCAGGCCTCCGCCGCCCCACTCCCACGCCTCGCCCCGGCTCAAGGTGAGCAGGGGAATCAGTTCCCCTTGGCCCCCTCTCCCTTTTCCCCCACGCACCCGAGCCACCCCGGGCCTCGGCCGCCGGGATTAGGCCGGCGCCGAGCCCCTTTTCCCCTTCCTCTGTTTCACGGGTGAGAGGAGGAAGAAGAAGGGGTGGTTTTGCGTTTAACCCCCCCCGCCCTTACTCTCTTTTCTAAATAAGGAACCCCCCTCTCTAATAGCTCCCTTTCGCGAAAGAAACCCTGCCCACTCTATTAATTCAAATTGAATCCCTCCGTTACATAAAAACCCAACCATGCCCGACACCCTTTAGCATGCCCTGATTAATTCTAGGTTTCGCAGATAAACCCTTACCCCCTTTAGATAATTACGAACAAGTCCCTGGACCCCCGTCTAAGCCCTGAAACCACCTTTAGCGCGTCATTTTATGTGCGAAACGACCTCCGATTGACCCGAAACTTTACCACGCCCTTTCTAGTATAGTTTTAGCCATGCCATTAAGAAACCACCCAGAGATATTGCCCCTAACTCCGTAACTAAATTATTTCCGATTCAAGCCTATCGGTAAAAGCTTTTAGTTCTTTCGCTTGATTGTGTGTCTGTTTGTTTGCGTCGTAGGACACGGAGTAAACGACGAGGTTCCCGACCACGACCAGGCAACTGAGGACCAGTACTGCGACCCCGAACCCGAAGGACAGTGCTTCGATCAGGACTTCCCGCAAGGGTTTGACGATGGCAAGTTCAATTCCGCCCTTTGATGCATATTTCTGTCCTAGTTTTTATAAACACGACCCAATGGCCTGTTTTATAAAATTG